>NC_029776.3:8492226-8539600 GCF_000817695.3 Arachis duranensis
AAACAACCCAAACTTAAAATTTGAAAATAACAACTTAAGCAAATAATAATTTATAATTTATAAATATAAATCTAAAAATTTTTAGTCACGACACGTACCCAGACTTAATGTATGAGCGCCACGTCAGCAAATTGGCTCCCTATTTGTATTACTATAAAGATAAAGATATGAATAACAACAATGAATTTGGGCCTTGGCCCGCTAATGCAGTCTTAGAAACAAAATAAAAAGACCAAATATCCGTCCAAAAAATGACCAAAACAAAGTTTTTATGTTTTTATTATGACAAAAAAAAAACAAGTGTGTATTTATCAAGATTACTCGTAATAAAAAAAACTATATTTTTTTATACCAAAAAAAAAAAACTATGTTTTTTTCTTTAATAAATATATTAAAAAACTATTAGAGATTTTAAACTTTTGTTTTTTATTTCAACTATATATATTTAGCTAATCTAAAAATAATATGACTGAAGAATGTTTTTAAAATATTGATTAAGAGAGTTAAAATAAAAAAAAAACACCAAATTCTAACTCTTTAGATTATGACTAATGATATGGTATTTTTTATTTTTATAAATTAAATAAATGTAATAATTATCGAAATAAATAATTTAAAAAATATTTATCGAAATAAATACCTTTCTCTTTTACGGTGTAAACGATACGCGTATATATTGTTTACAGTGTAAATGAAATATATGTATTTTTTTTAAAAATTTTAAAAAATAATAAAAATATTAAAAATATCAATAATTCAAACTTTTAGCATGTAATTAATACATAAAAAAATTGGTAGAGGAGATTAAAATAGATATGTTTGATCAATTAATACTCAAGAAGAGTACATAAAATTTTTTTAGATTAAATTAAAATCCAAGTTGATTGATTTAAATTTGAAAAATAAAAAATTTGGACGTGTTTAGAGAAAGTTCCATGATGAGAATGCACACTTCTACAAATTGAAAGATGGAAAGCGTAAAGTTGATGACCGTTTAGGAATAGTGGGAAGAGAATTGAAACGGTTGTCTCCCACATGGATAATGGGAGATAACGTGAGAAATAACCGTTTTAGTTCTCTTTGCAGTTTCCACTATCTGATCAACATTTTCTAACAATTGACAAACGATTATATCTCATCTTTTTGTGTTTTATTTATCGCATATCAACTTCACGCTTTCCATATTTCCATTTTAATCTCTTCTACCAACTTTTTTATGTACTAATAGCATGCTAAAAGTTTAGATTATTGTTATTAATATTTTTTTATTATTTTCAATTTTTGTTAAAAATACATGTATCTCGTTTACACTGTAAATAAGATATACACGCGTCACCTGTCTTATCTCGTTTACATGGTAAACGAAATACATGCAAAATTATTTGTTTACAGTATAAACGAGATAAGAAAAAAGTATTTATTTTAGTAAATATTTTTTAAATTATTTATTTTTGTAATTATTATAATTATTTTATTATTAAAATAAAAAATCCTATGATATGTATATATGAAAAATTAGTTATTAAATTAATTATTTATATAAAATATATTAAAAATAAATTAAATAGTATATATTTATTACAAATACATGGTAATTAATTTTCCAAATGTATATTAACTTTTTGGTCAAGCCATTCTATATATTTAAAATTTCTAAAAAACATTTTCAAAAACTTCCTCTAAGACAATAGCAAAGGGCGAAAGCTAGTGTACTCCAAGTAAAGTAGGAAGTGCAACACTTTTTAAAAGTTAACCTACTATCAAAAGTTATCAGGTAAATAAATTTATTTATTATTGTTATTATTTTTTTTGTCATGAACTGAACAAACCGGCACTAACAAAAATACTAATTCCCCCATTTAACACACGGACGACCTTTACACCACAAAAATACTCAAGAAAATTTGATTGAATTCCTCCATTACTCTGTTATTGTCGATGTAATGTTTTCAAGCATTTTCACTGTTTTATTTGTTGGCAAGTGCTTCCATTATCGTTCTGACTAGTCACAGATTTTAACGTTCTTGAACCCACTACATTCCACCTCTATCATAAATGACCTTCAAAGTCCGAAAAATTGCTGCCATACAAAATAGATGGCAGTTACAACAAGTTCATTATCTTTTATTTCAAATTATCCTCAAATTGTACATAATAAAATGAAAAATTAAAATACAATTATATTTAAACAATTATTTGTATTATTTTTTTATTAATTTATTCAAAAAATAATTAAATTTTAAAGTTAATTTTATTCAAAAAATAATCAAATTTTGAAGCTAATTGGTATAAAATATTACAGAGATAAAATTAAGAAAAATTTTTATTTGTATAAGAATGAGCCTAATAAATAATTATTCTATTTAATATATAATTAAGAATATTTCTTTCTTTATCAACTGAGTTATAGTTCAAATGACATAGTTTTCATCCAAGAGTTGGTAAAAAAAAATACTTCTTTCTTTTATTAACTTTTTTCAAACATTAATTATTTATTTTACATGCAATATAGAAATAAATGAATATAATATTTATTGAGTAGACGCAGTTACCTAAAAATTTTTATTGTCATAGTGTTTGAACTAAATAAAAAATATTATTTTAAAAAAATTAATAATATATTTTTAATAATATTCTTAATACAAAATAATAAATTTTAAATATTTTTTTAAAATAATATATATTAACTAAAATAATATAATTATCCCAAATAATATATTATAAATATAATAAAACTTAAAAACGATAAAAAAGCGGCTGAACAGGCACGTTAGTGCCTGTTGAGCCGCTAGTATACATAAAATATATATATAACACAATTTTTTATCATTTTGTTTATATTCAATATTATAATTTTATTTCACACAAAACAAAATTTATTTAAATTTTAATATTATATACATAATATATATTTAATATTATTTTTTTAAAATTCTAATATTTTTTTTTTCTGGATTTAGTACATGAATTTTCAACTTATTTTTTATGTATTATTTATTTTAATTTTAAAGTCCAATAACTTTTTTTTTGTACAGACATGTTGTTTTTAATATTTATATACTATTTTTTTATTTTTAACTTCAGTCCAATATCTGAGATTTATAAAAAAAATCTAAAACTTGTAAAAAAATGATTAACCTGATTAACAGAGGTTACCTTTTTAAATTAAACCATTTAAATAAAATATAATAAATAAATAGTTCAAATTTAATGAATTCACAAGATGTGCAGCATTCCATACTTAGTAAAGAGCGTTTTAAGGATGAGCCATAGCAAAGCCCTAGAAGATAGACACAAAAAAAAGCCTTTAGAAAAAAAAAAATGGAGGGCTCCAACCTCGGTACTTTTCCCTCTTTTACAGAGGACAGAGCCAACTCACCAAAATCGAACGTTAGAAAAAACTCAAATTCTGAAACACCCTTCCATCTTCCAAGTTCCAACTCTCGGCAATGCCCGCTCTCAGGAAGAGAAACCGCGAACGGGATTCGTCTCGTGCTTCCACTGTCACCAACAGTCCTGCGAGCCATGATCACCAACACCAAATGTTGGAGTATGAGCTCAGCAGGGAGCAAAGAATCCGAGAAAACCAAGAGAGATTGGGAAAGCTTGGTATCTTGGATCTCTCCCTCAAGCTCAAATCCTCTAACCTTCCTTCTAAGCGCACTCGATCCTACACCCCCAAAACCCCTCCTACTCTCCCCCCACCTGGTCCTGTTCGCCGTTCCTCCAGGTTCTCCTTCCCCGAATTGAAACATGGCTTTCAAGTTTTGTGATCTTTTGTATCTCCTTTTGGCATCAAAATCTGATCTTTCTTATATATGATCCGTCCTTTTTGTTTTCCTGCATGTAAACTTATTGTGTTTTACAGGTTGCAGAATGTGACTCCTGTTAGTTACTCTGAGCCGCCTGTGAAGAAATCTGAGTTTCGGGATCGGCCGAAGGTTGTGATCCAGGAGGGTTCGAAGCCTGAGGTGTACACTGAAGAACACGAGAAGCTGTTGGGTAATACTGATAAGAGTTGGACTCTGTTCGTGGATGGTGTTGGGAAAGATGGAAAACGGATTTATGATTCCGTACAAGGGAAGACATGCCATCAGTGCAGGTTAGTTCATGACTTCATCCTCCATATGCAACTGAAATGGAGTAATTTGTTTCTATGAAATTGTTTAAAGATTTTCCAGTGGTTTTAAAGGTGCATTTTCTACCATGATGATGTGCTGCTTTTGCTGGTTATTGATTGTGTCAATAGTGTTATCCTTTTCTTTTATGTTGTGCTGAGGGTTCATGTTTACATGTTTTGCTATGAGTCCATGATAACATGGTTACCATGAATTTCATTATCTGGTCCATCTATTTGTCTGATTTCTATTATGTTGCTATTTTTTTCTTATGGAACTTTGCTTGCTACATGAAATTACTGTTCTGCAGGCAAAAAACACTTGGTTATCGTACCCGCTGTAACACATGCAACTTGGTCCAGGGGCAGTTTTGTGGAGATTGCTTGTATATGAGGTATGCTTTCTAGTTGATCTAACATTGTTTTTGTTGGTCATCTTGTTTATTAACAATGAAACTGCCTATTTAGGATTTATGGTGCATGGTTTATTATGATGGAACCTTATCTGACAAATCCTAAGATTATTCTTTGGAATCAATATGAATTTACTTATATATAGGCCAAGATAGTTTCTATATCTTGTAAATTTGCTATATTATTATTGCATTAAATGTTCTTAAAGCATTCCCCGTGATCTGTTTTGTTGCTTGGTTTGATTTGAACGAGACCTGCCCAGCAATTTATGATGCCCTATATGGGACTGTACCTTTAATCTAACCTGATGCTGGCTTTATCTTATACTTTTTGTAGATATGGTGAGCATGTACTTGAAGCATTGCAGAATCCAAATTGGAAATGCCCAGCTTGTCGTGGAATTTGCAATTGTAGCTTATGTCGTCAAGCAAAAGGATGGGCCCCCACTGGCTCTCTATATAGAAAGGTTGCTCCTAATTCTCAGGCAAATTTTGGTTTTAATTTGTTTTTCCAAGGGTTTAGTTGGAGCTAAGCTCAAATTTCTCCATATTTTAGATATCAGCATTGGGTTACAAATCAGTTGCACATTACCTCATCCAAACCCGGCGCGCTGATAAAGATGTGGAGAAAAGTGCAGATTCCAACTCGATTTCAGCAAAAAGGTCACTACCTTTCTCTGGTGTAGAGGTCAATGAGTCTATTGAGGTCAAAGAGACTCCTGTTGGATTAATGAAGCCTCTAGCTAATACTGAGAGCGATGGAGATGAAGTTTTGACAAAAAGATCGTTGCTGAATCATGTACCATTCAATGAGTCTCTTGAGGTCAAAGAGACTCATGTTGAATCACTGAAGCCCGTAGCTGAAACTGAGAGTCATGTAGCTGAAGTTTCAGCAAAGAGATCATTGCTTTTCTCTGATGTACAAGATCAGGTTGATCAGGTTGAAAAAGTTCAGTGTTCATCTACCATGAAGCCACTTGGTTCTTCATCCAGGCCTTGCTCAGACAGCATTGCTGGAAGACTTAGGTCCAGGCTCAAGAAACCCTGATGCCCCCCCTCCCTTTCTTTCTTTTTTGGAATGTAATATATATGCCTGATTTCTAAGGAACAATATTTCAAAAATCAGGAATCTTGGAACATTGCTGAAATGGAAAAACCTTTTGTCATGGACTCACAATTTTATTTTTAAAAGGGTAGTATTGTTATACGCCTTCAATGCTTAAGTACACAGGAGTGATTCTCAGAATTTATCAAATCCTTTCCCAAACTCTTCTCTTAAGTTAGATGATTTGATTTGAATTTATTTAACAAGATGCCGGGGAAACAAAGCTAAGAAATATATATACTATATATAACGCACTTGAGTGTTGGCATTGACTGAATACTCTAGTCTCACTTCCTGCAGGAGCCGCCTACATTTAGTTAAACTTAAAAGTTGAAGAAAGTCAACCAAAGAGACAAAATGAACTCCAATCATACTGATCCATATGAATATCTAAAGCAATAAAAATATTGGAGTGATCCTCTTACAAATAAAATATGGTGGCGTTCAGAATGTTTCAATGAAGTTCAAATTTGTCAATTTCTTTAAAGAAAACCTAGTATAGATGCATACAACCTGCACCAGTTCTTTGTAAGATAATGCAAAATTAGGATTCATCAATTCTCTTATACAAAGGATCTTATCATATGTTTAGTATATACTAATTTTAGTTGCTTGGTTGCTTCAGGCATACCAGCTGTGATGGAGGATCTGCTTCAATCTTCGTCAACCTCGATTATTTACATACTTGCCTTGCTGATCTGCATCTTCACTTATTATCTTGGAAGATCAGTTACTAAAAGTGAGAGCAAGACCTGTACTGCACCACAAGCAGGCGGGGCGTTGCCGATTATCGGCCATCTACACCTATTTGGTGGAAAGAAACTGCTCTTTGAAACACTTTGTACCATGGCAGAAAAATATGGACCAGCCTTTACCATAAAGATGGGTTCAAACCGGGTCCTAGTTTTGAGCAGTTGGGAAATGGCCAAAGAGTGTTTCACTGAACATGATAAATCTTTCTCAGACAGACCCCTAGTTACTGCTTCAAGATTACTAGGCTATGATGGTGCAATGTTTGGTTTTGCGCCTTACGGTCCTTACTGGCGTGAGATGCGCAAGATTGTTACAATCCATCTTCTATCAAACCATAGGATTGACCTGCTTAAGCACATACGAGCTTCGGAGGTGGAGATGGCAATGAGAGAGCTGTATGGCTTATGGTCAAGCAAAGGCTGCCCAGAGAATGGAATATTGGTTGAAATGAAGCAATGGTTTGGTGATTTAGCATTTAACATTATCTTGAGAATGATATCATGTAAGAGATACTTTGGAGTAAGCTCAGAAGATGGCAAGGCACAATATTTCCAGAACATAATAAGGGACTTCATTAACCTATTTGGGGTGCCTGTGATATCTGATTCAATTCCAACTCTTTGGTGGTGGGACATACATGGTTACAAGAAGAAGATGAAGGAGACGGCTCAAAAACTTGACCAACTAATTGGGGAGTGGTTAGAGGAACACAAGCAGAGAAGACTATTAGGTAAGGATGGAGAGGAAGAGCTAGATTTCATGGATGTGATGCTGAGAGTCCTACAAGAAAACCCTATTGCTTCTTTTGACACAGATACCATTATCAAGTCTACTGTCCTGGTGAGTTCTTGAGACAGCTTTGAACTTTAATGTATTTTATTCATTTGACTCTTGAGTTTGAGACAACTTATAAAATTGGCGTTATTTCAAGATTCTAGCTACAAGATATACTGTGTTAGTTCATAGGAATCATGTCTGTATTTTGTAAGTCATAACTTGTTTTTTAATACAGCATTGGAATAGTTCTGAGTAGATTTTTTGTCTCTGCAGAATCTGTTGGCAGGAAGTGACTCCATTATGGTAGCTATAACATGGATCTTGTCTCTGATGCTTAATAATCCACAAGTACTGAAGAAGGCTCAAGATGAGTTGGACAACAAAATTGGGAGGAATAGACAAGTGGAGGAATCCGACATCAAGGATTTGGTGTATCTTCAAGCCATTGTGAAGGAATCTTTGCGGCTAAGTTCTCCGAGTGCTGTCATTTTTCCTCGTGCAGCAATGAAGGACTGCACGCTTTCAACTGGCTATCACATCCCAGCAGGCACCAAGTTGATGATAAACATATGGAAAATAATGCATGATGAGAACTTGTGGCCTGATCCGTATAGCTTTCAACCTGAGAGATTCTTGTGCAGCAGCCACAAGGACATAGATGTGAGGGGCCAACACTATGAGCTTCTTCCATTTGGCTCTGGAAGGCGTTCGTGCCCCGGAATTTCACTATCTCTCAATGTTATGCATCTTATTCTGGCTGCACTGCTGCATAGCTTTGAAATTACTACTCCATCCAATGAACCTGTAGACATGACAAAGAGCATTGGTTTGACAAATGTGAAAGCAACTCCACTTGAGGTTCTTCTTGTTCCACGCCTCAACTGTGTTTTATGATGGGGAAGGCTAAGGGCACTCTATTTTTCTGCTGTTTGTGTTGTGCCTTTTATTTTTGTACGTAGATGTATTATTTGAAAAGTTATTATCATCGTACTAAGGTATGTGGGAAGAAGATTGACAGAACATCCAGTTAGAACGATAGATCAGATAAAAGATAGACAGGTGGCAAAACTTAAAAGAAGATCCAAGAGACTAGTATGAAGTGGTTAAAGGAGATCTAAGTGTAAATGGTCTTATTATAGACATAATATACAATAGGACTCAATGTTGTTATTTGATTCATGTAGCCAACTCTACCTAGTAGGATAAGATCATAAGACTTTGTTGTTGTTGTTGTTGTTGTTGTTGTATCATACTAATGTGTAGACATACCATTTATCCTTATAGTAAATGAGTGGTATGTACAATCGAAGCCATGTTTAACAGACATCTCTCTTTAGCATTAGTTATAGGCTGTTAGTGCTTCTTGCTAGGTTTGTCATGTCAAGTCTACTCATTGCTTCCTAAGTGATTCATTATCACAATCAAATTATCAAGTTTTCAAAACAACAGATGCAGCTGTTATTGAGGTCAAAAGCAGAAATGATACAATTCAATTTAATCACACCTCACTTCACTTATAATTTTAGCTATGAATAGAGCATCATTGAAGAACCATATATAGAAGAATCAAGAAAAAGGACTTCTCAGAATTCATCAAATTCATCAAATTCTAGCACCATATGCGGTGCACCTTGCATAATCCTTTACTTCCATTTTCTTCAAAGTTGATCCACAAGCACATTGGGCCCTCTAACTCCATATGTGGCCGGCAAATGATGCATAATGAATGACATTAAAACTCTATAGCAAGTATCAAATATGTATACCAATTTATCCTTCTGCCATATGGATAGGTACACTGAATCAACATTGGTCAAATGCTAAGAAAAGTAAAAGGTAAAACCAAGGTTAGGTTCATGTGCACAATGCTAAAGTTGGAGGGACAAGGATGTGATTTGGGGTGAACATAGCCTATCCATAAAGTTAAGACATGTTTTCTGTGTATGCCTAAAAATCCAAATTTTGTAAACTCCGAGTAATTTAACCAATAAATTAGTTATTATTTAAAGAAATTAAAAAATTAAATTTTATAGTTTAATAAAGTTGAAATAATTAAAATATGAGTTTTAACACTAATTTTAAAGATTTTGACCCGAAAACAGACCAACGAACTGAACCGGTTGGCTCGAATCCAAATCGGGTTAGCTACTGGACATGTCGGGTTTGACTTTATAACCGACAGATGAGACTCATCGTTCATAGGACAGGCATACATCATATACATTTGTATATTTTGCTTGAGTGTGTATTGTGTTGGTTTGCTTAATTGCTCTGCTTATCTGCTACTTGTTCTACTTGCTGTAATTGCACCTCTATTTGTATTTTTCTTACTTGAATGGTATGTGTATGCTTCTAAGAGACCCTCTCTTGGTGGAAGAGTGAAGGAGGGTTGTTCCACCGATGATTTGGAAGTTTAGAGTTGATAGAAGGTGTAGAGTTAGAATGGGGTTGGAATCATTTAGTTAGATTACCGATATTATTGATTTAGAATAAATTTTAAGATTAATCTAAGTGTCGAAGTTCTAGAAATGTCTCCGACTTTCCTGAGACTTTTTATATTTACTATGTGGGTACCTTTACCATGTTGAAAATTCCTGATTCTCATTCCATACATATTTCTGATATTTTTCATATGCAAATCGAGAGGCACCTCGTTGAGCGTCTGGAGACTTTTCTTACAAGCGAAGAATTGTCTTTTGGCCTGTTATATTTTGTTTTAGATTATGTATATATGTATATAGAATCTCTGCATGTATATTTTGTATTTTGTCCCTCTTAAAGGTTGATTTGGAGAAACATGTGTTTATTCTGTAGTTTGAATTATGTTTTGTATTGTATATATATAATTACATACTCTGGCCGGCCTTAGCTTCGCAGGTCAAGTCTGGAACTTGATTTTTGTGTTTTGGAACTATGATTTGTCTATTATGTTTTTAGCATTCTTTTAATCTTACCTATCCGTTTTACGATTATGCATGTGATTGTGATACGATTTTTTGTTTTCGCTTTTGTTTAACTTATTCTCCATGCTCCTAAATATGAACTCTTTCAACTATATTTATATACATATTTTATTTTTAAAGATCGAAATACCTTGTCACCTCTACTTTACGACTTAAGCGTAAGGTTCTGTGTGGTAGGGTATTACACATTTAATAGAATAAAGTGATAATTAGGTCCATGAGGATTTCAACTTCAGATAAATTAGTCCTTAAAGAAAAAAGATACCAATTAGATCCTCTACAATAACAAATTATGGACATATTATGTTCTTTTGTCAATTCACCATGTAAACTTAATGACGATGCTTTTATGTATCATTGACTATAATGACATTTATTTATGAAATATTGTCAAGATAACTTTTGGAGCAAAATTTCACTTTCTTGGTTAGGATTTCTAATAAATAGAGAGTAATTGATGACAGTTATATGAAAACTTAAAAAGATAACAAATTAAATGTTTCATTTTCCAAAATGTTATCGTCCCCGAACTCATGTGACAGTAATGGGACACGCCACATAAATGAAATATATGGGCAACTTCATTTCATTTCACATTTTTTATAGACAGAAAGACATAATTTATCCACCATTTACTATTGTAAAATACTTGACTAAATTTTTTTTTCACGGACTAATTAGTCCGAGATTGATATCCTCGAAATCCAAATAATAAGATAGTGTTTGTTTTCGGGGGCAAGACACGGAAACATGGATAACACTTATTTAAAAAGTGTTTGGAAGCAGAGACATGGACAGTAGACATATTGGGGACGCGATTCCATACTCCTTGAAGCTTTGGAGTACTAAAACTCCTTTTAAGAAGTTAGAAAGAAGGTTAGTATTTATGATTATTTTGTGTTTTTTTATTTAAAATTTGTTTGCGCTAGCATTAAATTTTATATTGGATCCGTTTGGACTTATGATCAAGTTGGGCTTATTATACTTTTTTATTTTTTTTTGGTGACTATTATACTTTTTTATTAATATTACTCATATTAAATTATTATAACATTTAAAAAATATTATAATATTATAATTGAAAAAAATAAAAAATTTAAAAATCAAAACATATTTTTAGTATTAATTTTAAAAGACTAAAAAATATCCTTTAAAATTAAAATGATTTAATTTTAATTTAAAATTTATTTAATTAAAAAGACAAAAAAATGAAAAACACACAAATTAACACTACTAATATTTTTTTAAAGAGGAGAAGATACAAGATTGAGACAAAAATATCTTTTTAAAAAGAAATCTAGGAATTATTATTAACTTTATTGAAAAAATAAAAAACTTTAAATTTTACAAAATATTTTTTTTAGAGTTTGGGATTCGACCTAAACTAATTATCCTATATATTAAAAATAAAAATATAAATTTATATAATTTCTCCCTAACTTTGATCAAACTTTAACCATCATTCACATTTTTTTATTCTTATTTTTTTCTTTGCAAATTTTTTTCCTTTTTTTAAAGAAATCTAATTCTAATTCGATATTTAAATCAATGTAAATTGATATGATCGGTCCAGGTTTAATTACAAAAACATATTTACACTCTAACTTCATGAGCTAAATATCAGAAGTAACAACTAACTCTAGTTACAAATCTGACGATAATTTAATACTATTCTGCTCTTTGATTTGTGACTACTTATTTAAAATTATTTTTAAATTTAGTTTTAATTATAAAAATTTAAAATTAAATTTAAATAATAATCTAAAATTGATTTAAAATAACACTTTAAAAAAATATTAATTCTGTTCCTAATATATATTTATATATATCCTAATTAAATGGTATGTTATAATATAGTTAATTTTTAAAATCATGATGTTATAGATAAAAAAAAGTAGTATATGTGATAAGTTTTATGAAATAAATTATAATATTAAATAAATAATTAAAATAAATAAAATTTAAAATGATTAATTAATTAAAACATAAAAATAAATCTTAAAAGATAAAAATATACCAGTACGATTTAGATTGTACTGTAATGAGTTTATGAAATTATAAAACAAAATAAATCTTAAAGATAAAAATAAAAAAATTGTTATGAAAAACAATAATTTTTTTATTTTATTTCAATAAAAAATTAACACTAATAAAACACGAATTAAAAAAAACGTTGCTTAATAGGTAAAGATATATTTTATGATTATTTTATGATTTTATTTAAAAGTATAATTTTATGTTAGTGTTAATTTTTTAAATATTAATTTTTTAAAAAATATAATTTATTGACATTAATTGTTTGATGATGTTATCAATATATAATAAAAGTTCTATTAATAGAATACCTATTAGAAAATTGTGCCAACACACATTACAATATTGATAATCTAAAAAGAGTTTCAAAACTCCAAACATAAGGGGAGTATTGTAACATCCACCGACATATTGTCTCCGAGACAGTTTTTTATACTTTTGTGTCCACTCTTTCACGAAGGATAATGATGAACATGGAATTTAGAAGAGTGGATACGTACAATTTTATAAATTTTATTTTCCTTTTTTTCCACTGTTACCCCTTTTTTATTTTTCCTATTGCGTTCTTCAGAGATACTTTTTTTCCTGCTCTTTCTCTATCTCTTCCTTTTTCAGGTACTCTCTCTTTTCTGTAGAATTTTTTATTGGAGGTAGATAATTCTTTTCTTTTTATCGTTTTACTTCAATATCATTTTAACCTTATATTATATTATTTGATTTGTAATAAAAATAATAACAAAAATAATTAATCTTAAAACTTTTAAAAGATAAATATTATCAAAAGTAAAATTGATCTTTATTATCTAAAAAATAATTTATAAATTGTAATTGATTTTATATAATCTAAAGAAAAATCAGTTTTTTTATAAAGAAAAATCAGTTTTTAGATAAAAAATTAGTTTTTTTAAATAAAAATAGATTTTTATATGCAAAAACTATTCAAGTTCCGTCTGTACTTCTGCGTACTCTCATTTTTTATTAAATTAATTTGTATTGACGTAGAAAATTTGGAATCACAGGGCTATTTTAGTCATTTCATATAATATTTTAGTCTTGTCCATGTGTATCCAAACATAATACTAGACATTACATTAGTGTCTTCTTCATTGTATCCAAACACAATACACAAAAAATAATTTTTTGTGTCTTCGTCCTATTGTCTTTGTTTCAGTGTCATGTTTTGTCCTGTCTCTAAAAATAAACGTAGTCTAAGTGATGGTGTGGACTATGGTACAATAGATGGCCTAAAATCCTTTAGATTACACATGAAAAGCAAATAAGAGGATTTCTAAATACAGAGCTAAGAACACTTTAACTGAAAGAAGATATGCTTTGGAAATTAGATTTGATATTCTTGGCAAACCAAAAAAATAAAATAGGGATTGACAGTTCCATTCTGATAAACAAGTTGATTTATTATCAGATCATAATTGTATCTTATACTACCTATAGCACAATTCATTAGTGAATACAGTAGACAAACTAATCATTTTTTATTATGGAAGAGAGCATAGAGTATTAATTTTCTTGTAACAAATAAATGGAAGTGCTACTCATTTTATTTACCTGTAAATAATGCACATTAGAGCCAATATAATATTCAGAAACAACTAATTACAAGTTGCATTTGGAAGCCAAATGAAGACAAGAAAGTAATTAATCCATGCTTTAGGACACATAATCATGTGAAGTTTGTACCAACAAGACAAAAGTGTAAACAAGAGCAGAATCTTGAGTCATCAAGAAAAGTAGTAAAACATACAGAAATCTGATTTCCTGTACCTGTTTGGAGATAAAGCAATAAAATAAGCTCAGCTTTTCTGGATCAAATCGTTGTTGGATGATTTGATTACAATAAATTAGTGTGACATATAAGAGAGACATACCAAAATTTTTTTATGACTTTTCGTTATCCTTGGGAGTCATTTGTATAAATTCAGTGAGAATGAATCATCTCCAATCAAATTTTCCCTTTGATAAGTATAGTTTTTCATCATACAATTTTTAAAGGGGTTCAAACGAAATATGTGACATTATAACTGTATGATGAAATATTACTGTTAATATTAACAAGTAGGAAATTCAATAGAGAAGATTCGAAATCTTGGTGCAGATGCCAACTTGGTTTAATGATTTGGCCTACCCTCTCCTATCTTAGGACCACCTTTTATTTACTATAATTTCTAAAAAGATAGTACCAACCAAATACGTTTGAAAAGAAATTTAAATGTCAAATCCAAATGTAACGTAGTTTTTAACCAAGCAATTCACTAATTAACTGATCAAGTAACTCGTCAATTTTACAAAACACACATTTATAGTATTATAGAGTTGATATTTTAACCATGAAAATTGTACAAATATAAAGTTTAATTTATATATTTGTTATATTGAGAGCCACTGACATTATCCATGCCGAAAATCTCCTTATCCATACCTGCCACCCATTTTCTCAAGTCGGTTAGATACATTGCTGAGGTAAGCAAAGTTGTATATATAAGTGCTTTAGCATTGGAACATAACTCGGTCATGGTTAAGAATCAAAGATCATGGATACCTCAGAGCTCAAAATTCTCGTTTCAACCATTCTTTCCCTCTTCATTAGTGCTTCCATTTTGTACTTCTTAAAGAAAAAACACACTACCAACAAAAAGAAACAATGCAGTGCCCCTCAAGCAAGGGGTGCATGGCCTATTATTGGCCATCTTCACCTCTTTGGAAGCCATCAACTCACACACAGAACACTTGGTGCTATGGCTGAAGAACATGGACCAATCTTCACTATTAAACTTGGTTCATACAAAGTTCTTGTGTTGAGTAGCTGTGAGATGGTGAAGGAATGTTTCACCATCCATGACAAAGCATTCTCCACAAGACCTTGTGTTGCAGCCTCAAAGCTAATGGGATATGACTGTGCCATGTTTGGTTTCACTCCTTATGGACCTTACTGGCGTGAGATTAGGAAGCTAACTACTCTTCAGCTTCTTTCAAACCATAGACTTGAACTCCTCAAGAAAACAAGAGAAACTGAGTTGGATTCTGCAATAAGGAAGCTTTACAAGATAGAAGGAGGGGTTTTTGTTGATATGAAGGAGTGGTTTGGCGATTTGACACACAATGTTTCTTTGAGAATGGTGGGAGGAAGGCCATACTATGGGGAAAGTGGTGATGGCTATGAAGAAAGTGAAGAAGCAAGGAGGTATAAGAAGGCTATGAGAGAGTGTGTGCGTTTGTTTGGGGTGTTTGTGTTGTCTGATGCAATTCCATCTCTTGGCTGGTTAGATTTCAATGGACATGAGAAGGCTATGAAGAAAACAGCTAGTGAAATGGATACCCTGGTGAAAGGGTGGCTTGATGAACACAAAAGGAAAAGAGCTTCCAATAAGGAAGAGCAGGATTTCATGGATGTCATGCTTAATACTCTGCAGAATGCTCATATTTTTGGTTATAGTGCTGATACCATCATCAAGGCTACTTGTTTGGTAAGTAAGTAATTCATTCAGCTAACCAACTGCTTTTTGTGTTTGCTTCTGTAACATGTCTCATTTGATCAACCATTTTACGTTTAAAAGGATTTGTAATAAAAAGAACTGTTCCAATTTCTAATAAAACATGCATCTTTGGAATTTGGTTAGTCTATTTTGATCTTCTCACAGTTTATAGATAGAGAATTGTGCTATTTTTATGCCATATAATCTGATTCAACACTAAGATTAGTTTAGTAAAGGAATGGAATAATATAAGCCTTTTGGTAATGTTATCTTTTCAGTTTGGCATTTAACTTAAATACTCCAACTATGAATATTGTTTGCAGAATCTGATACTAGCAGGAAGTGATGCTACCATGGTTACTCTAACATGGGCGTTATCTCTGCTACTCAACAACAAAACAGAACTGAAAAGGGTGCAAGAAGAGATCAACATTCACATCGGGAACGAAAGGAAGGTAGAAGAATCAGACATAAGCAAGTTAGAGTACTTGCAAGCCGTAGTGAAAGAAACTCTAAGACTATATCCACCAAGTCCCATCATAACCTTTCGTGCAGCCATGGAAGACTGCACTTTCTCATGCGGATATCACATCCCTGCAGGCACACACCTAATGGTGAATGCATGGAAGATCCACAGGGATGGTGATGTATGGGAAGATCCACAGGATTTCAAGCCCCAAAGGTTCTTGACAACACACAAGCATGTTGATGTGAGAGGTCAGAACTTTGAGCTTGTGCCTTTCAGTTCTGGAAGGAGGGCTTGCCCTGGTGCCTCCCTGGCTCTGCGCGTCGTGCATCTAACGCTAGCTAGGTTGTTACAGTCTTTTGAAATCGATTCTCCTTCGGATGAAGCTGTAGACATGACAGAGAGCTTTGGCCTCACCAATTTGAAAGCCACCCCACTTCAAGTTCTCCTAACACCACGTCTACACCCCAAGCTTTATGAATTATGAATTCTGAGAGCCTTTGGAATGTGATAGGTTTTCAATCTTTAAATGCTTTACTTGTTTAATCATTACTGGTGTAGCAACTACAAGCTGTTGCAATAAAATAATCTGTAAGTTGTTGCAATAAATTGAGATGCTAGTGGAAGTTGGCGAAAGAAAACATAAATGACACCTTAAACAAGCAAACATGTAAAAGCACGCTGCTAAGCATTTACAAAGTTCATGCTTCTTCTGCAGCAAAGAGTTGACGGAGCGGCGTTGGATTCAACCAAAAAGAAACTGACAAGAAACAATGTTTGTTAGAGTAGAGGATGGTTGTACTTTCACTCATGTTGTAAAAGTAAAACAAATCACAATGAAGTCTCACATTGGGTAAGGCCAAGAAGAGAGAACTAAGGTGTCAATATAAAATAAACATATCAACACATGTCAAGGCATACCTTTCTCGGCCTTTTGGCTAAGATCAAGTGTAGTATCTGTTCTTATCAGTTTAATATCTGATATGTGAGCCAATGGCTCACACGATATTAAATTAATTTATTGAGGGTGAGAAGCCACCTCAATAGCTTGCTATTGGGCTTCTTCTGCGTCGCCCTTTGTGTTGCACTATTGCAAGGGCCTGGCGCAACCCACCAATTTAGTTTGAAGATTTGTGGTCTCTTGTTCCTAGGACTCTAAGATTTGTGGTCAAGGCGCAACCCACCAATTTAGTATGGCGCGAGGGTGGGGTGGTAATCTTTTTGGGGGTTTGAAGGTTCCTGTTTTCTGGACATCTAAGTAAGGTGCGTTTTTGGGGTTGGGTTTAATTTTGAAAGAAACCACGTCGTTGGCGCCATGCTTTACGAGGACGGTCTAGGTTATAAGTCAAAAGAGCCTTTCATTTTGTAGATTACTTGATTAATGGTGCCGAACTGTAATAAGATAGCTGCTGCGTTTTGTTGTTCTTGCAAGTGATTCCGTACCAATGGTTCACTTTTATGAGTTTATCAAATTCTTTACTCTCAGCTCCTGTTCACTAAAATATAAAATGTATATAACACATGGGCTCCTCATATAACCATTACCTGCCATCCCATTTCTCCTTAAAAAGACAAAAGTTTGATTCCAATTCCAACTCAATCTTGAAAGGATTATCAATGATGTACATACAAATCCAAACATCCAGATTCTACTTTAACATGTGGGGGGAGGGAAAAAAAAGAAGAAAGAATTTGACAATTACACCTTGATCTGTGTGATATGTGCTCAAGCCATGACATAAACAAACCCTAAAGCCTGAATCCTAGGACTAGTGCAAGCTTGAGGAAGGAATATGCTCCTTGTTACTCCTAGTTAGGTATATATGTACATCGACAGAATTCAAGTCACAAACAGGTATGACCCAAAAATCTTGTCTAAATTAGAAATCAATGAGAGAAGGAACTTGCTTCCATGCTATACATTGAGTACTCACTGGAGCTAAAGTTTGGTCTCTCCTCGCTCCACTTCAAAATTTCCTTTGCATATTTAAGTGCTGCATCAACACTACCAGGCTCCAAGCCCTTCACCACAGACACGTACAACTTTCTCCCTGTAAGAGATGAATAAAGCCTCTTGAACTTAACCGCTATGTAATGAGAACCCAGCTGACCAAGGGAGGGGTTGTGATTGATGCTGTTACTGTTGCTATTGGGCCGAGGTCGGCTAATTGTTGGATGAAAATCAGAGAACCAATCACACTTGGTCAACGGAACTTGTTCGATCTTCTCCTCAAACTGATCAACTTTGTTTAATATCAATAAGAAGTCCATATGCTCAAAAGTTGGGTGAGTGACAATGGCTTCGAAAAACTTCCTACTTAATACCATCTTATTAGTGGAACAACCATTTCCATCAACGGTAAACTGATCATAGTCACTCAAGGAAACACAGAAAATGACCATTCCAACATCCTCAAACATCTCCAACCACTTGCAATTTTCTCCTAGCCCCCTTGCATGCACCCTAATAAGTTGATACCTGCTAGCCATCCAAAACAAAAAAGATGCATCAGAAACATCATAATAATGACTTTGCCCCTAATGTAATATTCCTTTTTCCTTTCTGAAAGAGGGTAACATGTAGACAGGCATTTGAAGAGGGGAGCAAATCAATTTAACATTTCCTTATTTGAGCCAAACTTACATACAAGAAAATTTCAGCAACTTCAAATAAATCCCGCAATATTTACATATCATATAACTAAAAAGCTAAAAGTTTTTGCCTATAAAATTCATGAGTCCTTGCAGTTCTGGACCATCTCTCTCCTTACTAATTATAAACCATCAATATCCTACTCATCATATTGTTAAGTGGAAAGAATTGTCTCTATAGACATAGGAAGTTCTTATGTTTCTTCTGCATGCACTAAACCCTATTGTATTTGTCAAATATCATGACAGCAGGGACAGACAAAGAAATTTTCATACAAGCATTCCAATAATGTGTAGTGGAAAAATTTTTTTCAGCTTCATAGGCTACTTACTACATCAATAAGTACCGTATTTATTCTCCACTATATCCATATGCTGGTCACAAAATTTACCGAGGAAAAAAAAAAAACTAAACACTATATTAACCAAAGGGAAAAGGGCACAATTTTTATTTTGACAGAAAGCCACAATATTTGTTTGGCAGGAGACAGGCACAAATATTGACGTACCTGATCAATGAATCATGTAGATCAGCAGTTTCACCAGTTTCCTCAGGAGATGATTGGGGAAATGAAAACTCCACACAAGCCAGACCATTGGATGAAGTAACTCCCTCAGCATAGAGGATATCCAAATCCGAGGGTTCATAATCAGTCCTCAATATCTTAACAGCCTAGACATAGAATTGCCATGTTATAGACATATGCAGAATAAGAACTAAATTCGTAAAACAGTAATATACAATATACAATTAAATTATAAGAGCACACATATAAAATACTGATGAAAAATAAAACTTATCTTACCCGCTCTAAGAAATAATTCGCGACACTAGGCAACATTTCTAGTTCACTTCTTCTTGCATATGTGGCCTTAATGGCTGCATCATTCCATAACTCCTCAATCAATGGCGCATATTCGCGTGTAGCAGCTGGAAAGATGGCATCAAGTTTGCCCGATACCATAGTTTTCAGCAACCAATCAGAGAATACTTTCAGCCTTGTACCAATGGAATACATCGTTTTCTCATCAGATTCTGGTCCAGGCCCTGTTGTGAGCCATAAGCAAAATCTTTCAATACAAATGGCAAGCTAAATGTTAAATCTGCATACCTCTTATCATCTTATACAGTAATCACTATCCAAATAATAAGGGGGGTTTTGTGTTAATTTTGGAAGGAATTATCAACCATGTGACACCTTAAACAAACATCTAAGCATGCTGCTAACCATTTAGATTTTAGACCCACAAGTACAAGGTGCACAGTTGATGGACAGTTGAACACTTGGCCATGTATTTTTTGGTGCTGAGCCAAACTGTGACAGGAGAAGTGTATAGAAAGGAGAAAAATGGTCTCATACCTGTGTTACCAGGAGTAGAAGACTGCCATTTCTTTAAATGCCCCAAACATTCGTCTTCAAAACGCTCACGACCCTCCAGGAGTACGCCAAGATAGGCATAGACATTGCTCTGGATGGTTAACTTTATATTTTCACGCTCATCATCTGAGAAGGGGACACTGTTGTACAGAATCTTGGCCTGTCATAATTATTTAAAATTCTATGAATTTGTTGACTCTTGCTATGCATTCTTTGACACTACTGAATTAATTATTAAGAAGGACTAAATTAAATTATGAAATAACAAATCACCTGCTTGAAAATGGTACTTGTTCCAGATCCACTACAACCAACTAAGAGAAGCTTCTGAATTATTGCGTGGTCAAGGTAGTCAGGAACTGCTTTGCTAGACAGGCTGGAGTGTTGTTCTCCATGAGAATTTGAAGATTTAGAAGGTACTGGAAGGGACAGGAAAGCACATACAAGCTTCGTTCCAGCCTAACAAATGAAATAAAAGAGTAAGAAGCAAAAATTGACAGAGCAGAATGAAATAAGAGACAAATAAAATCCCATGGGAAAATGATCACCTTTCCCCATATATACCCTCGTGTATTCTTCTGTCCCTCTTCTTGGTATGAACCATCCTCATTGACCCAAAAATGTGGGTTACCAGCACATTGAACTCCTGCCAACTGCATTGTCAAAACAGGATTCTTTCAACAATTTTTCTTCCACGACGAACAAGAAATCGTTATTAAGACCTCTAAAAAGATTTTTTGCTTTATATTAAAAAATTTCAACCTGCAACATCCGAAGCTCTACTTTTGTTATTTCCCGACCATTGATGAAAACTTGAGTGTTTCCATTGCTAGCATCAGGCTGGATGGGGCCTCCAACATTCAGATGGGGACTGATAATCCTGGAAGGCTTTTGCCCTTCCTACAAAATTACAAGCCAATCAGCATCCATAGCAAAGCACTAAATTTAGAAGTCATGTAAGATACAAATCAAAGAAAAAAAGGGGAAAAAATAAAATAAAGCATACCTTCCCCCAAAGACCAGACACTTTGTCATACCAATAGTTTCCAGGCTTCAGCTTCTTTGGAGGGTTTGGACAGTTCTGCAAGGTAACCAGCTCCTCATACGCAAGAGGCTTCCCATTAACAAAAATATATTCAGGTGGAAGCTGATTCACTTCACAAAACTTCTCCGCCTTCATTATCTGCCGAACCTCCAATTCATTAAGCAACCGCTTGAGCATCCGTGAGCATTTCCCTAAATTCCCTCGTTTCGACTCATCGATGGGGAATCCAATACAGGCAACACATTTCCTACCCTCCGGCATGGACCCCATAGCTCGGAGCACACAATTACTACAATACTTTGCATCACAGACAAGGCAAACCTCCTTCTCTGTGAATCTATTCCCCTTGAAGCATCTATAGCAAGACCCTTTCTTCCCCTTTGTGAGAGGCTCCCTTTTAAGAGGTCTAGTCACAGCTTCCTCCTCATCACCAAAATCCCCATCCAAAGCATCATCAGAATCCACATCGAAGGTAACAACAGGGGGGCGCCTAGCATCACCACAATCCTCAGCCTTCAGCGAAGAAACCCGAGTGGAAGGGTACTCCAAACTCAGAACAGACTCAGTGGAGGCCCAATCGTGCTGATGCAACTCGTTCGAAACCCTCAACGCACTCGAGCTTCTCCCTGACTTATCAAAACTCTCGCAAAACTCCACAGTGCCGGAGCTTCCAGCTCCCCTCGATTCCTCCAGCATCCTGGAACTCCCACCCTCATCGGAAAACTCGCCGGAGGCATAGTTCACGTTGGAGAACTCGAACGCGCCGGAGCTACTCAACTCACCCGAGAGCTCACAGACGTTGTTGCTCTGCGAAACTCTGTCCTCGAAGGCGATGACAGAGGTGGGAGACACCGTTCTCTCCGAACCTAACTCGACCTCCTTGGAAACCCTAGCTTCGGAGCCGAGAGTCCGGAGCTCCTTAGAGAATTTAACGGTGGGGTTTTTGGGCGCCACGATTGGTTGCACAACGGGTAAAGAGAGAGTATCGGAGAGAGGTACTTGAGAGACGACGGAAGCTACCGGAATGTCGTCGACGCTGATGGGAACCGCCCGGGGGAGATCGAAGGGGAGCGGCGGGCCGTCGTACTCGAGGGCGAAGGATACGGGTGGGCCATTGAATAGGGGAATGTGAGAGTGAAGGGATAAAAAGATTCCTAATTTTACAGCGGAAGGAGTGTGAGATAGTGGGAATGAGGGAACACGTATAGCTATGGTGGTTGGAGGTGGCGAGAATGGGTAGCTGGTGCGTGCGAGTGAAAGAAACAAGAGTGGGTGGTGAATGCAGCAGAAATGGCGTGTTGTGACTACTACTGTGGCCTGTGGGAGGGTGAAGATATGAAAATGACAGCCATTGCGGAATCTCTTTTACTTTTGTGGGCAGGGCTCCCTGTTGCCCACCACTTTGTCTTTTTACACTAGCAACCAACTTTTCCTTTTCTTTATTATTTTATTATTCAACCAATGTCTAAAATCAAAAAGTGTGGTCGTACGGATTAGGCGAACAAAGAAGAACCGATGGCCAGCAACGGCGGGGGTGCCATGACAGTAACGCCATTGGTGACTTCACTGGTGATTAGGAGAGGGTAAGAATAAAAAGGACATAATGTTAGGTTAGCAAAGTTAACAGAAGAGAGTAACGCAACCAAAATTTTTAGAGAAAAAATAGACCGAACTGAATTATGCCGTGTTTTTGTTTTTTCGAGTTTAGGAGTTGCTTTGTGGGGAGTAAATTTGAGCACTTTTTTATTTTTGATATTGGGTCAGCGGTGGTGTATAACTGTACTATAGGAGTGCAGGGTGCTTGACGAGAGTGTGGCACCCAGAAATCGCTGGGTCCGATTTCATGGCTTCCAATTTTTTTTTTCCATTTTGCCAAGAAATCGCTGAGTCCGATTTCCATGAATCACAAATCGGACGGTCCGATTTGTGTCCCTTTTCAACTGCAATAAATCGGACCGTCCGATTACTTCTCTTCATCTTAACGTCGTCACACCGATGTAAAATTTTCCATAGTTCCATAACCCATTATTACACCACAGTTGGTGTCATATAAAAAAAATTAGTCTAAATTTGAGACGCAATATTTCTATTTTTTGTTATTTCGAATTTTTAATGTCTTAATTCGTCATTTTAATAGTGGGTTGTTCCTGTAAAAATTTTGATCCTCAAATTTGCATAAGTTATAGCCTGATTTTTTTGCATATGATTTGGGAGCGTGAGTTATGTTGGGATATGATCATTGAGGGTGATTTACACTGTTATGACGGCGTTATTTTTTGAAATTTTGGAGAGAAGAAATCGGACCCACCGATTTCAAGTAGAGAGGAAGTAACACAAATCATACCCACCGATTTGTGTGAGGGAGACGTTGAGCAGCATGAAATCGGTGGCACCAATTTTTGGATGGTGAAATATTTTACCCGAAGAGTGTAGTAATCGGTGAGACAGATTACTGAAGGTAAAAAATTTTATTTTAATCCGGGGTGAACCAATCGGACCTACCGATTTGGGAGTTCACGCAATCGGTCCGTCCGATTTGCCTGTTAGTGCATACAAAAACCGAAAAGAGCTCACAAAATTCCTATTTCTTTATCGCCGGTCTCAACTAATGTTCTTCCTCTTCTCTTCTCTTCTCTGATTCTTCTCCTTCATTTTTGTAAAATAAAATTTTTTGAGGTTAAGAATAGTCAAGTACGTATAGTGTTATGGATGATAGAGTTGTATTGAAGATTTATTATTACGGACAGATCTTATTGCAAACATATGAGGGAGTTCAATTTGTGTATGAAAATCCATTAGATGTTGTTATTCCGTTCACATTGTCATTTGAGGAATTGAAAGGTGTGATTTGTGAGAAGATAGATTCTCAAAGATGTAGGAGAGTATCGTGTATGTTGTACAGGTATCCTTTATCTGTGTTTGGTGGGTTTGTTCAATTTCAGACCAAGTACGTGACGGACGAAGCGAGTATGCATGAAATATTTTCAATGTACATGAAAAATCGCCACCGAATGTCGTGCATTGAGTTATATATTGAGTTTGAGCAATCTGAAATGGACCGTAACATTGAATTGGAAGATTATAATAGTGAAAGCGAAGATGAATTTGAAAGTAACTATGAGATCGTCGGTGCAGGTGAAGACGAAGATGAAGCTGGCGGCGCCATGAACACAGATGTGACAGAAGTTGCAAATGCACTAGCAAACCCACATCCGTTTCAGGAGCCTTCTTTCATACGGTTATTGGATTTGAAGGCTATGCACGCACCGGAGTTTCCGCAGTATATGAATGCATGTGCGTAAACCTAGGTAGCTATGTGAAACTCTGAAGTAGCAGATCAATAAGTCGGATGAGTAATCTATGTGATATGTGACTAGGCATTTGTGACCATAGCGTTTGATTTTTTTATTAATTAATAGTTCTTTGTTATGAATTATATTTAGTTGTTCTTTGCGTAGATTGAATAGCGAAAAATAAGACTATAATGATCTTACATGGTAAAGTGTGTTTATTAATTTTGATGTATGCAGTGTCTCCTGTTGTGGCGAATGGTGAGTTCACAGTGGGGATGGAATTCAGTTCAAGGGAGGCAGTAATATAGGCAATGAAAGATTATACCATCCGGAGAGGTGTGGACTATCGGGTATATGAGTCAGAACCGACAACATTTTATGCCAAATGTACAGAATATGGGAATGGTTGTGACTGGTTGATCAGGGTTACCAAAATGCAGAAGAAGTACTGTTGGGAGATAAGGAGGTACAATGGAAGTCACACTTGTACCAAGTCTACTATTTCTCAAGACCATTCGAAGCTGAATTCCAAGACAGTTGCAAAAGCAATTAAGTCGTTGGTAGAGGTTGACCGGTCTATAAAGGTGAAATCAGTAATTGCTGAAGTCCAGTCAAAGTTTAACTACACCATCAGTTATCGCAAGGCTTGGTTAGCAAAGCAGTAGGCGGTCAAATCAATTTTTGGAGGTTGGGACGCATTATATGAAGCTTTGCCCATATGATTTGAGGTCATGTGCCACAAAGAGCCATCAGCAGTGGTTCACTTTGAAACAATGCCTGCTTACCAGGGGGATGATTTGGTTCCTGATATACGTGTACTACATAGAGTCTTCTAGAGTTATTACCCTTGTATAAGGGCCTTCAGACACTGCAAGCCAGTGGTGCAGGTGGACGAGACTCATTTGTATGAAAAATACAAGGGTTGTTTATTGGTTGCAGTCTCACAATATGGTAATAACAACATCGTGCCTATTCCATTTGCCATAGTGGAGGGAGAGACTTCTGATGCACGGTACTTTTTTCTGAGTAACTTGCGTCAACATGTGGTGACACGTGATGGTGTGGAACTTATCTCTGATCGACACGATTCGATTAGGTCAGCTATTGAACGAAGTAATGGGGCTTGGTCTCCTCCTAGAGCTTTCCATATGTTTTGTATCCGGCATATTGAGTCCAACTTCTTGAGGAAGTTCAAGGCACCTTACTTGTAGAAGCTTATCGTCAACATTGGTAAGTTTGAATAGAATGAACTTTGAATTTATTGTAAGTACGATCGTATAGAATGGTATTCATAGTTGACTAAATATTTTTCATAGGATACTCGAGGACGATCAGGGAGTACCAAATGCGCTATGAACGATTAAAAGAACGGGGTGAGGCTTACACCAACTAGCTTGATCGGATCCCTCATGAGTAGTATGCTTTGGCATTTGATGGTGGATACCGATGGGGTTATATAACCACCAATATTGTGGAGTGCATCAACTCCGTCTTAAAGGGTGCACGCAATCTCCCGGTCACTGCACTTGTTAAGGCTACATTTTACAGACTGAATGAGTTGTTCACTAGGAAAAGAGCCGAGGCTGAAGCCCGAATCAATGCTGGACTTGTGTACTCTGAGATGGTGACCACCAAGTTGCATGCAAATCAACAAGCATCAGGTAACATACAGGTTAGCTGTTTTGATAGAGAAAATGAAGTCTTTGAAGTACGCGAGATGCCTAGTGGTGAATTCCAGGTTGACCGAATTTCGTGTCGACACATGTTTGCTTGTTGTGCAAATCAGCGGTTTGGATTGGCAAGTGTACATTAATGACGTATACAAGATGGACCAAGTTCGAAGAGTATACAGGGCTAGGTTTAGACCACCGAAAAATTCAGCAACGTGGCCTGCTTATCATGGACCTCGATTCGTTGGAAACCCATTCCTCAGACGGGTAGCCAAAGTTCGGTCGAAGATGACCCGCTTCTTGAATGAGATGGACACTCGTATGTTGCGTCGACCTAGGCGATGCAAGCAATGGGGTGCCGAGGGCCATAGTCGCAGTAGATGTCGTCAAAGTGGTGGACCAAGTGCATGTCCAGCCGAAGAGTAGTAGTTACCATAGTTGTCAGAACCGAACCGGTGATCGAACCGATCAGGTCATTGGGTCACTGGGTCACTGGTTCAACCGTTGGATTACTGGTTGAACCGGTTGACTCGGTCCTATGTAAATAAAAAATAAAAAATAGTCAAAAGTTTAAAATTAAAATTTAAAATACATATTTTTACTAACATTTTAAAATATCAAGTTATTTTAAAACAATATTGAACATGAACAATAAATATTTTATTATTTTTACTCTATCATCAATATTTTTATTTTGTTTTTATATTAAAATAACTATTATTTTTAAATTTTAATAATTTATTAATTAGTTTATATCTATTATACTATTATATACTACAAGTATTTATTAAAATTGGTGGTTGTAGAGCTTTTTGGTTTTCTTGAGGACAGGGGTTCGAACCTTACCTCAAGCATTTTGAAAATATTTTCTCCTACACGGTTCGGTCAAACCACTTCACCGGTTCGCACCGGTTTTAACCGGGTCAATTCTTTGTTCGGTTCAATCACTGGACCGGATCGACATAGGATCTGGTTCACCAATTTTCCGGTCGAACCGGTCGGTCCGGTCCGATTTTTACAACTATGGTAGTTACCTTTTTTTCATTTTATTTGAATTTACATTTATGTACGACATTGACATTTGAATTTACCAACTCATGCTTGTATTCATTTCAAACCTGATTAACATACTCGATAGAAAAATAGTCATAATAACGTAATGTACATATTCGATAATTAAATAGTACAAATTATTTCTTAAATAGTAGTAACAACCTAATTAACATACTCAATAATTAAATAGTTACAACTTCACTTCCTCGGTGTCCACTTCATATCTTTGTATAGCTTTCTACACTTCTTTACAATCCTGTTAAAAGCGGATGGTGTATACCGATTCGCACTCCGACGTGGAGGATCAGCTGTAAGATTGTAACCTTTACCTTTTTCACTTGTGGCCGTACCTATGAAAACACAACAAATGTTGGATGCTATTACACAAATGGCAATTCAATATGTAATACAAATACAAGTTCACCATGAAGCTACTAATAGAAATTCATAATCAAGCCCTAAACCGCCACATCCTCCAAGGTCACGGCACACTCACCAACCGAAAAATAAAACGTGTGAATTTTGGACTGCCATCTCTCAATCAGAGCATTAATCATTGCTGACTGACATTTGATAACTCCAATTTAGGATACATAATAAAATCCAGTCTCGCGTAAATGTGACTCAACAATTTAGTTGTATGGATTCGGCGACTTTAAATGATCACACATCAACATTCTTAAACCCTACAATATCACATTTTCGTTATAAGAACAAGTATAATATAACTATATTATCAAAAACACAATTATCCTTAACATGTCCATTATAACTAATTCCCAGCATATTATTATTATTATTATTATTATTATTATTATTATTATTATTATTATTCATAACACAACATACTAATTTTCTAATCTAAGTTTAGTTATTACTAATTTATTGTCTAAATTTTACTGAATTAAAATTCAATTATTAATAATCATAAATAAAATAATTAATTAAATTTTTATTAGTAATCATAATAATTAATTAAACTCAATTACTAATACTAATAATTACAACAACAAAATATCAATATCTACCTACTCCAATCTAATATGTACATATCTCGTTTTCCTTCTTCTTTCATTCATTCATTCTTTACATGAGACATTCATTCATTTTTTTTATTTTATTTTAACTAATATGCATAAAAAAAAATCCAGTTTACCGGTAGAATTTATTTACTAACCATATCATTCATACATACATACATAGTTAATTCCTATTTTAATTTCTATTTCTAACCACCTAATAATAAAATCATACATACATATATGCTTAATCTCTACTTAGTGCCATTATAATATATATTCCTAATAAAATCTAATATTATCACTATTATTATCATTAAATCAGATTATTAAAAAATAAAAACTTACATAATTTGGATGTCCAAGATAATTAGCAATATGAAGTTCTGGTTGATTTACTTCCTTAATTTTTGATTTTTTTGGCATTTTTGTTTAAATTTTTCAGCAGATTGTTGTGGTCCAACAATGATGAAATGGGGAAAGTGGTGGGGTTGGGAGTAAGCAGAAAGGGATACGAGAGTGAGAGTGAGAGTGAGAGTGAAAGAGATAGTGTTGGGAAGGGGTGAAACACTGGTCTTGGGATAGGGAGTCACGGGCCAACCAAGAAGCCAGCTGCATGCGTGACGCGTGGACAAGGGGCTCTCAAATCGGACCCACCGATTTGTGCACCTTCCGCGTCCTGAAATCGGACTTACCGATTTTCGTTCCCAAATCGATGCCACCGATTTCTTCGACACCGCCGTCACATCTCAGTGAAACACTCCAAACCCCCATATCGCTGCGATACTCCTTCACCGGCTCCATATCAAAATTAAAAAACTCTAAGTTATAAGAAGAATTAAATTAAAAATTATATTTGAGTGCATTATTTGAAATAGTGCATATATTGTGAGGTTATGACATTATGAGCTTCTCTTATATGAGTTATTCTGTTCATAAGTTATTCTTATTATAAGATATATTTGATGTTTTTTGTGGTTTCTTTTTATATAATATTTTTATACTTATATATGATCAATGTTGTAATATTTTTTTAATAGTAGAATAATAGTTATAATATAATAATTAATCTCATAAAAATAAGTTATTAGGCATTAGAATAAATTATGAGGAGTTAGTATCCTCTTTGTAATATATTCTTTGAGATCCAAAAAAATATTTAATCATCAAACCAATTTTTTAGTATTAGGCTTATAGAAATATTCCATAACAAACCTCCAAACTCAATATGCCTTTTTTTCGAAAAAAAATTTACGAATTTCAGATCTCAATCTAACCATCTCATCTGTTAAGGAGAGTTTTTTATTTTGCTTACTTTTCTTATAAGTTCGAACTCTAACCATAACTTTTATCAATTGTAAGTTCCACCTTGAATTTTGAGTTTGGGAGTTAAATTTTTTAATCAAAGTTTGCATATTGTGGTTCTAGGATCAAGAGTCGATGTAAATGTCAAAATATTTTTTTCTTGATTTTTTTTGTTTTTTGGTTTCATGGACTTCCCGTGATGGATATCTCCAACTCATGGCTTGTATGATGATCAAGCGTTTTTCGAGATTTCAACAAAGACACATCAAAATAAATTCAAGTTATCAGAATCAATATTTATTAAATTTATTATGCTTGAAATAATAATTTAATCATAAAAATATTGAGTTTAAAATAAAAAAATTATTTCTCTTAAATAATTGTATAATGAATTTTTTTATTTTAAAGGTAACCTATCTAAATGAAACTTTTTCCTATCTAAAGTAATTGTTTGGACAATTAATTGATGAATTTTTTTTATTTAGATTAGTTAACTCATGAATTTTTTTTCAATAAACAATTATTCAAAGACTATTATTTTATTTCAACCACAAATTTTCATATTATTAATTTTTAAATAATAATATGCTCTAAAACATTTTATAAAAATTTAAATAAAATAAATCATATCTTTATGTATCTAAATATAAATGTGATTTGGCTTTAAAGAGCTTAATTAAGATTTTTAACATGAGAATGAGTTTTCATCGTGTGTCATACATTTTTTTGTTCTTTTTTTTATATTGTTCATTTTGTGAACATATCTCTGCTAAATTCGTCTCAGGGTAGAACTTAAAAAGAAGAAAGTGTGACAGGCGACGTGTCCCTACAGACAACGCCATTGTTCATAAAGTATTTTTTTCTCTTCCGAATTTAGGAATTACCTGAACAAAATTGTAAAAAGTAGGTTGGAGACACAATGTTGTCATCATCCTCCTATTCCAAATTTCTAATGTCCTGGTGGTAGTGGGTGTTCCTACAAGGACTCTAACATTCAAGTTAGCATAGGTCACAAGAGAAACTAAGTTAGAGATCATACTTTCATAAACGTATTTGGAATAGTGGATATATATTACGAGATTATGATGTTATAAACTTCTTTTATGTGGGTTATTCTTTTATTATGATCTCTCTTCATATGATGCTCTTAGGCCTATATTTAGTCAATGTTATAATATTCTTCTTTAATAGTAGAATGATGATTATAATGTAACAATTAACCTCATAAAATTGAGTTATTAGATATTAGAATGAGTTATAAAGAGTTAGTATCCTCTTTATAATATATTGTTTGGAGTCTAAGAGAATACTTAATCATCAAACTAATTTCTTAGAACTCGGTATATCTTTCTTTTGAGAAGGAGTTTTCGAATTTTCGATCTCAATCCAAGCGTCTCATCCTTTAAGGTGGAGCCTTTTATTTTATTTATTTTTCTTATAAAATCCAAAATCTGACCATAACTTCTATTAATCATAGGTTACCACCTCGATTTATGAGTTTTGAAGTTAGATTTTTTAATTAAAGTTTGCATATTGTGATTCTAGGATCCAAAGTCGATGTTTTCATTTCTTAAATGTCGAAATAATTTTTTTAAATTTTTTTATTCAGTTTCATGGACTTCCCGTGGTTGGTACCCTCAACTTGTAACTTATAGACTCGAGCATCCGAATTTTTGAAATTCCGATGAACACATCAAAATAAATTCAAATTGTCAAAATCAATAATTATTAAACTTATTGCGCCTGAAATAGTAACTCAATCATAAAAATGTTGATTTTAAAATATAAAAATTATTTCTCTTAAAACAATTGCTTGATAATTTTTTTTTTCATTTAAGTGTAATTTATCTAAATGAATTTTTTTTAGATCTAAAGTAATTATTTGAATAATTGAATGATGAAAATTTTCAATTTAGATTCGTTGACTCATGAATTTTTTTAATAAATAATTGTCCAAAGATTATTCTTTTATTTTTATCACAAATTTTTATTTTTTTAAATAATAATATTCTCTAAAATGTTTTATAAAATTTTAAAAAAATATATCATACATTTACGTGTTTAAATATAAATATAGTTTGTCTTCAAAAAGTTTAATTAAGATTTTCAAAATGTTTTTCTTTAATAGAGAACGAGTTTCCATCTTTTGCCTTTATAAACTTTGATTTATAAATATCAAGTAGTGTTTTTTGTGGTAAATAATTTGCATAATTTTTTTCTGAATTTTTGTCTCACAAATTTTAAATTGTTATTATTAAACCTCCAAATCATTGATTATTTAATTGGTCTAGTAATTATAAGTCTTTGAAAGATATAATGATATAATTATAAATTAAAATTTGTAAATATTTTTTAGCTTGGTAGAATTTTCGTATTATGTGCTTTAATGCTTGTGTTTTGTGATCATGTATTTTTTGTTCTTTTTTTCATATATATTGTTCATATTGTGAATATGTGTTGTACTAAACTCAATATGGGGTAAAACTTAAAATAAAAAGAATGTGACAAGCGGCGTATTCTCATAGACTACGCCATTGTTTATACGGGTTTTTGTTCTTTCGACAATAATGCATATATTGTGAGGTTATGACATTATAAACTTCCCTTACATGGGTTGCTCTTTTCATGAATTACTCTTATCATATGATGCTTGGTGCCTTTTGTGATTTTCTTTCATAAAATACTCTTACACCTATATGTAGTTAATGTTATAATATCTTTTTTTAATTGTAGAATGATAGTTACAATATATATATATATATATATATCATCAGCCGAACCTAAAGTCGCATTGATAACTCATGCGCAAACAAATTACTTATATATTATAAAATTTATGCAAAAAAATAATAGATACGAGATAAATCTTATTAAATTTCTCTCATATTTTTAGTCACTAATTCTATATATATAGAATTTGGCATCCATTAGAATATATTTTAACCATCTATATATAATTTGTTAATTGTATTTGATATAAAAATAAATAAACCACTACTTATTTTGTAACACCCTACTATACAGAGTCTTATGCTTAAGTCATAATTTAGAGATAGCAAAGTATTACGACCTCTAAAATAAAAATTTAGTACGAATAGTATTGTGGAAAATGATTATAACTAGGAGCCTTTCCAAGAAAAAGGGGTAAAACAAAATTCGTAACTCGAAAGCGCAACACTTCGATCGATAATGTAACGAACAAGAATAAACCAACGCGAGATTATATATATACAAAAGAGTCAAAAACGGGAATATCAAAACACAAAATCTGGTTGCGAAGATAACCGGTCCGAGCATAGCAATATATACATATAATAAAATAAGGAAACCCCAAAGAAACCCAAAGGGACACAAATACAGAAAACCTATTCTCCAAAATCTCCTATAAGAGGAGTCATCACAGTTTGTATTATTCAATGGAGATAAAAGTATCTAAGCAAAACATATAAGACTAAAACAGTGCCCAAGAACAAAGGATCTTCGCTAATCCAGAAGTCTCCAGCATGCCTCAACGAGAAGCCTCGCGTCCTGCATCTGAAAACCACAAAATTCGCATGGGTATGAACCAGAGGTTCTCAGCATGGTAACAGTTCCCACATATATAACATGTAATAATAGAGGAAAGCCGAAGGTAATCCTAAAACTTCCTCCATATAAAATCAAAGCTTACAAACAAGTTAAACCATAAGTGGCAACTGACTAAAGATCCTTCAGTCTAACTAATACTTCTCTTTCCAATTTCTTCAGACCTCCCAACCACCAGCAGGAGTACAATATGCAAATACAGTTATTTCAGACAAGAGATATATAAGTAGGAACAGATAATAAGACATTTAGACAGATAGCAAGTAATATGCAGTCAAGTAGGCAATCTCAAACAGTTCACATAGTATGCATATGATGAATGCCTGTCCCTAATGGCTGATGATATCATCTGTCGATTATAGAGCCAACCCGACAAGTCCTGGTAGCTAACCATTGGACTATCCCTCTGTCGTGTCTCCCCAACTCGAGTTATACTCAATATAAACTTGATCATAATCATGATCCATATCCATCACCCTCACTGGTGAATATTTATGGGGGTGAGCTCATCCGGGGCTTTCACAATGCCCGGCCACCCTGACGACATAGGGTCAAAAGAGCTTCGAGTCTTAACCTGGAGCACGTGGTGGCTAGCCACTGCTTCCTCCCAGGGAAACTCTTATCTCCGATAGTGGAAGTGCAAACATTCATGATTCATTCAACAACATATATGCATTTATTCTTAGCCAAAATCATGGCTCCGCCATAACACGGCAATAATCTAGCCATCCGACTCACGGTTAAATCCATAACCAGCCAATTCATTAACAATTAGGGCCCTTCGGCCCATGGCATAACAAGCACTTCCACCGCCATCCTCCGCATCTCACATAATCATCTTTGAATCTCATTGATCATTCGTTTTTCCCTTGCTTCACTCGCATGTTACCACATCCCGTAGCTCCTTTTCTCATTGCTAGGCATATCAGAATGATTTAAGACACAAGTGGTGAGATCGGAGGCTTAGAAGTGTGAAATTTGGCTTTTAAAACTTAAAAATCAACTTTGGGATGAAAACAGGGTCACGCGTACGAGTACTCCACGCGCACGCGAGGATGGCCACAACGCTCATCAATGCGTGGATTGAAAAACAGCCAAACGACGCGTACGCGTCAGCCACGCCTACGCACGGGTAAATTTGCGCCCCAGGCACAAAACTAGCACAACTCTGGCATAACTCTCGGGAAAATGGCTGGGCATTTGGTGCAGCGCATCGACGCGCCCGTGCACACCACGCGCATGCGTGGATGGTGCCTTCTTGAAGAACGACGCGCACGCGCCAAGTGCGCCTACACGTGGGGGTCATTCTGCTAAAAATTTTCTAAGTTAAAAGCTGCAGAATTCACAGATTCAACCCCCAATCTTCCGATGGACATAACTTTCTAATTTTAAATCATTTTTTGCCCATTCTTCGAACGGCATGGACATCTCGGATCCAATTTCACTTCTAAATAGGTTTGGCACAAAAACATGGATCCAGAGTCCAAGTTATGTCCCATCAAAGTATGCCCAAAAATCATATTTTCATACAAAACCACAAAGTGCCATTTTCAACTCTTTTCAAAATCAATCAAAACATGCCAATTTCATCCTTTTTCTTTGAAATCAATCAAAATATACCAAAATTAACATCAAGTCTCCTCAACTCACACATTAACACTTTACCACAATTCACAAAACATCATCCCACCATTTAAACACTTCTCAATCAAATGGCTAAGAGGCAAACACATAAATATGTCATACATTCTTTCTCATCCCAAATTTCTAATAATACCATTTCCAATCAACCATCATTGTACATAATCAATATCATACTCACCATCAACATGGTTTCAACCATAATTCAACCTTAATAAATCATCGAGCATATATCACAACATGCATATTTCTCATACATCATACCATCAAGGCATCAATAATCATCATCATATATCTCAACCATTTAACAATATCAACAATTCAATGCCTATCTTAGGGCCTCTAGTCTAAGTATTTCCCACCACATTACATATTAAATACGAGAAAGCGCGACCATACCTTAGCCGATTTCCCAAGCTCAACCGGAGCACTTCCAAACCACTTTTCCTCAAGCTCTCAAGGTCTCAATACCTCCAAGAACATATTTTTACATACAAAATCCTCTTCAAGCTTTTCAAAGTCTCAATCAAGCTCCAATGTTCACATATACACAACCTAAGCCACAATCATCATACCCATACACAACATCTCAATACCCAAACATCATAGAATAACAAATTATACTAGGGTTGAGAATTTTACCACACCCAAGGTCCAAGGAGACAAGATTAATCTTCTTTTTCAAGAGAGTTGGGTCCTATAACATCAAAGAGCCCAAAATCTCAACATTTTTGCTCATATAACTCGAAATCAAAGCTGGAAATTCGAAGAGAAAAACATGGCTTACCTCAAGATTGGTTGTATGAGTTTTGTAGAGCTCTTCGCGGTGAATGCATGGCCGCAAACGGTGCGAAAATCGGAGCTCTAGATCAAAAGTTATGGTGGTTTGAAGATCAAGAGAGAGATAGAACTTGAGAGAGTGTTCTTCCCCCTCCATTGTAATTTCAGCGTGTGAGTGTGTCAAGTGAGGAGAGAGAGTGCTGAAAACTAGGGTTTTGGTTTAATTGGGCCAATGACCCACTTTGAGTCTGGTTGGCCCGATTTAGCCCGTTTGGTCCAATCTTGGTCCGATTTCTATAAAATTAGTACCAAAATTATTGTCTCAATCTCCTCTACCATATTAAGCCATAAAAATAACATTTTTGACTTTTTAAAATAAATTTTCATTTACGAATTAATTAACCGTTAATTAACTGAGTTTTACATATTTAAATTATCATAAATTTAAATTGATAAATATCAATTTAATTTTATCATTATATATAATTTATTTTCAACACATGATTAACTAATAACTTATTTTTGGAGTAAATAAAAAATCTTAACTAAATTAGTCTATCCAATTTAAATGAAGTCAAAACTTACAAGTTAGTATATCCAAACTACCATCTTATCAATTTATTTTTTCTAAACTTATAAAGTTGTATGTTTAGTAATTTTATCTTTTTACACTTGTTATTACTTATAGCTATAATTTTTTACTTCAAAATAAAAAAAAATTGCATCTTTTCGCATATAAGATATGTAGGAACTTTAATTTAGAGACAAATTAAAATAAAATTTAATTTGTTATTTAAAAATTAAATTTTAAATAATAATTTGCATATCTTTCATATTTTTATTAGCATCCAATCCTCTTAAGAAAAAATAAAAAAAATGTAATGTTACACATTGAGATTATGATATCGATCTGGTCACATTCTATTTAGCATTTAGCACTGTATTATTGAATATGAATATATGATCGAGAGACTATTCATGATCCAGACTGTATTCAATAATGAGACTATGAGAGGTATATATGTACACGTCACCCAAGGTATAATAGCATACTGTAATCTAGTTAATTAACCTAATCCAAGTTGAGGAGCTTGTTTTGTTTTGGCTATGCTTTAGTTACAGTGTAATCTAATTAAATAAGCACTAGGATGGTCGTGCTATTGTGTTATAGTCATATGATATGACCAATCATGAAAGGATCTGCTGCTGCGAATATACTAATCTTAGCAGCTGCAGAATCAGATTCCACGTTCCCGCAGGAACACCAAGCATAGCATAACTTGTCTTTTATCACCACTAGCTCCTCAGCAAAACGGAATTGCCTTTCTGGGTTCTTTCTTTCTTTCGTTTCATCCACTCAATATTTTCTCCCACTATTTTCTTTCTTGAGCACTTTAATTATCAATGAGATAGACTATGAAAGTATATATCCTCTTCTTATTATTGAAAAATCCCGAAACTCAGATTAGTTACCAATTTTTGTTGGTAAAAAAAAAAACCATATTATTTGCCCCACTGTTTATGCATATTTTAATTAAAATAATTGATAAAAAATAAAAATAAAAATAGTATAGAATAAAAAATAAATAACATAGAATAAATATAATTTCTGATAAAAGAATTGTAGTTGATTATGACATTATTTACTCACCGCAGCACGTGTTCCACCATCGCTTTCTTGTTTTGTTTTTCTTTTGTTTGGTAAATCCATCGCTTTCTTGTTTTACATATATAGATGTACTTTTTTTTGGGTAGGAGTTCGAAAATCAAATTTACTAACGTCACCGAAAAATGGGCTTGTATTGTCCTTAAACCCAAGAGAATGCCCTCTTCATCTCTACTTCGTATGTGAAGATTAACCCAAGGGAAACTCATTGATTGATCAAAAGCCCACAAAGATAACTTACTCATTGAGATAGAATTCATGCAAGCACATCATACACGTACATAACTGATCCAATCCAATAAACCCTAAAAGCAGACACACATCATGCATAATCCATATTCATCAACCTTCCAACCTAGCATTATCATATTAAAAGAGTTCACATAAATAAAAATGGCGGAAAAGAGAAATTGGAGAAAATAAAAGTCATATAAATAATTCACATACTATACCCCTACAAAAAAGAAAAACAAGAGCTTGAGAAATCATGCATGCATGCATGACGATGTTCCCATAAATGTAACTAACTAATTTATTAGTATCTTCTGGAACCCATTTTCCTCAAAGAAGAGACTCTGGGGAACTCGGAACTAGTACGAGATTGCTGGTGGCCGTGTTGGGAGGGCGGCGCGTTCTCGCAAACTCTCCAAACCTTGACGGATTTGTCCAAGCTGCCGCTATACACAATCCACTTCTTGTCATTCAACATGGCCTCCGGGTCCTTCTCCACCGCCAGACACTTCACCGGTCCAGTGTGACCGGTCAACGTCGTCAGGCAAACATGCTCGTTGCTAAGCGTCCTCTTCCAGACGCAGATCCCCATATCCGCCGACCCACTCAATATCAAGTTCCCCGCCGTCGCCAAACACAGCACCGCCAGTTTATGCCCCCGAAGTATCCCCATGTGTTCGTACTTTGTCCCCCTTACCCAGAAGTTCACCAACCCGTCCGACGAACCGCCGTACAGAACATTCCCGTCGGCGTTTATCACCAGCGCCGTCACCGCACACTCTTGCTTCAGCAATGTCTGCTGGAAGAAGTGTTTCGTTCCTTTCGCTTGCATCTCGCGCCGCCAGATTTTGACAGTGCCATCCGCGGACCCCGAGAACACCAAGCCTTCCGGCGCCACAACCAAGGAGTTAACGGCGTCGTCATGCGCCACCACAGACTCCAAGCACTTGAAGTTGGAGGCTCGCCAAACCTTGAAGGTCTTGTCCCAAGAAGCTGAGTATATGAAGGCATAGTCCTCCGTGACACTAAGGCAGGAGATGGCGTCGTAGTGCTTGATCCAAAGCACATTGCGGTTCTTTCGAACCTCGATGTAGTTGCTGGGTCTCATGGAGCACTTGATGTAGTTTCTGAGCGTGGGAAGAGTGGCAATGCGTCTGTGTATTTGTTCGTTTCTCGAAGACACCTTCCAAACCCTAATCCTGCCGTCTTGGTGGCCGGTGATAATCTTTTCACCGGCGATGACGATGGATTTGACCAAGCCGCTGTTGGATTTGAAGCCTGCAAACTCCTTCTGGTTCTTCCAAACCCTAATGTTCTTGCTGTCGGAGCCGGTGTAGAGAAGGTCCCTGGTGGCAGCGAGGGAGTATATGTGGCCTTCTTCGCGGACGAGGGAGCCAACGAGAGCTTCATCGTTGGGGTTGGTGAAGCCATCTCCTCCAATGTTGGTGTTGTGGTTCATGTGAGAGGACCATGGAGACTTGGCAAGAGGAGAGAGTAAGGAGTCATTGTCAACGGCCATTTGAGCAGTTTCTAATAAATGTGGGGCGTCAATGGTGATAAGGGGTTTCCTAGTGTTCCCGTCGGAGTTGTAACCGTCCATCTCTTCGTCTTCTTTGTATTATTATTCCAAACATGTAAACATTGTATCTCATTCTATGCTTCTTTCTGTAAATGATGCCAACTACCCGCCAAACAATGCTTCTATCTTCATTTTCTCTTTGCCTTAATTAAGCTCATTTCTGTAAACCGTAAGTCTATAACTAATTGGGTTATGACATGTCATCATTGTTCTGTGGATGGATAAGTGCAATCACATAATTAGATAAAAGACTAGACCAGTAAAAAGGATGTCTGACTTTTCTTGTCGCCCCCCATGAAACTTATTTTTGATTTGGTCAATTCACTAAATTTGGCCTTTTTTTTTTCCTACAACAAGAAATGTTGCAGCGTTTTAATACTATGTTTTTCCTAAAGACGGGTTGAGGGTTACTACTTTAGCAACAAGAAATACTGATACATGTGACCAAAGAATAGGAAGGGAAAAAAAGAAGGGAAAATCCAACAATATTGTGTATACCAAATTCATTGAAAAGTCATAACCATTTTTAATTCAGTTTTTTAAAAGGATCGAGACTCATATACCATTATATATCTACAAATAAAGTTAATAATTGATACTAGTTAAATAATTTAATATATTTAATTAAATTATTTTATAATCATTTTTAATTATTTAACTTTACATGGATATAATTATTTTTATTATTTGAAAAAAAAGTAACAACTTTTTTATCAAATAATAAAATAGAGAATAAGAGGTGAGAGGTATTTAAAAAAAAATTAACAAACTAGCTATGATGATAGGGATGGATCCAAAAATATTATCATGAGGTTAATAATATATATAATATTAAAAAATTATGCAAAAAATTATATAATATAAAATGTATTATAAAAATATACCAATAGAAAATATATTTAAAGTACAAAAAATATGTATGTATTTTTTTATTAACGAAGTAGTCGATTCTTCGTATCATAAAATTCATCAATAATAGAATTTATGTCAAATTTTTCAACAATTTTCTTTTCAATATAATTAAAAGATAAATAACAAAAAATTCATCTTTCGTTTTATTTTTGAGTTATTCTTCACAATATTCAAAGTTGACAAAGATTTATCAATTGTAGTAGTTAAAACAAAAAGAATTAATACCAAATGAATCAAGAAGGACGCACACCAGAAGAAAAAAATTCACTTTATGAAATTTGAAAAATTTTATTTAATTAAAAAATATTAGTAATAATATCTTTTCAATTTTTTAATATTGTTATTTACTTTTTAGATATTAGAAATTATTAATATTTAGGTTAAACTGAATTTTTATTTATATGATTAGACTAAATACTAAATAAATTTTTTAAAAAATTAAATCATATTTAATAATTTATTACTGCTAATCTTTTTTTTTAAAAAGCTCCCCCCGCCCTCGAGTAGGTCCGTCCCTGTGATGATGAGAAATTGATAGATGGAAACCTAATCAAATATATATAGATTATAATCAATCCCTTTATAGCAACATTCAAATCAGGGAGTATACTGTATAAAGAGCAACCTATATAGATGTGAGGGTCTCGTGGTTTTACTGGGAATATAGAAACAACTCTTATAGTCCATTGTTTCCTTTTTCTTTTCCGTTTAGCTATATCATCTCCGTGCAAAGAAAGAGTAATCAACTATCCCTTCAAAATTGAATAACCTACTAAAGATATATAACACGTGCAAGTCTCTTCTAGTAAGTAGTCTTTCGATTAGGTTCGTAGAGCATACTCAATCTTTGTGTTGCTTCGAATTGTTAGATAGTTTTTTAAACATTTAAAATAGTGTAATTTATACGTATTGCGCAAATTCTTTTATAGAAAAGCACTTAAATAAAAACACGTCTAAAATATTTTTTTTAAATATGTTTTTTAATAATTAAAATTTAATATATAATCGATTAAATTATGTTATTTTTATCAAAATTAGGCTAGACAAATTAATTTAATAAAAAAAGTAAATCAAATTTTGAATTAGTCTAAATTAATATTATCTTTTATAAAAAATAATTACAATACCCTTATTATAAAAAGTGACTAAAATACTTCTATTATATATATTAATTTTGATAATCTTAAATTTTAACTATTTTCTTCTCTACCATTATAAAATTAGAATTTAGAATTTTCAAAATTAATATATGTATAAAATAGAAATATTTTAGTTATTTTTTATAATAGAAATATTATAGTTATTTTTTATAAAAAAATTAATTTAGATCAATTTAAAATTTAATTTATTAATTTTTTGGCTAAACTGATTTGTCTGGTCTAATTTTAATAAAAATAATACAATTTAATTGATTATATGTGTTAAATTTTAATTATTAAAAAATATTTTTAAAAAATGACGTTTTTGACATCGCTCACTCTTTTATTTCCTGTTTACTGATCTTCTTTTGTTTGCAGTATATTGTTAGGAAAATTTTCAAATATCCTATAATAACGAAATTCAACTAATTTTAACATCGATATTCTAAAAACATTTGAAATTCTTCCAAGTTAGTTAAAGTTTCCTTCCTTTCCCTCTAATTTCTATCATTTGACATCACACTCTACAGCCAACCGAATTCATTGGTGGTTTCATGATAATGTATTGAATCACGATGCATTCGCCAGTTTCCACGCACTCTTTTGTCCCTACCAACACACTTTCGTTTGCACTGCATCCCCTTTCGAGAAAAAACAACGGGCTTTGGCCTTGAAGAAATAAATAATCGATCCCCTTAAGCGAAAACCACTAGCTATCCTATAGTAGTAAAATTAAAACAGCGGAGCTCAAATGGATTTATATCTACGGCATACAACTACTTTCTATATAAAATATTTGAGCTTGCTCTGTCATTTCAACTCTTCTTGAGCAGAAAACAGAGAGAAAATGGCTTTCATTATTTCCAGAGGTGAATCTACTTTCTCAGAGACTGAGAAATCAAGTCTTGAAGAACACCTAGAGGGCAAGGACTCTGCAATAGTGGACAAAATCTCGTCCGAGCTCCAGTTGAAGTCATCTTTGTCATCCAAGGCCTCATCTCAAAGCCTGAGCAAACAAGCTGTTCTTCAGCGCATCCTTCAGCGAAAGCTACTTAACAAAATCAAAAACACTGTTGAAGGTTTTACCAGCAGCTCGGAAGGCAATACGGCCACGGAGCAGAGGTGGCTCCAGCAAGAAGACTCTTTTTCTGCACCTTGACCTTAAGCTACCAACCAACAAGTGTATATTATACATCCCGATATGAGACATAAGACTAGTGAATTATTGATTAATTGTGGGCTGCTAACGTTAAGGTTGCATTTGCGGTCGAGTACCAAGATTGTAGCACTAGATTTTCATTAGCAGAACTGAAGTTGTATTTTGTTATTTTGCATTCAAATGTCTTTGGGCTGTGTTCTAAACGGGAAATTCTTTCATAGTTATTCCTTCATTTCAATGTATCTCAAGGTTTGGGAATCCTTTTCCTTAGAGCAAAAAACACTCTCGATAAATAACTATAAATATATCTTGAAGGTGTTTGCTATAGTGCCTAAAAAGTATTGCCTAATTACTAAAATAGGTCAAATAATTAATTTTAAATTTAAAAGTATAAAAGTTAAAAAATTTTAAATATTTTAAAGTTACTATAAAAAGTAACTTAGACAAAAGTTAGGCACCAAACAAAAGACACCATAGAATTGGCCTATCTTGAATATCCTATATGTTAGTACAATTCTCCCAGGACAAAAATCAATAATATCAAAGATGCAAATAATTCCGAAACGCTTGCACCTATTGGCAATAGAAAAGAAGGAAAAAAAATGCTCACTTCTGTAATATCACACCAGACTTAGAAAGGAGCCGAAATGCTCTGTTGGAATTGTTCAATGCAGAGGACGATCTCTGGACTGACATTTTTCTTTTTTTCAAGAACTCTAAGGCACCCTGTACACATTGAGGAGGGCCTAGTTCGCTCAAAATAACAGGTTCCAAACTGCAAACCATTATCAGAATAGATAATATTAGAAATTAAGAAGCAACATGATTAATACATTAATTGCTCTTAGAAATAAATAAAGGATGAAATCCCCCTCACCCTGAGTTCTTTGATTTCCTCTTCTTTGAAGTGGCAAGGTTTGTTTTAGCCTTCTCCTTCTCCTCATCAGAGTCAGGCAAGAAAACTTGTCTGCAAATGAATTATTGCACTCTTACATACATATCTAAACCATTATGCACATTAACATTGCACAAGAGAGAAAGAGAGGTGACACATACTTCTCACGAGCTGCCAGCATTTTCACTATGTCATCTGGAAGAAACCCTGAAGCTGGATTTGAATTATGCTGAGGCTCAGAACCTGATACATCATCTTCTTCACCTTGAGCAGTGTCCTTACTTTCTTTGGATTGTCGAGGGAGCAAAGTCATGTTAAGACAACATTCACAACCGCTTAAGTTGACAAATTTTTCATGAATCCAATAATAAATCATGGAAAGTAACTTGAACAAAGCTGAATAACACACAATCATATCTCATGAATTTGTAAGTTCTAATCATAAAAATAATGTTAGTCCGAATGCCTTCATAGTTTTATCACTTTATGCATACACACATAACAGATACGTAGAATTTACAAAGAGATTTATTTTTGAATAAAATCGTTTGAAGCCTCCCATATTTCAACCGAACATAGTTTGTGGATTTAACCAAATAAATAAATAAATAATTTCTAGTTTCACTTGGGAGGGAAACAACTGAAACTGAAATTTAGGTAAGCATAGAAAATAACAAAGCAGTAAAGCGTTTCATACCTAGCTTTACTTTCTTTTTGAATTTTGCGAATCTCCTCGTCTTGTTGTATACCCTGTGAAGCGCAAGCTTCGATTAAGCACAAACTACTTATCCAATAACAAAAACGGATTTTAATTTTGATGAATTGAACGGAGAGAAAAACAGGGTGAAATAAGGAAAGACCTGCAGAGCTGTGAATTCCTCAGGGGCGTCGGAATCACTATCTTCTCTGTCAAACATTATTGAATATTGATGCAATTTCGAGTTTGAATCTCTCTCTCTCTCTCTCTCTCTCTCCTGTGGAATCGAATTAATAAGAGCTAGGGTTTAAGCTGGTTCAGCATGTTTTAATTTTTCCGTCATTGTTACCCTTGTGAGGAATTGGGCCTGAAATCTTTTATTGGGTCAATAGACTTATTGGCAGTTTCTATGGACACTCTCTAAACAGGATATTAAAGACAAAAAAAAGATGTTCAACGCACACAAGGCCTTGACGTGTATTAGTAGTAGGGGTTTTCATGGCCGGCTCGGCCCTAAACATTTTAACGGGCTAATTTTGTATGATTTCACGAGTATAAGATCAAGTAAAGGTCTCAAAAATCTCCGTTTCTAAACCAAAAAAACAAAATATTTCAAAAATAAATTCGGCCATTATTTTGAGTCGGGTCTGTACTAAGGCAAACCTAACTTCACTCGACCCATGTGCACCCTAAAAGAACTGAAAAATATATATATGTTTTTATCGAAAAAAAGATATATATGTTTTAAATTAATTTTAATATTATGTTATATTTATCATAAGTTTTTTATTTTATTTTTAATCATACTTATTGAATTAGAAAATAATTCAAAGAAGCATTGGACAAATTCAAGTTCAAATAAGAATATCAACTTTTTGGTAACAGGTTTCTTCTTTATAAATAAATGTATCATAAATAAGTTTTTTTTATAAATTATTGTTAAAACTTTAAAGACCTGGTTTTCACTCGATTTGGACTCGATATAGTTATGACTCGAAAATGTTTAGATTTTATTGGGTCTATAACTGAGTTAGAGTTTAAAAAATAGACCCAATATATATTTAGAGTCGGATTTGGGTCAGAACAAACTCGGTTTCACTCGGCTATAAACACCCCTAAATAGTATTAATGATCTTTGTCTTGCTATGTGCATTTGGATTTGAGACTTGTCTGAAATTAGCAGTGGATGAAAAATTTTTAATGTTAGATGTGTGAATGTTGTGATGTTAATAGCTAAAGTTAGGAGCTATCCAATCTATTTTCGAATTTCTTTAAGTAATCAATTAAGATGTAGTCAATTAGCCATTTTTTATTTTTTATTTTTGAATAAAATATGAATTTAAACTATTACGAAAGAAATTTAAAATTTAAATAAAAAGAAATATCTAAAATAAAAAATATTTAAAATTATTTTAAAAAATTTAAAATTATTATAAAAATTCTTAATTAAAAAAAAACATTTAAATTGTACCCAAAAAATCTAAATCCTAACAAAAAAATAACTAAAATTATTTTAAAAATGTCAAAACCTAACAAAATAAAACATCCAAAAACTAAGTAAAAAACATCTAAAACTATTTAAAAAGTCCAAAATCCAAAAAGAAGAAATATAAAAAACATAAGAAAATGAAATATCTGTCAAAACTTAAGAGAAAGAAACATCCAAAACTAGTAAAAAGAATAATCCATGAAAATTACTGTGTTTGGGAAGGTAGGACTGCGGCGGTGATCGAAGAAGCTGCGTTCACGAGTGGAGGACAACGGCGGGGCGTTCGTGAGGGGAAGACAGTGGCCGTGCTTGACGGTACTGCATTCGCAAGGGGTAGGGAGCGGCGGTGATACATTCGTGAGGGGGAGGGCACTGCAGTGATGGTCGGCAGCACTGCAAGTCCTGTTGCAAGGATTGTCGCATGCGATAGTGTTGGACGAAGATGGAACAGCGCCGCCAAGACACGCCGTGGAAAGAGAGGACGCAAGAGCAGGACAGTTCTAATTAAGTATAATGTTGTAGGGGCAAATGCTCCTACTATAATTTAGAATTTTTTTTAGTAGTACATGATAGTAATATTTATTTGTCTCTATTAAATTATTAAATTTGACCCGATAATAATTTTTACTCAACTTTTGGTACTTAACAATCAATTTAAGAACTTCATATTAGATATTTGTCAGAATGATCAATTCTCAAATTTAAACAAGATTAGCATTCTTTCTTAAAAATCGAGTCAAAAGAATATTATTTATCTTCTTTTAAAATTAGCTTTAGTTTTTCTATAGTAACTACTTTAATTAAAAAAAATTTCTAACTATAAATATCAATAAGAATCGACTTCTAATTATATTGGAAAATGAATTTCTAAATAATTATTTAGTGATATATATATATATATATATATTAAAAATATAAAACTTGAAGAAGTAGAATTTTAAATTATTTGTTATTATTTTACTATTTTAATTTATTGGTTAAATAATTTAAAAAATATTTCTATTTTATAACATCATAGTATAATTATAAAAATTATTATTATATTGTATATATTTTGTTCCCACTGAAAAAATTTTCTAGATCCGTCACTGGTTGCACATATGGAGTCCCTTGGTGAATTGCCCTCTGTTTGGTCTTACGTCACACGCATGGAGTTTCACGTGTGTACATAAAAAATAACTACTTGTATAAAATATATATTAAAATATAAGATACACATTAAAAATGAATTAAATAATGCATGTGTTTATATATAAATATATAATGCTTAATAACTATTTGATTCTTTATATACACATAATATTTTTATTATAAAAATTATTGTTATGTTATATAAATTTTGTCTATATTGTCAAAATTCTTTATATTTGTCATTGCACAGGAGCGACTATTAGGCGCAGCGAAAATGGACGATGCATGGGTAAGTGGCACACGTGTTGGATGGGAGGCCGCGAGGACGACTCGCAAACGCGAGAGAGGACGGAAGATACAGTGGCAAGTGACCCAAATGCGATGGAGGGAAGGATGCAGGTGGAAGAACAAAAATTGTCAATGGAAATTATAATTTCGGAGAAGAATAATCGGAACAGGAGGCTAAAATAAGGGTAAATGTTATATAGTCCGTATTTCTAAACTTAATTCTATTTTTTTAATTTTAAAATTAAATTTTTAAAAAATTATTTAAGTAGGCTGCATATATAGTTAGTTTTGTAAATTTTTTTTATCAATTAATTAAAAATATTGTAAAAGAAAAATAACAAATGACCATAGTAAACAAAACCTGAGCCCAAATTACGAAACTTTTACCATAATACTTTAGTAAATGGCTAATTAGCGATCATCATCATATTGTGTTGCGTGGTTATATAATGTTAAACAGGTGTTTAGAGTTAAGTTTGATTAGTTTTTTATAATTAAAGTCCAATCTTCACTTCAAGTATTGATAAATCAACAATTATCAATTATTATTTATTTATGAAAAATACTAAGGAATTAGTAATTTTAATGTTTTATAATTATCAATTGATTATTAATAATATTTTTAATAATTTAAAATTACATATAAT
>NC_029776.3:8539929-8618960 GCF_000817695.3 Arachis duranensis
TATATTAATATATAATATATAAAAAAATTTAGTATATATTTAATATTTTATTTAAGAAAAATCATTTAAATAAAATAATTAAAACACAAAATGACTAGATTGTAATTTTTTTAAATTGAAGACACAACTGTAACTTTCTCATATATATACAAATCGCTACTAATAGCAGCAGATTCAAAATCAACATAAATCGCTACTATCAGCTGCGATTTATGTGAAAAGAGGCTGAAACGAAAATCGCTTTATGCAGTGGCGGTTTGTGAAAAAATAATAGAACAAAACATAAACCACCATAGACAATAGCAATTTATGTGCCACACTCATCACTTTCACCAATCTTAGTATAAGAAAACTTATCTCATCATCATTATTGATACTCATCTCATCATTTTCCTGGTCATTGTCAAAATCGAGTAATCGGAATCACTACTCTTGTGATCATAATTATTGTGTACAATATGCAACAACTCAGTATCAAAAATATCAGCACTAACTTTTCCATATGCTTTTGATCTTATCTTACTTACCGACATGGAAAAAAAAAGAGCAAAGAGGATAATCACCTCTCTGAATAAGCCAATCAGAGATTGAGCTGCTACTGAAACTGCCTTCTCATGTGATTTCTTATACAAAGCAAGGTCTTGGTTTAGCAAAAATTAAACAAGTTGAGAAATAAAATGAAAATGATCTTACATGTAGAAAAGATAAGGAAGGTGAAGAAAGATAGTTGATAAATAAAATGAAAATGACCGTGTATGTATAAAAGTAAGAAGGTGAAGAATGATAGTTGAAAGAATAAATTTTACAAGAACTTTGTTAGGTAGACAATGACTTTTGTGAACAATGTAAATAATGGACTCTAAAATTAGCCAAATAAAGTAAAAAAAACACTCCACTCCCAAAGTATTCCCTAAACCCTAATATTAGGATAACCATCCGCACACTTAATGAATTGAACATCCACCCATTGTTAATTGTGCATGAGTAAACCAAATCAAAAGAAATAACCATCCAATTAAAAATAATGAATATAATCATCTACATACCTATTGAATTGAATATCCGACATATCCATTACTCACATTATTTTAGTATTCTCATTGTTTACTTATACTTTTTCCTTTCACAAAAACCACCACCGTCTATAATGATTTATGCTTTGTTCTATTATTCCTTTAGAAACTACTGCTGCATAACTTTAGGTAAAGCACGTTGGTAGTAGCGGTTTATGTTAATTTTGAATTTGCTGTTACTAGCAGCAATTGGTGTAGATATGAAAAAATTGCAGTTGTATCTTCAATTTAAAAAAGTTACAATATGATAATTTTGGATTCTAATTATTTTATTTGAGTAACTTGTCCTTCTATTTATATATAATATATTTGATATAAATATAGAAAAAATAAAAATTAAATAAAATAAGTTATGATTATTTTTAAGTTTAATTACTATTTTCTGTAATTTTGTAAAATTTTTAATTAAGTCCATATACTTTTTTTTTAATTGCGTCCCTGCACTAATTTTTTTTTCAATTAAGTCTCTTTTAGCAGTAATTGACTTAATTTTATAAAGACTCAACTAAAAAAAATGGTGCAGAAGAAAAAAAAATATAAAAATCCAATTAAAAAAAATTTAATATAAAAACTTAATTAAAAATATACAAAAACTTAATTAAAAATTTCACAAAATTATAAAAACCAACAAAATAATTAAACCTTATTTTTAACTAATTTTTTTTTAGTTACCGAACTTTTTTATTTTTAAAAAGCAAAAGCCAATAGACAAAAAGCCAACCCATGTAAAGAGCTGCACATGGTGGCTAAAGTTCTGGATGGGTTTAGTTAACATTTATTTTTAGGATTGGACATACGACCATAAACTTATCACTAATAATAAATTTTAAATATTTTTATTTAACAAATATAAAATAAATATATTAAAATTTAATTAAAAAATTGTTTTATAATCTTAACCCATCTCTTTAAACTCGAATATAGGAGAAACATGAATGAACATTAATAGTGCTTTGTTTTCCCAATCGCAATAAAAGATTGAGAAACTTAATTCTCTCATTCCCTAATTAGGCTAGCCTAAGCATCAGCACTATATGGTATTAATGCATTAATTAATAAAGAATTTTGTTTAAACAACATTTTTAGGTTGAGGCAACATTTAAAAAGTGTTGTCTAAAGGCTGACAAAAGGTTACTTTTGATCTATGACAACACTTTTGGACCTAAGATAACGTTTTTGGGCGGCGTTGCATATGCAGTCGTTGCCTTAGATCAAGACAACACTTTTTTATTTCAAAAGCAACGCTTTTGAGAGCAACACACTTACCAAGTGTTGCCTTTGATTGAAAAACAACAACACTTCAAAGATGTATTTGAGACAACACTTTTGCAGTATTGTCTCTTCTCTCGTATTTTGGTCACTACTAAAAAATGTTGCCTATTTGCAATAAAATGCAACTCTTTTACGTGTTGCTTATAAATTGGAATTTGCAATCCTTTAAAGTGTTGCCTATTAGTTTTGGATATGCAATCCTTTAAAGTATTGCCTTTTCTTTTGGATATGCAACCTATACAAGTGTTGCCTTTTCTTTTGGATATACAACCATACAAGTGTTGTCTAATAATCAAATATGCAACTAATAGAAGGGTTGCCTTTTGAAAAAAGAATAAAAGTTACTTTTGTAATAAAAATACAAAAAATAATAAAATTTACAATAAATTTTTTTTGTTCATACATGTGTAATTATTTTAATTAATAAATTAAATTTGTACACAATAGAAAAAAAATTATAAAAGAGACAAAATAACCAATAATAAAGTTCTAATTAAAATAGATATTAAAAGGTTAGATTAGTATTTCAAATACATATTTATCAATAATTTTCAATAAAATAATACACAACAAAAAATAAGCAGCATTGTTCTTAATACACAACAAAATAATTCAAAAGCTTCCTTAATCTCCTGCTTTTTCTGCTGGGTCAAATGATGGTGTCCTTTCGATTTGTTGTGCTTCCTAAGTTCCCCTCTATATGATTCCCTTCTATATATAGATGACTGGAAAAACAAAAGAAGAGTTATTGTCTAGGAAGCAACATGCTATTCCTTTACCAATAAAAAATGATCAATGATCGAAAGCATAGGTAAATTCTGTGTTGAACAATCTATGTTGTACTCGCTGTGTCTCTCACTCAAAGGATTAAGCCAATAGCTACACTAATCAGAAATTTGCAGCAATTGTTGTGCAACTTATTTTAAATTCAGCTACAATAATCAACCATAAGCTTCATGTATTCTTATCATTCAAAGCTACAACTAAGTAGAGTTATTTTTTAAATAAAAAACTAAGGCAATAGATTAAGTAAGAGAACTTGCAAGGTCAGGATGTGTCCGAGTAAGCTTAAGCCAATTCATTTGACTATATCCTTTTTCAAAAGGAAGTTTGGTCCGAGCTGCCGGCTTTGCAACAGGACTCTTCAGTTCTGGAGACCTCTGAATCGAATTCATCCCATCACTCATAACTGATTTTTTATTCAATTCATTCGGCTGACATGAAGTCGCACTGGTTACGATGAAAGACAAAGAATCAACCTTGTCCTCCTTTATAGAGTCCGAATTATTTGCAAAACCATCCTTCCACAAGAACCACCATCTTAATTACAAGTAGTAGTAGTGGGAGAACTTGAAGATTTTTCTTTTATGGAAATATCAGCAATATCCGAAGCAAGGTTCTTTGTTTCAATAGCCTCCTGTGAACTAACTTATAAATCCAAGGCATCAAATTAGAAGAATAACACTAGATATACAAATTCTTATCAAATTCTCAAGTAACTCAAATTCTTATCTTATAGAAAATATTTGGATTGTGTAAAGAGAGATCATAAAGATAGAGACAAAGAGATATAGCAATTGAGATAATGACACACAAAAATAATTTCTACAAGAGTCTAGTGAAGGCCATCATGATTTGTCTTTAAACAAAATTTTCAAAAGTAGAAATTAGCATGCCACCCTTATAATGATAACACTTTTTACCTTTTCTTCCCAAATTCCTAATCTTCTAATAAGAATCCTACCTTAATCAATTCTCATCAACTCATCATGGATTTTAACAAGGCTAAAGATGGGATTGGCATTGTTTGTGTGCTGCTGCTGGAAGTTTTGAAGACACAATGCAAGCAAGAGAAAAGAAGCAGCTAAGACTAGGGATAGATTTGATAATATAATAGTAATGCTAATCTTTTTATTATTCATTGTGTGTACTTTGTTTGGAACAAAAAATTCTAAGTAGACAAAAATCTTTTTGTAACTCACTTTTTTTCTTTGGGAATTGTTAATAGGACAATGCTTACAGGAACAAAATGGATGAAAGAAATAATGGAGTATATATCACCTCATCTAGCTTAGAAATTAAATTTTCTGCACACAAAGACTTTGCAGATACTATATGCTATAAAAATATCCATGTGGAATCGCACAATATAATCTCCCAATTAAATTTTAATAAAAGGCTCACTTGCAAGCCATGACAGGAATGGACATGAATGAAAATGCTTATAATTCCGAAAACAATGAAACCAATGGTGGTGCAAACTAGATACCCTTGGGCCCTGAAATGCTTATAATTCCGGAAACAATAAAACCAATGGAAAAAATGCTTATAACTAATTCTAATTAAAAAATAATATTTTACCTAATATCAACTAAATAAAACATAATAAACAAACAATCCTATACCTTGTCCTTTTGGTACTTGTAGAAGATATCCCAATACCTCTTGTCTTTTTGTCATACTTCTCTGCCACGTGTATCAGCAATTCAACTAGTTAGTGCTTTAATTTCTTTGAATTTGCAGCCAATACTACTTGATTAACTAACTTTCATATATAAATTAAACTTCTAATAAATTTCTTTGAATCACTGCATGCACAAAATAACACAAATAAAGCAAGATTAATTACATATTAAAAATAATTACAAGGATGCTATTTATTATTATTAGTTACCTTGAGCTCTTGTAAGGATGAGTGACAAAACCCTCTTTAAGTGGCAGTGGCACTACATTTTTGTTAAATATATTTATGACAAGAGTTCTTATATAAACTGAGACATGTTCTTTAACCCACTAATTAACTCTAATAATTTAGACCACTTTTAAATATGCACAGGAAAAAAAGTGAAAAAATTAGATGAAGAAAAAACATGAAAGTAAAACCTGCTTTTCATAAAACCCCTAAAAGAAATACTGATCTAAACCCTTGTATATGAAGGAGAAGAACTAGTAGATATAACCACCTTGTAAGAATAATTTTCCTGACTCTTCAGCTATTCAACAAAGCAATAATTTAAAATGTCAAAACAAATAATTACATAAATAAGCAAGATTTCAGCTATATACTTATTCATATTTTAAAAGCGGCACAATTGCATTCACAACTGCACTTTCTTAATCATTACCAAGTTCAAGTTAACTTAAATATCAAACAGCATAGATTACAAGCAAATAATTTTTTATGCCAATATATTGAATAATGAAAGCAAATTTGTTAACAATTAAACGAGGAGACAAGCTTCCAAATGCAAGCTATGGTGAGAACTTAGTGGAGTAATCAAGTCCTAACATTCCATTTCTGGTCTCTTTATATACCTTTAGCAAATCCTACAAATGTGAAATCTCACAATTGAGATAGATAACCCAATGTAACAAGACACAGATTTTTCAAATCGACTATAGTCTTCATGAGGCTTATGGCATTGTTTGGATTCCAATCTCCTTTACACTTTAATTGGTCTTCCTTGAAATTTTTCTTGCCAATAAGTGCGTTTAAGCCAAATATAAATTTGACACTGCATAAGTGCTTATAGGTGTTTTCATGGATGGGAAGATATTCCAGAAGCACAATGTCTCATCATCCCCTGCACCAGTGACTACTGTTTGACCATCGGGAGACATTGCAAGGTAAAGCACTCTCATGTTGTGGACAGTTAGAGTTGCAACCTAATAATCAAATTCAATATTTTTATTACTTGAAATTCTCCACTGCCATAATAAATCGAGTAAAATATTACCCTTGCTAGCGATGGATATTTCCACACCATGATCTGATTCCATGAGTGCTTACTATCTCATTCACATTTTTTACTCAAGCAAGGTTGCAAACCTAATCAAATATTGTTATTGTTATTATTATAGAACCATTGTACATTATTCATTCATGTCCCAATAGACAGCTTAGGAAAGAAACCTGGCTTCTAGTGTCAATAAAGTTCAACTGATGGCCATTTGTAGTGTTCCAGAAATGGATACACCTATCGGCGGTGGAACCGCCAGACGCAAGGAGACCGCTCTGGTGAGGCAACCATGCTATAGCCTTCACGGCAGCTGTGTGCTCCATGAGTCTCAATGCCGGTTGCTGAGAGTGCTGATTCCATACTAATAGCTGCTTATATAATAATAAATCATTACATTCAATCATGTTTTGTTTTTTTAATCTACACTAGTGTTAATAGAAGCATACCTAATTATCATTACCTCCAGAAGCAAGTTTCTTGTCATCACAGGACCATTTCAAGCCACATAATTGAAAATTGGTGACATGCATAAGTCTCGAACCAATTATGAGGTATTACTGCTTTTTTCAAGGCTTCAAATTAAGAAGTGGAGAAAATGGCTTGATTCCGTGGGATTGAAGTGTGGACCATGGAGCACTGAAGAAGTCGAAGAAGAAAAAGAAGTAGAAAACAAGTCTCTGAATAGTTTTGTTATTTCAACAATTCAACCAAATTAATTATGTAAAATCTGAAAGAAATTTTTGTCATGCCTGAGAGATCTATGCAAGCCTTCAAGGACGACGGCGCCTTCAAAGGAGAGATTCTTGAGGACCGAGGCGAGAAGCGAGAGGCTTGAGAGGAAGAGGTGAACGGCGGAGAGTTGTCGACTCGCCTGAGATGGACAGAGCACGGCACCACAGCGGAGCAAAGCAGAAGTTTCAGAACGGTGGAGTGGAGAAGAGATTTCAAAATGGCGGAGAAGAGCAGAAGTCTCAGAACGGCGAGGGTAGAAGAACACATCAGATCAGACTATAGCAGAACGCGATGCGAGCAGAGTAGAACACGGTGCGAGCTTAAGCAGTGATGAACACGACGACGACGAGCAGAGAGGAATGCACAATGCGGTCAATTTCGTTAAAGGGAAAAATTGAGTTAGGGTTAGGATTTTGATTTTGAAATGGTATGGTTCGAGACTTGAGTTTTGTTTCTAAGTAATGGTAGCCAGGAATGTGATGAATCAATTATTGCTTGATGTGTTTTGTGCTTCTTTTCTTAATTTTGGTTGAGTTTAGGAGGAAAAAATAAATAAAATAAAAATTTAGTGAAATAACTTTAGACAACACTTACAATGGGAAGTTCATTAAACATTTAAAGGCAACTCTTAAAAATTATAATAGATAAATACTATAAGGTAGCGTTTGGTGGAGAGACAGATACTGAAAGACTGAGACTGAGAGACAGAGACTAAGAGACAAAGACTGAAATAAGTTTTAGTATTCTGTTTGGTGCCAAGTGAGAGATAAAAATTGAAATAAGAATAAAATTCTAATTTAATTTACACAAATGATAAAATTGGAATTAATTAATTAAAATGAGAGTATTTTAGGTATAAAATGTTATTAAAGTTTCAGTCTTTATTTCTAAAAATATCAGTCCCCTGTGTCCCTACATTTTGGAGGCACTGAAATACTGAAATTTTGGGGACAGAGACAGAAATTTTAGTACCAGTCTCTGAGCCAACAAACATGATACTGTGTCTCAGTCTCTTAGTCTCTATCTCAATACTGCAAAACAAACGCTATCTAAGTGTTGCCTATTTAATTTATAAAGCAACGCTTTTTCACATGTATCTTAAATTGATCAAAGAGAACGTTTGTAGTATGTTGGTTAATAAAGAGTTACAATAATTTTATTTCTTTGCAACAAATCTTAAATGTTGCTTTTTACTATTTTAGACAACACTTTTTAAAAGTTATTTATATTATATGTTGCAATAGTTCAAAAATGTTGTGGTGATAGGAATACTTATCATCAGTAGAAAAATAAGTTTTTCTATAAATACATTAAAAATATTGAAAAGTACATCTATATTAAATTAAATTTTGATGCATTCAATTATTTGATCAGATTCATATATTTATATGACTTTTAAATAGACACACAAAAAAATGACTTTTAAATAGTAAATTGAAAATTAGTTGATTTTACTAATATACAAATAATTGTGTAAAATTTGTTACATTGTCATTGTATAAAATTAAATTTATATATATAATAAAAAAGTTTAAATGCACACCACTTCATCCAATTGAAATAAAATACAAGATACTAAAATACTAACATTAGCTTCAACTGCAGAATTCTTCGTCTGTTGCTATGTCGGTTTAGATCAAAATTATATTGTGCTGAAATTGAATTGACTTTGGCAATTTGCATGCAGCCTCCATAGCCGAATCCCGAATACTGTGTGCCTTTTTATTGCGTGGCCACTTGATCATGCATATTCCTAATCCTTCCCATATATATCATTATTTGAATTTGAATTCCGTTTCCAATTTTAATTTGTTGTGACACCAAACAAACACAAACAAACATGGTAATAGTGGTGACTGGTGAGGTGCTGCATATCCCTCGTGCTCTGGTCAATGCTATTTTATAGGAACTCATGGTGTCATGGTTGACTGTCATCACTGTATCACTATATAATTATATTTTCGGTCTCCATCTGGTTTCCCTTAAATATTTTCTATCACTTTAGTCATTTACAGTCTTATACATCTATTAAAATACTCAAAATTAAGATTAGATTATAAAATTATAAAATTATTTATCACAATATTTTTGTTATTAATTACTATTATATATATTTTGTTTAATTTATTGCGTTCAATATTGCGAATAAAAATACTTAATAAATATTCTATTAAAATATAAATATCATAAATATATTTGTGTAAAATATTTTTTCAACATATATATTGTGAACCCAACGTACTAGAGTAGTACAACTTAGGGTGTGTTTGACAAATCCGTTTGAGAAAAAAAAAAACATGTTTAAACTTTTTGAAAACTTTAACTTTTTGTTTGGCTAATTCTTAGTTTGACAAAGGCAGAAGTGGTTTTGTATTTAAAATCACGTTTACCAGAAACAACAATTTCTAACTTTTGCGTTTTACTAGCGGACTTTTAGCCATTTACCCTAAACATCTATTTTTTCTTTACCAATTTTATTCTATAAACATGTTATTGTATTATTTATAGAATTCTTATTAGGTGAATTGGCCTTCTTTTCTTAGTATTTCTCTTTATACGAGCTCTCTTTTTCTATTATTTATTATTTTTATTTTTTTGTTAAATTTTTATTTGAGATTATAAATTTTTATAATTGTGATTTTTGTATATTATATTTATTATTATCTTTTATAATGAGTAAATTACCAATTCTATTTTCGAATTATCAGAATACTGACAAAAATAACTTTTACTTTTAATAACGATAAAAATACATCTAAAATATTGAAAAACATTACAAATAATATAGATTATGATCTTATTAAAAAAAGATAAATTAAATAAAAATTAATCATAGGTATTAATAAAATCATACACGTTAGATTCTAAAATAAAATTAAGAATAAAATTACTAAGAGTATTAAACCAAAAATACGATGTAAAAAAAATATTAAATTAACATTTTTATGTTAATATTTAAAATTTAAAAAAATGTAACATATTTAATTAAATACTCTTATATATATAATTTTATTTTGATAATTTTTATATGTAATTTTTATTTAAAATAATATATATTAATTTTATTATAAAATTAATTAATAAGATTATTCAAATATCTAAATTAAAATAATAGGATAATATAAAAAATTATTTAAGTTGATGTCTAGTTTAGTAATTTTTCATCTAAAAGTGATTATTTTGAGTAGTGTAATCCAAACTATATTTATTTTACTATAATCCATTTTGATATAAAAATGGCTAACATAAATCACTTCAATATAAACTTACTTTTCATCAAAATCAAGTTTGCAAAATCGATTCTAATAGTATATATTCATTTAACCTTCATTTTAGTGTGTGCATCAGAATTTGGCCACACCATACGAAGCACAAGCACGGACACTTTTTTTTTATTTGTCGTATCTGTGTATTGGACATATTTCAGACACCACTTTTTGATACTCGTCTGACACGTGTGTTTCTGTGTTCAACTGTATTTTAATAAAAAATAAAAAATTTTTGTTTGGACATATTTAAACATACCTAAATACCATCACGTCTCAGCATATTTAATTTTATTCTTAACATATATTTTTAAAATAAATTTAAAAATAGTATATATTATTAAATATTAAAATAAAAAATATTTTAAATACTTTATATTATAAAAAAATATTAAAAATAATTAAAAAATTCACATATTCGTATATATCTCGTATTGTATTATATCCCATATTCGTATCGATATGTTAGTATATCATAGGCCACACCTTTTGTTAATTATACCATGGTGAAAGATATGGATTAATTAATTATTTAATTTAATTACCAGTTTACCGCGACATTTACGATTGTGTTCACACAGAATTTTATAACTAACTAACTACTAATAAATACTTTCCATTTTCTCTTCTTTTGGGATCCATGTTGGTCACTGCAGTCCATGTTATAATTGTTAATTATTATATAAGGGAATATCGATCACAAGAAGAGTTATGTTAGATAATTTATAATTTTTTTAAACAATATGAATATCAGATAAAATCAAATTTATCCGCTTTAAACAGGCGACATTGCCAATTAGCTATATAGTATTTTGACCATATTTATCCACTGTAATTAATTTGTACAAGTTTTATTTTTAAACATATCCACGAAGACAAACATCAATGCATAATGAGGTTGAAGAATATTCTCCTCCTCTAATATTGAATCCGACACATCCACACGTATTATAGTCAACTATTTTGGCTGTGGGTAAACAAACCCAATAATAGTTAATAATTAATAATTAATGATGAATCATATTCGTTAATCAATCAAACAGCTCCTCTTAGTCTTTGTTCTGCCACACTTCGCCACCTTATAACGAAAATCCACCGACCACCGCCACGGCAACACTGCAGAATATCAGAGTCCATATCTTCACATGCATGGCTGCTCCCAATTGAATCTTCTATTTGTTTTTCATTTAGTCACATGTTGTTCGTGCAAGGTTGCTAACAAGCAACTAGCAAAGCCACCGGGTTATGTAGCACTTCATATATTGGTTTAGAAACGAAAAGAGTGACTTTTTATTTTTTTTTTATATTTTATTTGCTTTGGGTTGACTAAAAAGAATACACTAATTAAAAGATTTGTCATACTTTTATATTCCTTTAAAATATAATAATCAAAATAATTTCATTTATATAAAATGGAAAAAAAAAATGTAGTGACATCTAATCATGTTGTCATATAAACTAAAAAAAATTGTTAGATTCATTCTAAAGAAGAAAAAAATCTTTATCTACATATAATAGCACCTGATAAATCTATTGTCTATTATTAAAATTATTTTTTTAATTAATAGCATGACTAATGTGTCATGTTTTTAAAGATATTTTTAATTTATTTAAATACATTAACTAATTTAATTCATATAAATATCAAATTATTTAATATTTTGTTTGACCACAATAACTATAACTATTAATCAATTATATTAATTATTTAATTTAAATAAAAAAATAAATTGATTGTGTTTTAGTTCGTATTATTATTTTTTATTTTATGTATTTTAATTAATAATTTTAAGAGTGTTATAATTATCATTTATTTAATTTAATTGAGATAGATATCAAATTATTTAATATTTTATTTAATCACATTAATTATAACTAATCAATTATATTATTTATTTGATTTGACTAAAATAAATAAATTGATTTTGTTTTAATTTGTATTCATTTTTTGCCTTATGTATTTTATTAATAGTTTTTAAAGTGTTATACATTTCACATGATATATTTATAAGATATTTATTTATTTATTTAACTTATTTTATTGAGACAAACAATTATAATTAATTTATTATATTAATTTTTAATTTAATTGATTTAAATATATGTTATTTGATTTAATTTATTGTTACGCTAATGTTTGAGTCGTTGTTTATCAAACATTTTTCTTTTTTTCATCGATTTTAAATATTTTGATTTTAAATTTTAGAATTTTATTCTTTTTTTTGTTCATGTTTTTTTTTTCATTTTAATATCAAATATAATATTTCTATTAGTATTTTCTTGTAATTTATTGTCTAACGATTATATGTCCACCATCAATTATATGATTGTGAATATTTTTTTAACTTATTAAAAAAATACAATTTCATTTCTTTCTTTTTTATTTTATCTATTTCTGCATTTCTTAACTTATTTACTGTAAAAAATCATATATACTAGAAGAGAATCTCATTTTGTTATCGATTACTATTTTATTGGGTGATATTTTTTTTCCTATGATGCATTATTTACTCTTGGGTTTTATTATAGATTATTATAAAATATTATTATACTCTATCTCTTATATTTATTTTATTTTGTTCCTATTTATTTAAATTTTTATATTTTTAATTATAAATTTTATTACTTTTATCTCATATAAGTTAATTTATCATAACTCTTCATATGTTGAGTATTGTCGATGTTTAAATTATATTCCTTACGTGTTTAATTTTATTTCTGATTTGAAAGATTGAATAATGAAATAACATCGATAAAGATTGTTGTACATTTTCTTCTTCGTCTTTTTGACTTACTTTCCTTTTGTAGGAATTCTAAGTAATTATAATATTTTATATATACAATAGTTTGTGCATAAAGAGTAAATATAAATTGTATCCTATCATTTTTTAGCAAAATTTTTATTATCTATCTTAAAATAGAAAAAATATTGTAAATTACTTTAAACCAATAATTTTGTCATTATTGTGACAATATATTGTATATTCAATTGTAGATTTATCTTATCTTTAACAATTTTGTTAGTTGTTTAAACAAACTAAAAGACATGAAACCGTTTCTAAGTAAAAATATACGTACTTTAAATCAAAAATAGATAAAATATGTTGGCAAATTTTAATAAGTAACAACATTAGTCATATTAACAATGTTCTAAGAATTGACATCATAACCGATTTGATTAAAGTGAAAAACTCCCTTACAAAAAATCGATAAAAAAACTGATAGAACCAACAGTTAATTGATAAATCGATTGAACCGGTTAATTTTTTTAAAATATTTTTCAATTTTTTAATTAAAAAAAACAAAAAAAAAAAGAAATCCAGCCACACCTTCTCTCTTCCTCACAACTCACAACCAAACGTACCCCCTTTGCTAAACCTAGGAGTGAAAATAAATGTGGAAAAGCCCGTTCCGCCAAAAGTCCGCCGCCTAACAGCGAGTTTACGGGTCAAGTCCGTCAAATCTCTATTTTTTAATTTTTTTTGCTATTAAGTATTAAATAATAAAAAATACCAAAAAAAGTATTAAATAATCTATATAATTTCACAACCATTTTAATAAATTTATAATTTCTAAAGATATAAAAAAATTATAATATTTAAATTCACAAACATTAAAGTATTTATAATTATAAATATGTAATAAACATAATCATAAACCAAGTTTTTTGAAACAAAATAATAAAACCAATATTGTTCAAAGTAAAATAAATATTGTCTAAAATATATAATTAAACATCTACAAAATTATAACATAATCGATCAAACCTAAAATATAATCCAAAACACTAAATTAGAACATCTTCAAAAAAACCCTAAGTTCGGCGGAGAAGCCCGCCCCGCCCCGCACCACCAAGCCAAAGTCCACGGTTTAAGCAATGCGGGTTAGGCGGGCTTTTGATGTGTGGCGGTCTCAATTTTTCAGTCTAGCCCGTCTTTTTTAGCGTGTTACATGGGCCAGCTCGACAGGTTTAGACCCCTTTGCCATCTCTAGCTAAACCTATCAGAGCTGCAGCCGCTGCCATTACTATCGCCACAAGCAGTGACAATCAGCGGTTGCCATTGTCGTCTCTCAAAGGTCTACTCAGCCCTCATCTTCTCCTCGACGTCGCTAGAATTTGTGTTCGAAGCTATTGGCGTCGCAGTATCTGTCATTGTCATCAAGCCAGTCTCCGTCGTCGTCATCATTGGCCATGAAATTGTCGTCACTATCCTCTTGACAAGCCTCTATCTTTGAGTCCCTTCTCTCTCTGCTCGAGGTCATATATCCTTCTTTCCTCGTCGTCACTTCCCTTTCTCCCTCATTGCCGATAAGCATTGTTGCTTCAGTTTGTGTTGTTGTTGGTTTTCTGAGAAAAAGGGTAACCATTATTTTATAAGTGTTTTTTTGAAATAATGGTTAATAGTTGATTTGAATGATTCTGTTAATTTTTTTTATCGAGTTAATTTTGTTGATAGAGTTATGAGTTGGGGGTTTTTGGTTGATGTGATTGTTGTTTTTAATTTTGTTAATTTTGTATTCTGAGGTCGAGTTTGTTGCTAATATGATTCTGAATTTAGTTTAGATGTTGAGTTTGGATTTTTTTGTTTAATTTTTTTGTTTTTGAATTCTCTTGGATTTGGATGTTGACTTGTCTGTTTTTAGATTTAGCTTTTGTTGTTGAATACTTGATTAGAAGTCTTTATTAAAATTTGTTGTGATTTTGAATTATGTTGCTGATGGTTTGAGTTTTTCAATAAGTTTGTTTTTTTTTCATTATTGCTGACTATTTGATTATTAGAAATTATTGTTAAAATTTTTCTTATTCTAAATTTTTGTTATTGATGTGATGAATATTTTTGCTAATTACTTGATTAATGATGACTTTATTAGAACTTAGAAGTTATTTAAAAAAATTTTATTTTATGAATTTTTAATGATAAAATATAAACAAGTTACTATGTAAAATTACAAAATTTTGAATTTTATTAGTTTAAAAATCATTAAATTTAAATATTTAAAATTTTATATTAAATTTTTAATAGTTTTATTTTATATATAGGTAAAGTCGTTGAATCCCGATTGAATTTTTGAATAGTTAAACCAGCTATTTCACTGGTTTATTGATTGGTTTGGTTCTCGCAACTTTGCATATTACTTTAATTCTAAGAATGAATATAGTACTAATTCATTGACAATTTTTATCTCATGGTATATTGTATTTATTCAAATCAGTTTTAACATAAAATAATAGAATTTAAAAGTTTTACTCATAAATCATAAAAAATATCTACTAATTTAATTACAAATATTTTTTAAAAATTAAAAAATAAGATTCTAATATAAATATTCAATTTAATTACAAACTATATACAACTATTAATGACTAATTATTATACTTTGAAAACAAATAAACGTTTTTTAATTTTTATATGGAAGGAAGGCTGGGGTTGAACCTGGTTATTGGAAGGAGGGGTGCATTACAAAGGGGTGGTGTCAGTTGAGAAGGAAATCGGACCGTGCGAGTAGGTGTGTGCAACTCGGAGGGTGCGACATGCAGCTGCATCCGAACTCGGACCCAGCGGTATGTAGCTCAAAACGCGGATGGCCTGTTTTGTTGCTATGTAGACACGCGTCGTGCAACCCTCACTTCCCAAACGGTGCCCTTATTACCAACACAGTGCATGTATGAGAGACTCTCACTATCTATCTGATATCTCACTTTCACCATTCACTCTCAACCTCCAAACTCCATTCTTCTTCTTCATTCCTCTGCTGGAAGTGGGTGTGTTTGCTGAAAAAATAAAGAAAATGCCAAAAAAATATAAAATCAAAGATGTTGATCGCCCTGAACTTCATATTAGACACTATCTCAGCTATTCTGATTATGTAAGTTTATTTAATATTTTGTTAAATTTTTATAATTATAAATATTGTTCTTAAAATTTAGTTGTTCCTGTTGTTGTTAGGATATGAACTTAGAAATATACATAGAATGGTTATAACTATTTTTTAAATTGTTTTTATTTTTTTTGCTGAATTTTTTTTATTATTTATTTTTGAAAATTGTTATTGTTATGGTCTGAATTTTTATTATTGTTGTAACATAGAATCTGAAAATGTAGTTAGCATGATGTTATATTTATGTAAAACAAACACAGTTATTTTTTTAAAATTTGTTTAATTTTTTTTAATATATTTATTAGTGTTAGGAAGTGAAGTGAATGTTAGTATTTAGGAAATAAATTATAAAATGTAAACTGGATTATTAATAAAATTTTTTGTAGAACGTTTTTTTTTTGAAATTTTTTTAATTATTTCTAGTTATAATTGTTAGAAAAATAAATATTACTGTGGTTGTCAGTAATTGAATGTAAGAATAAAAAATGAATGGTTAGTATTAATTTTTTACAAATATTTAGTTTGATTTCGTTAATTATGATCATAATTGTTAGGAAGTTAATTATTCATTATTGTTATTAGAAAATGAATTTAGGAAGATAATAAGAATGATTATTAGTATTTTTTAAAATTTACATATATGTGTTTAACTTTATTTAAGTAATAGTTAATAGATAATAAAAAATACAAATTATAATATTATATATTAAAAAAAATTGGAATCTACCCGAAATAAATAAATAACCAGCATGTCTAATGTAATCTAATGTTGTAATATTCCTGAGAATTAATTAGGAATGTATTTATTAGTTGATGTCATTAGTAGTTAGTTTTGAGAAATTCCAAGGATTAATAATTCAATTTAGAAGTTGTAAATATTTGTTTTACTTTGACTTAGTCAAATAATTTATGAATGTTATGTGGCTTCGACTAATATGTGTTGTTGAGTTAGTTGTGCAAATTTTGTTAATGATTTGTTCTACTTAAAAGTTTCTTGCCTCCTAGTAGTAAGTTAGTAATTGTTAATTAGTTGACTAATAATTTCTTATGTTTTTTGTAGAAATTAAGAATGTTGACCTGTGATCATCCAGTTCCTCCTGATCGGTACGACGATAGGGTGGAGGAGTATTTACGAGTTACTGGGTTTTATCATGCATCTCAGATTGGTGTAGTACAGTGCCAGAAAGCACTTGTGAATGCTCTAATCGAACGATGGCACCCAGATACACATACATTTCACCTTCCCATCGGTGAATGTTCCGTAACTCTTGAAGACGTGGCTTTAATTCTTGGTCTTCCAACGGATGGTCTTCCAGTCACGGGGATGACAATGAGTAGTTTCGAAGCATTGCAGGCTGAGTGTTTGGATCAATTTGGAGTTGCACCGTGTAAGGAAGAGTGTAGAGGATGCTGCATAAAACTGACGTGGCTGCGCGATCTAAAAGAAAATTTACAGTTGACAGATGATATTAGTATACGTAGATATGTGAAGTGCCACATTATGTTGTTGATCGGGACGATCTTGTTTGGGGATAAATCTGGGGCAGCTGTGCATTGGAAGTTTCTACCATTGCTTCGTGGAGGATTCGGTTTAACCAGTTAGTGTAGTCCTCACCCCATTCTCGTAAATGCTGGTATCGTACTTCATACTCCCGCACCGTCCTCGAATATCCTGTATGATAAAAATATACAAACGAAAATAAATATGTTAACACACTTATAGAAGGTAAATCTGTTAGTAAATTAATTAGATTTGCTGAGCGTAACCTAAATTGACGACCAATTTTTGCAAGTACGGCGCCTTGAATTTTCTCAGAAAATTCGATTCTATATGCCTGATGCAAAACATATGGAAAGCTCTTGGAGGTAATCAAGCACCGTTACTCCTTTTCACAGCGGCATTTATGGATTCATGATGGTCGGACATCAGTCCCACACCATCCCGAGTTACAACATGCTGACGAATGTTACTAAGGAAAAAGTACCATGCATAAGAAGTCTCTCCCTCCACAATAGCAAACGCAATTGGGACGATATTGTTGTTGCCATCTTGTGAAACTGCCACTAGTAGACAACCCTTGTACTTTCCGTACAAGTGTGTCCCATCCACCTGGACAACTGGCTTACAATGTCTGAATGCTCTAATGCAGGTGTAATAACTCCAAAAGACCCGATGCAATACCCGAATATCAGTCACCAAGTCATCACCTTGATATGCTGGCATAGTCTCAAAATGAACAACAGCTGATGGCTCCTTATGACACATGGCCTCAAACCATATAGGCAAGGCTTCGTACGATACTTCCCAGCCTCCAAATATTTTTTTCACTGCCTTTTGCTTAGCCAACCATGCTTTCCGATAACTAACGGTGTAGTTGAACTTCGATTGCACCTCTGCTAAAACCAATTTTACCTTTAAGGCGGGGTCAGCCTCAACCAACGGCTTTCTTGCTTCTGCAATTGTATTCGAATCCAACTTCAAATGATCCTAAAAAATTGTTGCTCTGGTACATGTGTGGCTACCATTATATCTCCTTATAACCCAATAGTACTTCCGGCTGATCATGCTAACACGGATATGCCAATCACACACTGACTCATACTGTGTACACTTAGCATAAAATGTCAACGACTCAGACTCATACACCCGGTAGTCTATGCTTCTTCGTATGGTATACTCTTTTATCGCCTTAATAACAGCTTCCCTGGAACTGAATTCCATCCCAACGGCAAATTCACCATCTGCGATAAAAAAAATTTCTGCCACAATGACAGCCATACAAAACATATTTAAGAAACAAATATTGTAACATCGAAAATGAATGTAAACAATTTTTTACTGCATCAATTATGACATAACTCCAATTTATTTATATTTAACTAATTGACTTATTTACAATGACTGCAAATTTATTTTCAACTAATTTACTAACAGATATTAATTTCTATTTAACTAATTCACTGGTTTACTATTTTACTAATAACTACTAATTTATATTAATCTAATTTACTAATTCACTAATAAATACAAATTTATATATTTACTGAAGTTTTCTAACTTGACTCATAAATCCTAATTGATATTTAACTGATTTACTAATTTCTATATAATTTCTAATTTATATTCAACTAATTCAGTCACTTGCTAAAAAAATAACTTTCTTAAACTTACATACACAAACAGGTAAACAACATTAAATACTAATCCAGTATATTTTCACATTTTACTTAGCTAGTTGGTCCAACTATCAAGATAAATTATTAAAAATTTCTAATACATTTTATAAATATAGAGAATTAAGTACCTGCACTGGTATAATCCGGAAACTCCGGAACATGCATGGCTTCCAAATCCAAAACTCGCATGAATGATAGCTCCTCAAATGGCACTTCATTTGCCAGTGCATTTGCCACATCTGACACATTCGGAGCCATAGGTCCATCACCTTGATCTTCATCTCCATCTGGACCAACAACTTCGTAGTTGCTTTCGAACTCTTCTTCGCTGTCACTATTGTAGTCTTCCCGTAGAATATTCCGGTCGGCCTCAGATTGCTCAAACTCAACATACAACTCGATGAACGTGAGTTGACTCCGATTTTCAATCTACATTGAAAACATCTCTTGCATGCTCGCTTCGTCCGTTACATATTTGGTTTGAAACTGGACGAATCCACCAAACACTTGTATAGGATATCTATATAGAATATAGGCTACTCTTCTTGTCCTCTCAGGATGAATTTTTTCACAGAACACACCTTTGAGCTCTTCAAATGAGATTGTGAAAGGAATCACAACATCTAACGGATTTTCACAAACAAATGTTACTCCTTCAAATGTTTGTAATAAAAACTGACCAAAATAATACACTTTCAATAAAACTCTGTCACTCATTACTCTTAATCACATAAACAAAATAAAAAACTTGAGAACTAGATCTATAACTATTATGCTAAGTAAAGAAGAAACAGAGAAAAGAAAACCAGAGGAAAGAACCGTTAAAGAAGGAGAAGAAAGAAGACGCGAGTAGGTCCTCACCAGCAATCAGACACTTTTGTTTAAAGTCACCAACAAGTCGGACCCTCCGATTAGGTATGCTTCATTCAAAAAAATATTAAAATATCCTAATCGTACCCTCCGATTTGATTAAATGAATTAAAAAAAATACACTCCACTAGCAACTCGGATGGTCCGATTACTACTATCAAAACATTAAAAATTCCATCCTTTTCAAATCGGACCAACCGATTTGTTGGACCAAAACTGAGAAACAAACATGTCGCAGGTCCGACTTCATGGACTTGACACCAGAAAAAAGGCTGCCCCACATATTGGTATAGAACCCCATGATGCCATATCCGGGAATGACACGCACACCCCCTCCATATCAATAAAATTGAGCCACAAATAAATGTATTACTTATTGCTTTTATTATTTTTAATAAAAATAGTTAAATTTTAAATTTAATTAATTTTATAAAATTTTTATAACAAGCATTACTATATATATTTTAATTAAAAATTGAAAAATTTATATACTATTCCTTGTATGGACCAGACATATATATTAGTACTATTCAATGAATAAGTATCTAATCAATCTATTCTGTTATATAAAAATTGAATTTTTGTACTTAATGATGAAACTGATATGTCATGTTTTTAATAGTATTTTTTGATTTGTTGTAGTAAATTATTATTTATACCCATAAAAATTGAAAACGCTGGCATATCTACCCGTAGAAGATGAAAATTACCATTTGTACCCATAAAAAATGATTTTTGCAAGCAAACTTATCCAAACACTAAAAAATTAAATAAAATTCCTAAACTACCCTTCTCTCCACCACTACTACCATCGTCTCTCCCCCTCTCTCGCTCTCTCAATGTTCTCAGCTACTCTAATCCCAAATTCTACCACTACTCTCCTCCCTAACTACCACCATCATTACTATCATTACCATCACCACCACCGCCATCACCACCCTTCCTCCTCCCTCGACCTCTTCGACTCTGATCTCAACCAAGGCTCCACTTCCCCCTCACCTTCTACCTCTTCCAAAACTCCAACCCCATCTTCTCCCCTACCAGCTTTGAAAGGAGCTGGAAGAGTTTGAAGGAAACTATTAACCAGCAAATACTAAGTCACTGCAAACTTTAAACAATTGGTGTAAGAAGAAGATCCATCACCCTTCTTATCCACCTCATCACCATTCACATTCATATTCTCATTACCACCCACTGAGTTCTGTGAGAAAATATTCAAGAAAGCCTTCAAGAAAACCTTCATTAACAATCCTATCTTCTTTCTCACATCGCAGATCTGAAATTCACCATGCATCTTGCTTCACTTGGGCAATCAAACAAACACCTTTCTTGCCCTTATTCTTGTGCCTTAACAGGAAGTAGTTCTCAAGATCCTTTGCAACTTTTCGAATACTCACTTCTAAAGGGGACAACGATTCCTTCACAACCTAAATGAAATTGAAGAAGAACTCAACTGGATCATTCCCAAACACCATTTTTTGATCAATCCTTGAAAAAGTCACAGCCTTTGAGTGTGTGTAGAGAAAACCCAATCTAGTTCTCTGAAATCCGATCTGAATCATTGAATAGTGGAAGTAAAGATGCATAATGTAGAAGCCTTTTCACACACTTTATGGATTTTGTTAGGGTGTTGAATTTCGAGGCCAGATAGTTAAGCTTGATGATGATGGAAGATGGCGAGAATGATGAAGTAAACAGTAGTGACGGTTTAGTCATCCCAACGGATCACTCACAATGCTCGCTAAGCTTGCGTTAGATGATTATGCTGGCTATGGTGGTGCCGGTGCTGTTGAGTCACGACCGACATCGATGGAGGAGTGTGCAGTGAAGGGGTTAGGGTGACGGTTGAGGAGGAGGGTGAGACGGTGGTACTGAGCGGCGATGTGATCGATGTTGGGATTGGGTCGCTGAGAACATTGAGAGAGAGAGAGAGAGAGAGAGAGAGAGAGAGAGAGAGAGGTGAAAATCATTTTTTATGGGTACAAATGGTAATTTACGTCTTTTATGGGTAGATATGTCAGCGTGTTAAATTTTCATGAGTAGAAATGGTAGTTTACTCTTTCTTTTAACTCATTAAATACAATTCATTACGATAAATTAGTTATGTTAACTAATTGATTTGATTAGATATTTAAATATCACATAATTATTATAATTTATATCAATCAATAAATTATAATTCATTATATCAATTATTTTGATTCATTAATTTATAAGGTGTATAATAAAATAGATGATTTATTATTTATTTAGTTATTTTAATTAAATGCAATAAATACAGATTAATTTAGTTAAAAAATTATTGTCTCTCGTATAAAATAATGAATTTATAATAATATTAATTATGAAATAATGTTGTTATTAATTATTATTATTATATTGTTATTGTGTTATATTAGTATTAGATATTATTTATATCACACACAAATCATATGATTTACGTACGTAGGATAGCAACGGGACGGGGTGGAGCGGAACAGGAAGGAGGCGGGAAATACCTTCTCGTTTTTCATTTCCGCTCCTAGATTTGCTATTCGTTCTCGTCTCAATCTTCACCATGGAGAATATTATCCTATCTCTATTATTTGCAGATTTTCATTTTCCACGAGACCCCATCCTCCATCTTTATATATTGATCATTTATGCAAAAGTTCTAATAAAAAATAAAAAAATATTATTACAACGTACAAGGACACAGTCACGCTGCGGTGAAAAGGAAAAAAGACGCCGCGATCAGAGACAATGAGACAGCGAGGAGTGACGACACAATGAGTACTAAGCAGGAGTGATGAGGGGTATAGTTATAACACTATGGGAGATTGGAATTTGCAAGTTCTGGCCTTCTGGAGTGACTGAGGAGTGCGACCATGCAGTGTTAGTGTTATGGAGAGAAGGGTATATATATGGTATGTGAAATGACTAAAAAATTTATATTAGAAATAAATTATTAAGGGTATTTAAGTAAATTTAATAATTTGGGGATTAATGGGGACGGGGTGGAAATCTATGCTCGGGTCCTTACGTCTGCCTCAAAAATGTTTTGCCCCCATTTCTATTCTCATAGAAAAATTTTTTTGCGTTTGCGTTTTTATTTGGGTCAGTCCCCGCGAAAAAATTTGCCATTCTTAGATTTACATTGAAAAAAAAATCATAAAATTTATATAATGAACCAAAATCAAATTATGTAAATTTAAGGATTAAATTAAAATAAGATAATTTATTACTTATTTAAATTGAATACAATAAATATAGATTAATTTAGTTACAAGTTTATTATTTTTCAGTCTTCTATATATAAATATGACTGAACAAAATTGTAAAAATTATTCTTTTATCACTTTTGCTATTTTAACTCTTATTTCTTTATTTTTTATCTTTATGTGTAACTTTGTTTTACTTTAACTTTATTTATCTAATAATAAAATATATTCATGTTAATTCTGTCATATAATAATCTATTTTTCTTCTATGTATTTTAATTTGTATAATTACTATTAGCATCATTGTTTTCGTTTTCTTGAATTATTCTTTAATTTTTTATGACTTGACAATTGAAAGAAAAAAGCAAGAAAAAAGAGAAAAAACACGATGATCAGAAACAAAAGTTGGGAGGCTAAAAGAACAACATCATTCCTAAACATTATTATTATTAATAAAATTTTATTATTAAATTCTTTTGGTCTAATAGATTTATTTTTCCTATTCTTTTGCCAAAAATAATATATATTAGAAAAAATATATATAAATTAAATTTTAATTAAAATTTAAATTCAAATAAGATATGCAAAAGAAAACTATTGTTAGATTAGAATTTAAAATTTATTTCAATAAATTTAAATTCTTTGTATTATTGTTATTGAAATTTTTAAATATCATTATAAAATTTTAAATTTTTTTATTTCATTATTCTTAAATTATACATTATACCGTGTATTTAAAGAATTTTATTTTTTTAAAAAATACGTATGACATTATATACTTTTTTTGGGTACAAAGTATCTATAAAATTAAAATAAATAACAAAATTGTTTATACATGTTTTATAATATACAAACTCTTAAAATTTTTTAACATAATTGATAAATTTTGATTTCAAAACAAATTGTTACTCTGCTTTTTATATTTTATTTAATTCTTTTTTATAATTTTTTTATTTTATTAATTGTCTATAATCATAATAATTCATCACAATTAATTGTCTATAATCATATTAATTGTCTATAATTTATAACCATTTATGAGCTAGAATTTAACCAAAGCATACAAGTTGTGGATGAGATTCGAAGCTACTATGATTATAGATATATATTAGCATGTGAGGTTGCTTGAAAGTTATTTGATTATGAAATTCAAGTTAAGGAGTCTATTGTCATTCATCTACCATTTCATCTACCTAATGAACAATCTGTTATCTATCAGGACTTAGAATGTAAGGTCCCACATCGATTGGGGAAGGGAACGAAGCATGCTTATAATGATGTGGATATCTCTCCCTAGCATGACACATTTTGACGAGTGAGTATGGGGGGTTTCGGCTATTATCCCTATCCTCAAAGGTAAAACTGTGAGTCCTTGTGTGCCAAAGCGGACAATATCGTGCTAGCAGGTGGTCTGGGCTGTTACAGATGGTATCAGAGTTGGAGCCCGGATCGATGTGCCAGCGAGGACGCTGGGCTCCCTTAGGGGGTGGATTGTAAGGTTCCACATCGATTGGGGAGGGGAACGAAGCATGCCTTATAAGGGCGTGGATACATCTCCCTAGTATGACGCATTTTTGACGAGTGAGTGTGAGGGGTTTCGGCTATTATCCCTATCGTCAAAGGTAAAACCGTGAGGCCTTGTGTGCCAAAGCGGACAATATCGTGCTAGCGGGTGATCTGGGCTGTTACATAGAATGTGTAGAGGACGTTGTTAACAAGGCAGAGGACCAAAATACTATGTTTTTTGCTTAGATGAATGCTAACAAGGAATATGCATAGAGAGTCACCGTAACATATTCTGAGTTTTCTATAAAGTTTGTTTGGCAAAAAGATAGAAAAATATGAACACTAAAAAAAAGAAAAAATTTTATTAGTAGATTGACACACGTTCCTACAGGAAGTGGAGAAGATTATTATCTTTGTCTTCTACTAAATATTAAAAAAGAATTGCACTAGCTTTGAAGACATAAGGGTAGTGAATCGTGTAACTTATGATACTTTTAAGGATGTCTACTTTGCTCTTGGGTTATTGTAAGATGATAAGGAGTTCATAAATGTCTTAAATGAAGTAGAAATTTTGGCATCTGTATCATATGTGAGGAGGCTATTTGTAATTTTATTAGTATCAAATAGTCTTTCAATAATTGACTTTGTCTAAGAGAATTATTGGCCACAACTTTAAGATGATATTCTACATAGATATCGAAGGTATTTAAATATAAATGGTATAATCTCACTATCTTATTTGTGTATTATAGAACTTCAAATAATATTTTATAATTATATATAATTTGTTGACCTAATTTTTTTTAAATTGTGATAATTTAATATTGTCTGATGAGATATCAAGAATATTGCATTGTCAGACAGAGAAGATATCATGGATTCTTATGGAAGAAGCTTGCAAGAATATCCTCCAATACCAATTCCTTCTGGTAGTAACTACTCATTGCAAGATGAGCGACTAATAATGAAGAAATTCAAGTATGACAGACATCAATTAGAGACCTTAACATCTTTGATGTTGTGCATGATGACTATGGAACAGAAAGAAGCTTATGACAGAGTTATAAGGGTTGTGAACGAATTCAAGGGAGGACTTTTTTTTTGTTATGGTCATGGTGGTTGCGGCAAAATATTCCTTTACAATTTGATGCTAGCAAAAGTTAGGTGAGGGGATAAAATAGTGCTTAATTTGACTTCTAGTGGAATAGCCTCACTTCTCCTACCAAATGATAAGACTGCACACTCTAGATTCAATATACCTTTTAATTATAGATGAATATTCTACGTGCAATATCCGACAAGACTCACCCCTTGCTAAATTGTTGATAAGGACATATTTAATAATTTAGAATGAGGCACCTATGCTTAGCAGGTATTGCTATGAGGCATTGGATAGATGTTTGAGGGATATTATGAGGTAGGTATCAATTGCTAATGGCGACCATCCATTCAAGGGGAAGGCAGTTGTACTCGGAAGCGATTTTAGACAAATATTGGCTATAATTAACAAGAGGATCTGGAAAAAATATGGTACATGCAACCATAAATTATTCGTACCTTTGAGAGTCTGCTAAAGTTCTATGAATGTAAGGAACATAAGGCTAACTATAAGATGCAAAAATAAAAACAAATAAAAAATCAAGAAATTTAGTTATTAGTTGTTAAAAGTTGGTGATGGACTAATAGGAGATAACCTAAATGGAGAGTCATAAATTAAGATTCCTATGAATATGATAGTTTTAGATTTCGAACAGGCATTTGATGAGTTAATTGACTTTGTCTTTCCAGGTTTGAGTGCATAGCCATCTGTTAAGCAATTACTTTAATGATCAAACAATATTAGCACCGACCTTAGACATTGACAAAATAAACAGTTAACTACTATTAATTATTCCTAGTGATAAAAAAGTTATATATTAGTTTAGATAATCTTTGTGTCGAGAAAAGTAATATGAAAAGACACTTGGAATTCTTTGGTCCAGAAATATTAAATGCTTTTAATTATTTTAGTTTTTCACCTCATAAACTCACACTTAAAATTGGTGTTCTAATGATGTTACTTATGAACATAGACCAGTCAAATAGCCTATGCAATGATACACGACTACAGATTAGGAGACTTAGAAATCACTTGGTTGAATATGAATACTAATAGGAACTAAAGTAGGAGGAATTGCATTAATCCTAATAATGAATATGGTTCCAAATAATGACAGCTTTCCAATTAAGTTTCAGAAAAAATAATTTCCATTAATAATGTTTTTTGGTGTGACAATCAACAAAGTTTAAGAATAGACGTTGAAAATTATAAATCTGTACTTACTAAGATCAATTTTTACACACAGACAATTATACGTGGCACTTCTAAAAATTAATAGCAAATAAGGAATAAAGGTTTTTAATTGAGAATCATGAAGAGATCTTTAAGAATTGCACAATTAATGTTGTGTATAAAAAAATTGTTAATAAATTAAGATGATTAGATACTGTTTAATTAATTAGTATCTCTTTGTTATTAATTGTATTTTTTATTTTTTTTAGTTGGATATATATTTTTATATAAATAATATTTAAATTTTATTTAATATAAGAACAAATATGCAATTTATAATTATACAACTATCAACGTTAAAAACAAAAAATTAAGATATTATTTTATTATTATTTTTTTAATTAATTCAATTATTTTATGAATTTTTTGTCATGTACTATTGTTTAGATTTAGTATTAACCTCTTTGTAGAAATGAAAAGATTTGGATTGGACCTTCCGCTCAATATCGGACCAAATGGAGTGAAAAATATTGCTATGATGTAATGATGGAAGGTTAGCAGTGACCAGTGAGAACCTTGAAGAAAATTTCATGCCCTAAACTATTCAAGCTGTGATGTTGATGGCCAGAAGGGACTAAGAGAGGGAAAAGAATAAGTTGTTCTCATTTTGAAAAGAATGAAAAATCCCTTAAAAAATATTTGAGTTATAACCCCTTATATACTATGTACTCCTTATGTACTCCTACTATATAAAAAAATACAAATAAAAAAAATAATCTAGGTAACACCCTCCCGCAAGCTAGAATTGTATAAATCTAACAATCCTAGCTTGGAAACATTAGTAGAGAAGGAACCCGGTGGTAGAGCTTTGGTAAGAAAATCAGCAAGTTGGTCTTGGGACCGAACTGGCATAAGATGAATGAGACCAGACAGATATTTTTCACGAACAATGTGGCAGTCTACTTCAATGTGTTTGGTTCTTTCATGGAAGATGGGATTGTTGGCAATATGAATAGCTGACTGGTTATCACAGAATAGGGTGATAGATTTTTGAAGCGGCAAACCAAGAAAATCCATTAAGAAAGACAACCAGCTAGCTTCACAAGTGGCAGCTGCAAGAGATCTGTATTCAGCTTCTGCAGAGGACTTGGCAACAGTGGTTTGTTTCTTACTCTTCCAACTGACAAGAGAGCTTCCAAGCATGAAGCAATAACCAGAAACAGAGCGACGAGTATCGGCACAGGTAGCCCAGTCAGCATCGGCAAATCCGGTGAGATGCATATCAGAAGTAGAGGAGAAGAATAAACCAGTTGCAGGTCTACCTTTTAAGTATCGGAGCACACGGAAAGCAGCCTGCAGGTGAGAGGTGGTTGCACAGTCCAAAAACTGACTCAAACGCCCCACAGCATAGGAGATATCAGGTCTAGTGTTTGTGAGGTAAAGGAGTCGGCCAATGAGTTGTCTGTAAGTAGTGTTGTCTGGTAAAATGGTACCCGACTCCTTTGAGAGTTTCTGACTATAATCAAATGGAGTGGAGAGAGGCTTGCAATCTAGATAACCAAAATCCTTGAGAAGGTCCATGGCATACTTCCGTTGATAAATGTGAATTCCCGAGTTGGAGCGTGCGACTTCCATTCCCAAGAAGTACTTGAGATCACCAAGGTCTTTTATTTTAAACTTGTCATCTAAAATCTGCTTGATGGAATTGATTTCACCAATGTTATCACCGGTTAAAACCAAATCATCCACATATACTAGGATGGCAGTGAAGCCTTCAGAAGATTTCTTGATGAAGAGAGAATGATCATCAAAAAACTGCTTATAACCAGCATCAACAAGAGTCTGAGTGAGCTTAATATTCCATTGCCTGCTAGCTTGCTTAAGTCCATATAGAGACTTTTGTAATTTGCAGACCAAACCTGGTTGTGACACATCCAAACCGGGTGGTATCCGCATGTAAACTTCCTTGTCCAAATCTCCATGAAGGAAAGCAGTGTTGACATCCAGCTGTTTCAAATGCCATTTCTTTGCCGCTGCCAATGCCAATATTACTCGTAGAGTAGTCATTTTGACAACTGGACTAAATGTATCACCATAATCCACTCCTTGCACTTGAGTGAATCCTTTTGCAACTAGCCTGGCTTTGTGCCTTTCTATGGTGCCATCGGGATTGAATTTCACCCGAAAAATCCATTTGCAACCCACAGCCTTCTTGCCTTTTGGGAGTTCAGTGAGACACCAAGTTCTATTCTGATCCAGAGCTGCTAATTCAGCTTGTATTGCCTTTCTCCAGCATTCATGTGCAGCCGCTTCCTCATAGGTGCTAGGTTCTGAATTTGAGGTGATAGCTAGAGAAAGAGACTTATATTCTGGGTTTAGTTTATCATATGATAAATATTGTGAGATAGGATATAAAGTGTTAGAGTTGGCAAAGTTGCTAGGATGCGTTGTGTGGGTTATCATACAATGGTAGTCCTTCAAATAAGCAGGCGATCTCTTGACCCTTTCAGATTTTCTAGTGATGCAGTCATGCGGGATGATGTAGTTTTGTGATGCAGGTGCAGTGTTGGTGTGTGGGGTGCTAGTGGGTGCAATGGTATGTGAGGAAATAGGTGAATGCATTGAGCTTGAGAGATCTACAGTTGAATCTGTGAGTGTGGTATGTGTAGGTGATGGCAAATGATGTGTGGATGGTGTATCATATTGAAAAATGTCAATGCATTGTGGAAGAAGAGTGGGTGTCATAGTTTCAGTGCTTGTGGAATGTGAAAATGGAAAATGAGTTTCATAGAAAGTTACATTTCTAGATATGAAAATTTCTTTTGACTTCAAATCAATAAGTCGAAAACCCTTTGTTCCAAATTTGAAACCGAGAAATGCTGCTTTTCTAGCTCTTGGGTCCAATTTTGTTCTTGAATTTGTTAACGTGGAGGCATATGCAAGAGAACCAAATACTCTTAAATCTGAAAGATTGGGTAATGTACCATACAAAACCTTATAAGGACTGACATTATCCAATTTAATACTGGGCAGCCTATTAATTAGGTGTATAGCATGAGCAACTGCGTATTGCCAAAAACAAAGTGGAATTCCTGATTGAAATAACAGTGCTCGAGCAACACCTAAAATGTGCTGGTGTTTTCTCTCTACAATTCCATTTTGCTCTGGTGTTTCTACACAAGAAGTTTGGTGTAGAATGCCAGTTGATGCAAAATAGGACTTTAGAGTGAATTCTGGTCCATTGTCAGTTCTTATACACTTAACTTGTTTTTCAAATTGTACTTTGACAAAATTTACAAAGTTAATAACCAATTGTGATGCCTCAGATTTTGTTTTCATAAAAAAAGTCCAAGTAAATCTACTCTTGCCATCCACCACAGTCAAAAAATATCTATGTCCTTCATTGGAAGGGACAGAAATGGGACCCCAGATATCCATATGAACTAAATCAAAACAATTCTTTATTTCAGTTGTGCTAAGATCAAAAGATAGCTTCTTTTGTTTTGCAAAATGACATGAGTCACAAGGAAATGTTGAAGCAGTGCAATCTATAAAAGGATAATCTTTTTTCATTAAAATTAGTCTATGCATAGGTATATGTCCTAATCTAAGATGCCAAATCTTGTTATGCTCAGTTTGTGAAGATGCTATGTTATGAGTAGTGGTAGAAGCTGCTGCCAATGAAGCTTGCTTTATTGAAGGGGATTGAAGGTGAAAGCATTCTATTTCTCTACTCATTGTATATAGCCCATCTCCGCACTTAGCAATGCCAATCATCTTCGATGTGGATTGATCCTGTATCTCACAACACTTATCATTGATTAACATTTGACAACGTAAATTTGAGGTTAATTTTGACACAGAAATCAATTTGAAATCAAAGGAGGGAATGTACAAAACATTTTTGAGAAAAAAATTTTTAGAAAATATGATTGTGCCAACAATGGTGCTCACAGTTTTGGTTCCATTTGGCAATATCACATTTATTGGAGCAATATTTTGAAAACTTGCAAAATCTTTTAAGTCAAAAGTCACATGATCTGTCGCACCAGAGTCAATGACCCATAGTGCAGATTTTGGAGTTATAATACTCATAATTCTTGTATTAAATTGTAATACAATGATTTTACCTGGAGTGGAGGTCTGAATAGAATTAACCTGATTTGCATTATGAGGTTGTTGCTGCACACTTTTACCTTTGATCAGCTCCAACAAGGCAAATTTTTGTTCTGGAGTGAATTCAGAGCTTGACATTCCAATGTTCTCTTGGAGGCAATTGAGCTGGGGGTGTTTATCATTGAGTACATTAGCAATTGGGGTGGGATGTTGCTGCCGCTGCTGGAAATGGGAGGGGTACCCATGTTTCTTATAGCACACAGCTTCTGTGTGGCCAAGTTTGTTGCAATAAGAGCATACTATCTTAGCTCCACGCCCTCTACCACCTTGACTTGATCTCCCTCGCCCTCTTCCTCTGCCTCTATTAGATGAGGAATTGAGCACTTGTGATGTAGTTGTATTTTGAGTGGAATTGAACAAAATTTTATTGTTGTCCATGTTGGTCAACTGTCTCTCTTGCTGTGTTAGCATAGACTGTGTTAGCATAGAAAATACTGTGTTTAGGTCTGGTAGGGGTGACATGAGCATGATTTGTGATCTAACGGTAGAGTATTGTTCGTTCAATCCTCTCAAAAGTCTTTCGTTCAATCCTCTCAGAAGTCTGACTACTTGATCTTCATCTCTGTATTCTCTTATTTTTGATAGTCCGCAAGAGCATGACTCTGCACATCCGACACAGTTTGGAATGGATCTGAAATTGTTGAACTCCTCCCAGATCTGTTTGAGCCTTGTGTAATAATCAGTGATGGTCAGATCACCTTGCTTGATGGCAAAAAGTTCCTCCTGGAGTTCTGCAATTCTAAACCTGTCCCCTTGGTAGTACCTGTGCTTAAGTTCCTCCCACAAATCAACAGCAACATTGTTCCACATAACACTATCACGAATTCCAGGACTTAATGAAAGATTGATCCAAAAAACAATCAAATTGTTGCATCTTTTCCATGCCTCAGATTCAACATTATTATTCTCAGGTTTTCTTATGGTACCATCAATAAATTTCAATTTGTTCTTCGAACTCAGTGCTCTAATCATAGCATGACTCCAACAACCATAATTGTTAGGTGTTAACACGATTGAAATAATCGGTGTACCTGGATTTTCTCCCGGATGGATAAAATAAGGGCTTGATTGATCTTGAATTGGACTTGTGTTGTTCTTCGAAATCTGAGACTGAAGAGTAGTGAGTTGATGGAGGAGATTGGCTAGTGCGTTTACATCCATCTGTACTGCGTTGCTCTGATTGTCAGCCATTGTTGAGAAATCAATGAATCACAGAATAATGGGGATCCAGATCTTCTTCCTTCTAACTCGTTGATCGGAACAGCTATGTTCAAACAAGAAAGAATCTTGTGAAATAGCCTCTCATCAAACTCTATTGGGTGAGTCTAAAGGAAGAAGTAAGAAAAGGGAAAAGAAAATCTCGAAAGAAAAATTAGGAAAAGAAAGAAAATGGCAAAATTGGCAACTAGATTCACAGCTTGATTGCTTTCCACGCTCACCGCACCATGAAGAAAATTTCATGCCCTAAACTATTCAAGCTGTGATGTTGATGGCCAGAAGGGACTAAGAGAGAGAAAAGAATAAGTTGTTCTCATTTTGAAAAGAATGAAAAATCCCTTAAAAAATATTTGAGTTATAATCCCTTATATACTATGTACTCCTTATGTACTCCTACTATATAAAAAAATACAAATAAAAAAAATAATCTAGGTAACAAACCTAGAAGAGCATACACGGTGGAGTGGACAATTTGAAAAGCGAACAAAATCATTCTGTATTCCTTCATTGATTCACCGGATAATTAAACTCTCCCCAGTTAGTCAAACATGGTATAATAAGTGCAGTGCATGCAATTTCATCCAGAGACCAAGGGCTTTTTGGTGCAGACAACAAAAATGGAAGGGTATATATGGCACTCAATAAAAACTTCCCTTAAATAAGTGAAAGGGTAACGAAGAAAACGATGTGGATGTGGACCGGGTTTAAGTTCTCTCCCTCACACGACAAAAGACCCACACGCAACTCACACAACTAGTGTGAACGACGCCAACGACGTTAATACCTCCCAAGAGTTGCTGCTGCTGCTTCTGCTGCTGCTGCTGCTTCTTCTTCATTCCTTCAATCAGAAATTTATTATCTCTATTCCATCGTTTGCTTCTCCAACTGCTACATCCATTCATTTCAGCTCATCCATTGCACAATCTTGAAGGTGCGTCTCTCACAACAATTAGTATCAAAATCAAGACTCCATTAATTATGATTCAGTGGTTCTCTTCCATATGAGGCGGCATTTATTGAGATAGATGACTACCCCAACTGTTTCCATCGCATACTTATAATTTCCCGTATAATCCGCCAAATGATGCTTTTAATAAGAAAAATCAAAACTTTGATTTAATTTGAGCAAAAAATTAAACCTAAGCTGACTCCGTGCTTCTCTTTTATTTCAGAAGGGTGATGATTACGCCGTTTCGTTCAATTCCAATTCAAAGATGTTTCTTCTTCATCACCACCACACAAGCTTCTTTATCGTGCTCACAATCTTGATGGCTTTGACGAGAGCACGAAACTTGACGAACTGCGATCGCCATTGCGGAGGGAAAACCCTGAACTACCCTTTTGGGTTCTCAGAAGGCTGCGAAGTGAAACTGAACTGTACCGAAGACCAAGTCAAAGTTGGCGGCTTTCTGGTTCAGAACATCACAGCTAGCACCATTTTCATCAGCATACCCGCGAAATGCAACCGCACCATGGGATCTATTAAGCCACTCTTCAATGACAATTTTGCCCCCACGTGGAACAACAGCTTCCTCGTGCAGAACTGCACGGAGGAGCAAGGTGGCTGCGTTATCCCCGCCTCCACCTTCACAGGCGGCCAGGCTGAGGTGGAGAGCTGCGACAGCAGCAGCGGTAACATCAGTTGTTTCACCCCGCAGAGCCAGAAACAGAGAAACAACGTTGTTGTTGGTGATGTTTTGAGTTACGATGAATTGAAAAACACTCGTTGCAAGTTCTTGTTCTCTTCGGTTGCTCTTGGGCAGAGCAAGGAGCTATTATTTCTGCAGTTTCAGGTGGTTGAGTTGGGGTGGTGGATTCAGGGTTCTTGTCATGATTCTGGTTGTTCTCAAAACGCTACCTGTACAGAGGTAACAAATCCTCAGGGGAAAAATAGTTCAGGGTTTCGCTGCCAGTGCCTTCATGGCTTCCAGGGAGATGGTTTCATCAACGGTACCGGTTGCCGGAGAGGTGTGTTTTCTCTTCAGCCCATTTTGATTGAGAATTTTGATATTTAGAATTTTTTAATAGTCATCATTTTATTATTCCTTGCAAGTGCCATCTATTTTTGGTTATTATTATAATAATTGTTATGCTTTTGATTCTTATGGCCGTGGCCATGTGGGGTTTGATGGGTCAATCGGGAATGTAACACCTGGTTGTGGCTTTTTGTGCTGAGCAACCATGTTGCGCCACCTTAGTTTCTGTTTCGTGGAAAATTGGTGTGTTGTAGTTCAATGGATTAGATACATGTTTGGTTTTGAATAATTTTTTTCAAGAAAGATTTTCTTTCTAAGATGTGACCTTAAACTGTTTAAGAATAAGGTAGTTTAATTATACTCCCAGCTGGAGCACTGAATAAGATAATTTGAACCATGACATTTTTCACGCAATCTTATCATCTCTGCAAAAGACTTGCAAGCCTCGTTCTTTGTTGAATTATCATCTTTGATATGTCTCATGAAAGATGTAAAGTTAAGACCAGAATTTCCTTCTTTTTTTTGGGGCACATGAGGGCATGAGGCACATCGACTTTTCCTATGTGATAAGGTTCATTATTTTGATTCCTGTGTTCTCGCGGACCATGAGGGCCCTCATACGTCCCTTGATGTTGCAGTGATGTGGAAATGGAAGTGAAGCAAATGTTCATTACATGGGAGTTTTACTCCTGTTTGAATTTTATGCATACTAATTTTGATGCTCCTGATGAATTCATTGTCATGGGAAATAAACAGTGGATCTGTTTTGATTTTTTTTTCTTTAAGTTATTTTTCTATTTGGTGTACATATTTGGTTTGAATGGTAATATACCAGATAAAGAATCCTTCCAGATCCAAAGTCAACATGTTCTGGCTGCACATGTCTGGTTGGATAGATTTGATTTGAAACTTTTTTTCTTTTAGGGTGGATGGTCAAAGCTTCTCAACATCACCCATAATTTGTTTATTCACGTGTTCTTGACAATGGATATTGAGTGTAATGTGAGTCACAGTTTCTAATTTCTAGTAGATGTCTTAAATCAGAAACAAAGGTGAAAGTTAAAACGTTTTTTGCTTTTCCTATTAACAACTAGTAAATGGTGCGTTACCTGCTATTTGAGGATTTTCTTTTTGAATTACCTGATTTGATGGAACCTATAAATACTTAAATAGTTCAGGTAGTTAAGATTGTGGGCCTTTTACTTAAAAGAAAATGGAGTGTGACTAAGTTGTCTTAACATAATTTGGTTACAAATATTCGTTGTTCTTAAAAGTTAAAACCATCGATTTATACCCTACACCTCCCGGGACATATGGGGTGTCTTTGGTTTGCTTATAAATCGTGGCACTCCATTGGGTTTAATGAACAAAATGTTAATATCCAATAGGGTCTAGCGATTTGTATAAATTAAAAGACCCGTAAGTTTGACTTAGAGTAAACATTTATTCTTTTCAGTTGTGGAAAAATGAGTTTATTATTTTTCAGTTGGAGACTAAACTTAACTTTTTTTAAATAGTCATTTCTCATTTCTGATACTTTGCTTGTTGCTCCCTTGTGATCAATTGATTCAGTTTTAAGTTGCAGTGCATCAACAGTAACATCGGGGGGATGTGGAAAAACAACCAAAATAGGTGTTATTGTTGGAGGTACAACCATACTCTACATCTTTACGCAATTAGCTTCCTTTTGTACTAATTACTGTTAGAGTATGATCTTATATATCATAGCATATTGCATAGATTTATTTCTGGGCTACCGGATGAAGTAATGAATTTCATAGGATTGTCCATGTTGACGAGTTAATCATTCATTCACTAATCACTATGCTGTCATTCAATATGCATGATTCCTTAGCTTCCAATACCTATTTTTCTTCTCTTCTATTTTCCAAACACAACATGCAACAGAAAAATATTTTGATTAATCATAACGTTCTTGTTCACACTTGACAGTGATCACAACTGGAGTATTGGCTGTGGCTGTTCTTCTGTCTCTTGTATGCTACTGTGCCAGGCGCCGTTCTGCTTGGTTGAGCAAACATACAACAGCAAAGCGCCTCTTGCGTGAAGCTGCAGGCAACTCCAGTGTACCTTTCTACCCTTACAAAGAAATTGAAAGAGCAACAAATTCGTTCTCTGACAAGCAAAGGCTGGGAACTGGGGCTTTTGGTACAGTTTATGCTGGAAAACTTCACAATGATGAGTGGGTTGCTATAAAAAAGATAAGGCACAGAGATACCAACGGTGTTGACCAAGTCATGAATGAGATCAAGCTCCTTTCTTCTGTGAGTCATGCTAATCTAGTTCGCCTTCTTGGTTGCTGCATAGAGGAGGGAGAGCAGATCCTTGTTTACGAATATATGCCTAATGGAACACTTTCTCAGCATCTGCAAAGAGAGAGGGGTAAAGGTCTTCCATGGACAATAAGACTTACTATTGCAACTGAAACTGCTAAAGCAATCGCATATCTTCATTCAGCAATTCATCCACCAATTTACCACAGAGACATCAAATCCAGTAATATACTCTTGGATTACAGCTTCAAATCTAAAGTTGCCGATTTTGGGCTTTCTAGGCTTGGCATGACAGAAACATCACATATCTCAACTGCTCCACAAGGGACTCCGGGTTATGTTGATCCCCAATACCACCAGAACTTCCATCTTTCTGATAAAAGTGATGTCTACAGCTTTGGAGTGGTTTTGGTAGAGATAATAACTGCCTTGAAAGTGGTTGATTTCGGTCGACAGCAAAGTGAGGTCAATTTAGCAGCACTTGCTGTTGATAGGATTAGGAGGGGTGCCATAGATGAGATCATAGATCCCTTCCTTGAACCACATCAAGATGCTTGGACACTCTATTCAATTCATAAGGTGGCTGAGCTTGCATTTAGGTGTCTTGCTTTCCATAGCGACATGAGGCCTAGTATGATGGAAGTGGCAGAGGAGCTAGAACACATCAAGCGCAGTGGATGGGCATCCACCGAGGAAAATATGTGTCTAGCTTCATCAGTTGGGTCTGGTAACTCATCTCCTCGCAGAGGAAGTGACAAGTCACTGGGCGGTATTAAGTTGAATAAAGCAGGGCAAGGGAATGAGATATTGATCGTTACGCAGAAGACCGGAAGCTTTTTGAAATCAATGGAGGCAAAGGACAGCTCTCCTGTATCAGTGCAGGATCCTTGGTCAAGTGGACACAGCTCACCTTCAACAAACAGTTTGTTGGACAATGCAGTTCATTGACAAAATCATCTCAGCAATGTGAATACTCGAGGCATATAACAGTTTTCTTTTCTTTTTAGCAGTTAATTGTTATAGTTATTTTGTGTATGATTGGCAATAGGATTCTGACGACCTCCAGGACTCTTTTCATCAGTAAACAATATACAAAATTCAACATGCATATAGGAATATGTACAATGTACAATTACAGCTGGAAATAACATATACCTTTGGGTATAATTTTATAGCTTCATATAGAAATAGACAAAATGATTACCGTGATGTTTGAGCTAATAATTGTTATTCATATCTACTTTGAGTTGCACAATGTTCATAATACAAGAACCATGAAATGCGTGAAAGCCTTACCTACTACATTGCCCTCTTCACCGTGACACTTTCCACCAAAACCCATAAATGTACTGAAATTTCACATAGATTTGGTAACCTACTTCAACAGCACCACGCACTTTATTTTGGTTGACAGAAACAGTCATTTAACTCTCCATTCTAAATTTCTGATGGGATTATACGTTACAAACAAGCAGTGAATATAAATAGTTTCTCGGATATATCTTATAACGCCGATATCTCCAAATAATACGATCAGATGCTACAACAATGATTAAAAGTAAAAAACAAACATGATATACATCAATAATTACAATATTAAGTATTAACACAAGACAAATATATCCAGCAATTATAACGCCAATTCGCACCAACGAGTCACGATGATTTTTGAGCTTCAGGCCCAAGAATACCGTTCACCACTGCCGTCGCAACCAAAACCCCCAAAAACTCCGCTCCGGCCACCACTCCCGCCTGCGCCAAATCCCCAAAGCTCACTGCAGACGTTATCTCCCTCTCCGCCGTCTCTATCCCCTTCTCCGCCGCCTCTAGCCCTCTCTCCGCCGTCTCCAGCCCCTTCTCTGCTGACTCGAGGCCCTTGTCCGCGGCTTCAAATCCTTCCCTCACGATCTCCTCGGCCTCTTCCTCCACCCTCTTCAAACTCTTCCGTATCCCGAACAGTGGAATATCCTCCGCAACCGCTTCCTTTGCCGCCAATCCCGCAGACGCCGTCAGTAACAAAAGCAGCTGCCTCCGCCCCGAGGGAACGGCACCCGGTAAAGCCGTTACTGGCTTGTTAGTTATCTTCTGCGGCTTACTTGAGTACGACGTCGCATTGCGCACGCTGAGACGTTGAAGAGAGAGAGCTGAAAACGGTGGTGAAATTGCACAAACCATAGCTTCCGTCACCACAACACTCAATCACTCACTCGCTGACCAGTGATCCTCAGCTTGTGGCCACTCGCTTTTTGCAAATTGTTAACATATTTAATTTCGAAAATTTCCCCAATTTATGTATCACTATTACCTTGACACGTGTAAAAACCAAACGGTGCGGGTTGAATTGCTTATTTCCGGTTCCGGTTCCGGTTCCGGTTCTATTTTGCGCTTTCCTTTTCATTTTTTCGTATTTTGCGCCAGAATATCAAACCCTAACTCAAACCTTGCTGTTGTTCGAACCGTAAACCCTACCGAGCATGAAAAGAGCGGAATCACTGTGGATGCTACCGTGGAATCCACAGCGCAAGGCGGAGCGGAGTCGGTTTCGGTTTCCAACGGCGACAACGCCGGAGAAGCTTCTGGTAGTGATCCTCAGAAGTCCTTGGAGTTCGCGGATGAGCTAATGGAGAAGGGGAACACGGCCATGAAAGAGAACGATTTTGGAGAGGCAGCTGATAACTTCAGCCGCGCTCTTGAGATCAGGTTTGTCTTTTGCTTCTCGCTGGCGCTTCATTTTGACTTTGATCTTTTCTGCAAAAAGATAGAGAAATAGCCAAATAGGTAAGAGATATTTTATCTTGGAAGTGCACGTTAATAGTATTAGGTTGCAAATCGGATGGATGCATGACCCAGATGGTAGCTAATATTCAGAAATTCCATGGTAGCAATTGTTTGATTTGCATGAATGCAATAGTTAGAGACTTAGATGCGTCACCATCATACATGCTCCATCCCAAAAGGAACATGTAGTTATCCAGTTCGGGTTTAAAATCTCTGCTTTATTAGTCGAGAATATTGATAGATGAAATGAAATCACGTTAGTTCTCATTTCTTACATTATACACATGTCAATAAGTTTAATGTATGCATTTTCGTCTAAAATTTTCACCTAAACATAGCATATATCTTGGAAAACTTTGGGTACAAGTGATGTTTCAGTGCTTGTTTGGGTAAAGCTCCTACGAAAATATCTCTTTTTAAGTGATTTGTTTTAAAAGATCATTTTAGAAAAGTAAAAGTAATTATATGTTTGTATATCTAATGTGAAAATATCTTTTTATCTAACAATTATGCTTATGTACAACAATATAAAAGTACTTTTTTGTTGATTTATTATGTTAGAAACATTTTTTTTAGTAAAAAAGATCCTTTTTTCTAAAAGATGTAAATTGTAACTTTTAAAAAAAGATCTTTTTTTCCCTAGTACTTTCACTACTAAAATTTTGCCAAACACCCTAAAAAAAAAGATCTTCTAACAACTTAATGGCACCCATATAAGCTCTTAAAGTAGTTTGTGCCCGGACTGAGAAAATTATGATGATATTTTCGGATTTTGGTTCCACCAAGTTCATTTTTGTCAAAACCACTTGTTGTACTCTTATTGGTACAAATTGATTAACTGAATATAGGTTTACCATGTCATATCTCCCTTTGCATTTCTATGATTTGTTTTAATATATTTAATGTTCTGAGAGACAATTTTATTCAAAATAGAGTTTCCCGCTATGGTGAACTTGCTCCCGAGTGTGTACACACCTACTACAAATATGGCTGCGCACTGTTATACAAGGCTCAGGAGGAAGCTGATCCTTTGGCTGATGTGCCCAAGAAGGAGGATGGATCTCAACATGGCTCCACAAAAGATGGATCTATGAAGAGTTCTGTAAATGCTGAATCTTCTACTGCATCTTTTTCAAGCAACATTGAGCAGGATGTAACTTCAACTGACCAGGGTCCAGCAGTGGATGATGGTTAGTGAATTGTTTCTAGTGTAAATTGATTATTACTACTAAATTTAGAAATAAGTTCATGTTCAATCTGTTAAGAATGTTCTGTCATGTTTTCATTTGAATGTGTTGTTCTGTTCCGCATTATCCTTTCCTTCACAAGTCATTGCGAATAAGGGAGACTGTTTTATGGAATTTGCCATATGAAGGAGTGCATAGAATTTTATCTTCTATTGAAGGTTACCAGATCAATCATTACTAAACTGTTTAATTGAAGATAGAAGTAAAAATGTTCTTAGAAAGCTAGTTGTCACTTGTTGATGGTTGGTGGGATAAGAAAGCTTGTGATTGGCTCATATTGGGTAGGGTTGTGAATACTAATATGTAAGCCTCGTGAAGTTTTTAGGAATTGACACTTTCACTTTGTGAAAGAACATTGTCACTCATCCATAGTTTTCAGATCTATCTCATTGTTTTATTTTTTAAAATATGTAACAGAGTCTGCTAAGAATGACCAGGAAGAAGATGAGGAGGATAGTGATGCTGAGGACTTGGCAGAAGCTGATGAAGATGAGTCTGACCTGGACTTGGCATGGAAAATGCTTGATATAGCTAGAGCCATTGTTGAAAAGCACTCTGTCAACACAATAGAACAAGTGGACATATTATCAGCATTGGCAGATGTTGCATTGGAAAGAGGTCCTCCTGTGATCTTTTATATAATTTTAATTCAACTGAGCTTTCTTTTCCCAAGCACACACAGATTCACAAGAGTAGAGGATTTATTAAATGGATTTTTCCTATCTTTGTTTTGTGCAGAGGATTTTGAAACTTCTCTCTCTGATTACCAGAAGGCACTATCCATTTTAGAACAGCTGGTTGAACCAGATGATAGGAAAATTGCTGACTTGTATCCTCTTCAAATTTCTTTATCTAGATCCATGATATTACTGATGCGTGTAATCTTCTGCCAGTTTAAATTGGTAGCAAAAAATTGAGACAAGAGATGACTAAATAACGTTCAATGAATTAATGAAGTTGCTGACAGCTAGCTCTTAAATTTATGATGATCGTTTATGTTCTCTTACACTGCTAGATGCCCTTAACTTTTGAATTAAGAAATTTCCGTATATGTTTGTGTTTGGAGGTTGGTTCTAGACCTCAAGAAGCAATTCCTTATTGTGAAAAGGCTACATCTGTTTGTAAAGCAAGGTTACATCGGCTGACAGAAGAAGTAAAGAGGATTTTGGACTCAACATCCTCTGTTTCCGAGTCACAACAGAATGTACAAACATCTGAGTTTGAAAACTCGGTTTCAGATAAACAGGCAGAGATTGAAACTCTCAAAGGTCTCTCAAGTGAATTGGAAAAGAAGGTAGGCTGGAGAAAATCTTGCAAGTTATATCTTTGTTCGTTTGTTATTTTGTTATTGATTGGAATATATGGATTTGCAGCTTGAAGATCTGCAGCAGCTGGTTTTGAATCCAAAATCAATTCTTTCCGAGATCCTGGGAATAGCAGCTGCCAAGGCAGGTGCAAAGGAATCATCTCCAGGAAAAGTGAGCTCCTCACAGATGGCTACTGCTGACAGCAGTGCAGGTTTTGACTCTCCAACCATTTCCACTGCTCACACCAATGGATCCACCGGAGTCACACATCTTGGTGTGGTAGGTAGGGGAGTTAAGCGTCCATCAAATTCCAGTGTACCAGAAGCCAGCGCACCAAAAAAACCATCACTAGAATCAACTGATGGCAAAGGTGATGGCGACAAATCTTGATGTTTCTAGGTCTCGGTCTTTCATATGGAGAGTTTAACTTGAACTTGTAATGCTATCATACATTCTGGCGACTAAAAGAATCGTTTGTAGGGAGTGTTATGTGATTCCTTATATTGTTATTGTATGCCCCGTGCATTTAATTGACGTTATCTCAAGTTTAAACATGTTTAGATGTTAATCATACAAAACCGTGAAAGCCGAACTATATTATGCTAGTTCTGCGGATGGTTAAAGGGGTCAAAATTCATGGATGAGTTTGATTTGTAAAATTACGAAGCGAGCACATCTATGAAAGTTTCTACATCATTTTTATCCCGGAACAAAAAACTTGCTCCAAACAATGTCTTAGATGATACCCGGTCCAAGGTGGATATGAATCCAATGCCAATGGGGGGCTGGCCGAGGCCATACCTCCCAAAACCTGAAACTATTAGAAATTTCTTGGATTATATTGTTGTTTATACCCTGACCCAATAATAAAGGCCCAGGTCCAAATAAAAAGGCCTAATCCGAAGAACTGAGCCTTGCTAAGCACCGACCTTCATACTAAGAAGTCGGTGTTAACTACGACTTACTCTAAAGAAGTCGGACATGAGATTAGCTGGCAGATAAACACTCATTCAAATGAGTAACCGCCCCTAAAATCTCTATAACCGCTTCATCAAGCCGTATCTTAACCTCCCTAAGATAGAGGGACGGTTAACACCCAAAAGATACGGCACTACTCCAACGGTGGTTATTGGCTCACCACTATAAATACACTGACACCCCTCAGGTATTTCTAAGCCCAATACTCTCTAGACTTGCTAACACCCTTGCTAACTTAGGCATCGGAGTGTCTTTGCAGGTACCACCTCCTATTCACTCACGTATACAAGTCAGAAGGAGGCTCCAGCGTGCGAACCAGCTCGGAGACTACCATCCGCGGACGATTGGGCCAACTAGCGCCATCTATTCTATTAATCTCCGGTTACCCACCGTAACATTGGCGCCGTTGCCGGGGACCCGAGAGATCATCCATCGATGGCAGACAGATCCCATGAAGAAGGCCATGTGGAGACAAATTCTGAACAAGAGAATCTGGACATAGGCAATAACGATGTGGATTTCACCCTCCACCAGGAAATCGATAACCAACACAGGGAAGGCACCTCCGGAGTAAAAAATCCAAAGGTAAACTCCTCAGAAGGGCGCGAGTCAGAAAAAGAAGGACCGCCCCATGTAACTGAACTCATGGGATTAGTCTACAGCCGCCTGGAGCAATTAGAGCAGGAGCGAGAGCGGCAAAAGGAAACTGAAAAGAACCTAAAAGAGGAGATGGAACGACGAAAAGAGTTAGAAAGAAAACTCTTAAAGTTGGAATCCTCCCTCAAGAGTCGCAACTCCCGTGACGAACAAGAAGAGCCGCTCTTAGGTGAAGAGGATCCTTTCAGCGAGGACATAATGAGGACAAAAGTTCTGAGAAACTTCAAAAGCCCTGATATGGACCTCTACGATGGAACCACGGATCCAAAGCATCATCTAAGCAACTTCAAAAGTCGGATGTACCTAGCTGATGCTTCCGACGCTACGCGATGCAAAGCCTTTCCGACCACTTTATCGAAAGCAGCGATGAAGTGGTTCGATAGCCTTCCCCCGAGGTCGGTTACTAGCTTTGAAGACCTCTCAAGGAAGTTTTTGATGAGGTTCTCAATCCAGAAAGACAAAGTGAAACATGCACCGAGCCTCCTGGGAATAAAACAGGAGGTCAGAGAATCTTTACGAGCCTATATGAAAAGGTTCAACAAAGCATGTTTGGAGATTCAAGACCTGCACACAGAGGCAGTCATAATGGGACTAGTCAATGGACTTAGAGAAGGTCCCTTCTCGCAGTCCATATCTAAAAGACATCCCGTTTCTCTAAGTGATGTACAAGAAAGAGCTGAAAAGTACATCAATATGGAGGAAAACGCCAAGTTAAGAGACTTGAGTTGGCGACCTGGGCCCCCTCCCTCAACAAAAGAGAGGGAGAGGGAAACCAAGAAAAAGGAAGAACTCGGTCTTGAAAGGCCAAGAAAATATCACTCTTATACTCCTCTGAAAGTTTCCATAGTGGATGTATACCGAGAGATTTGCAACACTGAGAGACTGCAACCCCCTAGACCCATTAAAAATAAAAAAGGGGGAAGCCGCAGCGATTACTGCGAGTACCATAAAATATATGGTCACTCCACAAACGACTGTTACGACCTCAAGAATGTGATAGAAAAGCTGGCTAGAGAAGGTCGGCTTGATAGATATCTCATAGAAAGGTCGGACAGTCATGGAAAGAGAAAGCGAGATGATATGGATAGAAGAGACCCACCACCGCAGACTCCAGAAAGACATATCCATATGATCTCAGGAGGGTTTGCGGGAGGGAGACTTACCAAATCCTCTCGCAAAAGACATCTCAAAAGAGTCTACCAGGTCGGGGAGGAGTCTCCCGACCTTCCTACCATTTCATTCACAAAAGAAGATGGGCAAGGAATAATCCCTGGACACGACGATCCAGTGGTAATAACTATGATCCTAGCAAATGCCCATCTCCACAGAACCCTAGTAGACCAAGGAAGCTCGGCGGACATTCTTTTCAAGCCTGCTTTCGACAAGCTAGGGTTAGAAGAAAAAGAGTTAAGAGCCTATCCCGACACCCTATACGGATTAGGGGACACGCCAATAAAACTACTAGGATTTTTGCCCCTTCACACCACTTTTGGAAAAGGGAAAAAATCAAAGACTCTGAGCATAGACTTCATAGTCATTGACGTGGGGTCAGCATATAATGCTTTAATCGGCAGAGCTACCCTTAATCGGCTCGGAGTTGTGGTATCCACTCCCCACCTCTGCATGAAATTCCCAACCTCAGCGGGAATAGCAACGGTAAGGGGAGACCAAAAATTGGCAAGGAAATGCTACAATGAAAGCCTAAATCTGAGAGGGAAGGGCAGAGAAGTTCACACAATAGAGCTCGGTGGCGCAAGGGCCAGAAAAGAGCTGCGACCACAACCGGGAGGAAAAACCGAGGAGATACAGGTCGGTAAAGAGGAAGAGAAAAACACTTATATAGGAGCCAACCTAGGGGAAACTCTAAAACAAGGGTTGGCTAAACTCCTAAGAAACAATTCTGACCTCTTCGCCTGGAAGGCCTCCGACATGCCTGGGATTGACCCCGAGCTCATGTCCCACAAGCTCTCGGTTTATCCAGGGTCCCGACCTGTACAACAAAGAAGACGCAAGCTCGGGCCAGAACAAGCCCTAATAGTAGAAGAACAGGTACAGGCGCTTCTGGAAGCTGGCTTCATCAGAGAAGTCAAATACCCAACATGGCTAGCCAATGTAGTGCTGGTCAAAAAACAGAATGGCAAATGGAGAATGTGTGTCGACTATACCGACTTAAATAAGGCATGTCCCAAGGACCCTTATCCCCTGCCAAGTATTGATACCCTAGTGGATTCCAGCTCGGGGTACCAATACTTATCGTTTATGGACGCCTACTCGGGATATAATCAAATTCCGATGTATGAGCCAGACCAGGAGAAAACATCATTCATCACACCCAGAGCTAACTTCTGCTACGTGGTCATGCCATTCGGATTGAAGAATGCAGGAGCCACATATCAAAGGTTGATGAATAAAGTGTTTTCCCCTCACCTAGGAACCCTAATGGAAGTATACGTCGACGACATGCTGGTAAAAACCAAGAAGGAAATCGACCTCCTATCAGACCTCTCGCAAGTCTTTGATACCATGAGGCTACACGGGATGAGATTAAACCCCGCAAAGTGTGCCTTCGCGGTAGAGGCAGGGAAGTTTCTAGGGTTTATGCTAACACAAAGAGGGATTGAAGCCAATCCCGATAAATGTAGAGCCATCCTAGAAATGAAAAGTTCGACTTGTTTGAGAGAAGTCCAGCAGCTCAATGGCCGACTTACAGCCCTCTCTAGATTTTTGGCGGGATCGGCGCTAAAATCCCTTCCACTATTTTCCTTATTAAGAAAGGGATGCCAGTTCGAATGGACTCCTGAATGCGAGGAGGCGTTCCAGGAGTTCAAAAAGTTTTTAAGCCAACCTCCTATCCTAACCCGACCAGTACCTGGGAAAGACCTCGTTCTGTACTTATCCGTAGCGAACAAGGTTGTCTCGTCAGCCCTGATAAAAGAAGACGAGGTCGGACAACATCCAGTCTACTTCATCAGTAAAGTTCTACAAGGCCCTGAACTAAGGTACCACAAACTAGAAAAGTTTGCCTACTCCTTAGTAACAGCCTCACGAAAGCTACGGCCTTACTTTCAAGCTCACACAATAAGAGTCCGTAAGAACCAACCCATGAAGCAAATCCTCCAAAAAACGGATGTTGCAAGGAGAATGGTTCAATGGGAAATAGAGCTCTCTGAGTTCGACTTAAGATATGAAACTCGGACGGCGATCAAAGCTCAATGCCTCGCTGACTTCGTTGCAGAATATGCAGGGGATCAGGAGGAAAAACCAACTACATGGGAACTCTACGTAGATGGATCCTCCAACAAAACGGGAAGCGGCGCAGGCATAATATTGGTAGATGAAAGAGGAACCCAGATAGAGGTTTCCTTAAAATTTGAATTTCCGGCTTCAAATAATCAAGCAGAATATGAAGCCTTGATCGCCGGACTAAAGTTGGCAGAAGAGGTCGGTGCTACAAAGGTGATGATATACAGCGACTCACAGGTGGTGACCTCCCAGATAAGTGGAGAATATCAGGCAAAGGACCCAAACATGAAGAGGTACTTGGACAAAACTCTGGAACACCTCGGGCATTTTGCAGAAACCGAGGTTAAACACATAACTCGGGACTTAAACAGCAGAATTTAAACCTCGGATGGATGAACCCCCTAGTCGAATACATGAAATTCGACATCCTCCCTAAGGAGGAGAAAGAAGCTAAAAAGATTCGAAGGGAAGCACAACACTACACCTTGGTGAGAAATGTCCTCTATAGAAGGGGGATATCAACACCATTGTTAAAGTGTGTACCGACCTCAAAAGCTCCCGAGGTATTGGAGGAAGTACATAGTGGGATCTGCGGAAATCATCTCGGAGCAAGGTCACTAGCCAGAAAAATAATCCGAGCTGGATTCTACTGGCCGACCTTGCAAAAAGATGCCACAGAATTTGTGAAAAAGTGTCAACCATGTCAGATGCATGCGAATTTCCACGTAGCTCCACCGGAAGAGCTCATCAGTATCACTTCTCCATGGCCTTTTGCAAAATGGGGAATGGATTTGTTAGGTCCTTTTCCCCAAGCATCAGGACAAGTCAAATACCTGATCGTGGGAATAGATTACTTCACAAAGTGAATAGAAGCAGAACCATTGGCCACCATCACCGCTCAAAGAAGTCGCAGGTTCCTCTACAAAAATATTATCACAAGATATGGGATACCTTATTCCATTACTACAGATAATGGAACCCAATTCACCGACGCTACCTTTAGAAGCTTAGTAGCCAGTATGAAAATCAAACATCAGTTCACCTCGGTAGAGCACCCACAAGCCAATGGGCAAGCCGAGGCAGCCAACAAAGTCATACTGGCAGGGCTGAAGAAGAGACTGCAGGAAGCAAAAGGAGCTTGGGCTGAAGAGCTCCCTCAGGTGTTATGGGCTTATAGGACCACCCCCCAATCCGCCACAGGAGAAACACCTTTCCGACTAGTTTATGGCGTAGAAGCCATGATACCAATAGAAATCAATGAGCAAAGCCCAAGGGTAATTCTCCATGATGAGGTCGGAAACATACGGGAACACAAAGAGGAGCTCGACTTGCTCCCCGAAGTCCGAGAAGATGCCCAGATAAGGGAAGCAGCATTGAAACAAAGGATGACTACAAGGTACAACAAAAAAGTCATTCGGAGAACATTTGCCCCGGATGACTAGGTCCTAATCAGGAATGACATTGGAGTCAACAAATCAGGAGAAGGAAAGCTCGCCGCAAATTGGAAGGGACCATACAAAGTCAATGAAGTTTTAGGAAAAGGTTATTATAAAGTAACCGACCTGAATGGCACTGAGTTACCAAGGTCGTGGCATGTTTGTAATATGAAAATGTACTTCAGTTAAAAGCGAACTCTACTCCCTGATATACTCTTTTCCCAACTTCATGATTTTTTCCCAAAATTAAAGGGTTTTTTCTGGAGAAGGGTTTTTAACGAGGCATCATAGTAGAGGCTAAGGGAAAATAGGCTCTTAAAACCCTTAGTAGCAAGTAGGTACCTCCCCAATTAATAAAGATCTTTTTCATCTATAAAATCTCTTATAAAATCCTTTTCCTTTCTCTAAGTCTTTCTACGAAACGCGCCGACTTAAGCTCGACAAAACGTGAAAATCCCATGAACCGACCTAGACGGTCATCAGGATAAAACGACGAGGTACAAGTCGGTGTAAAGAGGTTATATGAGTTGATCGTAAAAAACTCGGGAACAATCCGACTCATAAGTCGAAATGAGAACCCGAGTAGAAAAGCTCTAAAATACTTCGACCCGTAAATCGGAGCGAAGGACCGAGTAGAAGAAAAACGCATCGCAAAAATAACCTAAGTCATAAGAACTCGCTAAAACAAAGTCGAGTATAGGGGATAACAAAAGGAGATTGGAAAACCTAGGAAAAAGTTTAAAGGCTATCCCAAAAGCTCTTAAATAAGAAGTTCAGAAAAACAAACAAGCCGAAAGGAAAGGTTTTCAAGAAAAGATCAAGGAGACTTCAGAAAATCAAAAAAGCATACACGCATAAGGTAATCTAAACCCTTATCCAAAAAAGGGTATCCATTTATTTTAACTTAAAAAACCCTTATTAAAAAGGGTATTTTTTAATATTTTGTTTACGGCCTGGGAAGGCCAGAAGAAATTGTTCAACCAACACCGCCAAAAAAATAAATAAAGAGTTTAAAAACGGGGGGCCCACAGGCCGGACCCCCAAAATAGCCACAGATCATTTTTTAGGAAGAAGAGTAGACGAATCGCCACCGCCGGAGTCAGGAGGAGCACCACCAGAAGCATCCATGGGAGATGAAGAGATAGGAGGATCTACTGAAGAACTCGGAGCATCTTTAGAACGAGGAGGGGACTCAATGATCCTCTGCCCCCGAGTCTTCAACTCTGACTCAGAAATGATTACGGGGGCAGGAGGATCTACAATGGCACCATCAATAACAACTTTGTCAGGATGTAAAGGAGAAAGATCCAGGTCGGGAGCAATAACTCTGACCTGCTCCAGGGAGATCCTCCAAGACTCCTCGGCGCCATCAGCAATAGAGTCCTCCAAGTCATCATATGCTTTCCGAGAATTCAACAGATCAGTCTTCACAGACACAAGATCTTTGAATAAACTTTGATAGCTGGCTTGCGCTGTTTTCCTCAGATCCATCTCCATGTTGCATTGGGCCTGCAAAACCTTCCCTTTCTCCCGGAGGGTATCTCTCTCCTCCCTCAGCTTGGCAATTTCCTTCCTCAACTCTCCCTCATGCTCTTGGTATGCACGAAGCCTTCCTTCCAGCTCCTCGACCCTCGAGGTCATCCCTAAAGAGCTGAGAGGAGTCTTCTCAAAAATATCCAAAAGCTTGCCACAGACCCCCGCCGCTTTGAGACTCTCCTCGATCATAGTGGTAAGGTAGCTCCGAACAGACATATCATCCATGCCTATACGAGCATGAGGATAGATATTCTTTCGGACGAACGCAAGAGCGTCCGCCTTAACCTCACCAGAAGAACCAGACTCTAAGGTCTTGCGCTTCTTGGGATCAGGGGAAGGTCGGACGACGGGGGGCGGCTGAGAGGGAGCTGAAGAAGAAATCACCATGGGATTGGAAAGAGTCCCAACGTTCCGAGGAAGAGGATGAGGGGAGATAACCCTGGCACCACCAGCCCGAGCGCGAGACTTGGCTTTGGCCTCCTGGACTCTCTGGAAAGATTCTTGAGCGTTTGTCTTTGCCATTTCTGAAAAAGAAAAACAATAGCTAAAGAATCAAACAAGTTGGAATGATCAGTTAACAAGTCGGGAATCTAACAGAAAGCTACCTAACTGTGATTGGACAAAGGTCGAAGACCATTGTAGGAACTTTTTAGTATCCAAATATGGGGACCTCCCCCACACTTCTCGGAGGAACCCCACAACGGCAGCCTCTACTTCATCCAGGTCATCCAGACCATATTTCTCACAAGGGGAGGCCTCCAGCCAGTATAAGAGAAAGCAAGGAGAAGAGTTATCATCCAGAAAAAAGGGGTGATGACCCTCTACAGCTTGCACTTTGAAAAAGAAATTTTTAAAGTCATGAAAAGACTCATCAAAAAGGGTAAAAATTCTCCGACCTTGTATGGCTCGGAAGGAAACCCATTGTTGTTTATTGTTCAGCCCACTAAAAGGCTTGGTCATATGAAAAAGATGGAAAAATATTTTCAGAGAGGTCGGGAAATCCAGAGCATAGCTAATAAATTGATAAATTTTCAAGAAACCCCAAGAGTTGGGGTGAAGTTGGGTAGGGGCAACCCGACAATGCTGCAAAACAGACACCTCAAAATCTGAAAAGGGTAGAAAGACGCCCAGACGGGTGATCATGCACTCGTACATAAAAAAGAAATGAGGAGCCGTTTCATTGGCTCTCCCATGACAAACTCGGTCCTCTGAACCAGGGATAAGCAATTCATACTTAGACTCATCCTCATCCGAAGTACAGAGCCGGTGGTGGATGCGAAGATGAGTAATAAACTCCGCATCAACCAACGGCTCCTCCCCTAGAACAGTAACATCGACCCAATCTATGGAGGCCATTTTCTTTCTCTAAAGAAAAAATGAGAAAACCTACAAAGGGAAAAAGAAAAGAAAAAATCAAAAACAAAGGTCTCTAGAGAGGAGAAAAAGGAACCAAGTAAAAGTCTACAAACCTACTTATCTACAAAGTAAAGGCATACGAAAAGGGCGAAAGAAAAAAGAAGCTAACCTCTTTCCGAAAATAAAGGTTAGAAGAAGCAGAAGTCTCCGAAGCACAGGAACGCAGCACAAATGAATGAGGAACAAAGAAAGAAGAAATTTGAAAAATCGCAGAAACGAAACAATGAAAGAGAGGGAAAGTATTTATAAATATGCTAAGGGGCATAATGGTAAAAGCGGGGCAGTCATTAATGAGAATGCACCGTTACCAAAGTCTACGCACATCCCTATGACGTAACTGTCAGAAGCGAAGGGTCGCAAAAATCACGTCGGTTTATAAGACCCACGCTTCCTCCACACAAGTCGGCTACGAACCCGAGTTAAATACTTGAACCCAAACTCTAATGAGACTTTGGGCTCAAGTAGAGGCACTGTTCATACCCTGGCCCAATAATAAAGGCCCAGGTCCAAATAAAAAGGCCTAATCCGAAGAACTGAGCCTTGCTAAGCACCGACCTTCATACTAAGAAGTCGGTGTTAACTACGACTTACTCTAAAGAAGTCGGACATGAGATTACCTGGCAGATAAACACTCATTCAAATGAGTAACCGCCCCTAAAATCTCTATAACCGCTTCATCAAGCCGTATCTTAATCTCCCTAAGATAGAGGGACGGTTAACACCCAAAAGATACGGCACTACTCCAACGGTGGTTATTGGCTCACCACTATAAATACACTGACACCCCTCAGGTATCTCTAAACCCAATACTCTCTAGACTTGCTAACACCCTTGCTAACTTAGGCATCGGAGTGTCTTTGCAGGTACCACCCCCCATTCACTCACGTATACAAGTCGGAAGGAGGCTCCAGCGTGCGAACCAGCTCGGAGACTACCATCCGCGGACGATTGGGCCAACTAGCGCCATCTATTCTATTAATCTCCGATTACCCACCGTAACAATTGTTAACCTCGTCAGAGTCCATCTCAATTCTCAAGTGAAGAAAATGGATAAAAGTGTGGTGTTGCTTTCACTATTTTAAAATTTTAGGGTGTATTTGGCAAACACGTTAGAAGTACAAAAAAAACACGATTAATCTTTTTTGTTTGATAATTTTTTTCTCTAAACGCCAACATAATTTTGGGTTTAAATTCCCGTTCACTAGTTGTAACTATTGCGTTTAGCGAATTAATTTTTTTTATTAATTTTATCATTTAATCTCATTTACAACAAGAGATACAAAAGATATTTATTAGAATTTTTTAATTTTTTTTCATAGTTATATTTTACAAATAAATATTTTTTTAATATTATTGTTAGTACTCTTTCTTAAGTTTTGATTTTTTAATAATTTTTTATTTATTTTTCTTGTTAATAGTATGAATATTTTTTTTAGAGTTTTTTTATATTCACTGATGTATATTATTGTATTTTCTTAATAAAATTTTTAGTACTCATTATTCATATAGATTTTTTAAATCATTTTTATTAATACATATTTTTTATAGAACCTTATTTTTTATTTGATTTTGTATATTTTTTACTATGTATTCTTGAATTAGTATATATTTTATTTACTATTGTTAATTTTATAATATAAATTCTAGTAGAAAGATATAATTAAATACAAAAAATGTATTAAAAAAGAATACTAAAAAATTATAACAAAAAAAATACTAATTTAAATTATATTTTTTAGTAATTTTTGTCTAAACATAATTTTAAATAATGTAATCCAAATCATATTTATTTTATTATAATTTATTTTAATACAAAATTACGAAACATAAATTATATTAACATTAATTTATTTATTATCAAAATCAAATTTGTAAAATCTTTATAACGCTAGTGCAAACTTTAATCCAAACATGTCGCTATAAGATAATTGCTCTGTTATTGTAACCTTGCATAGAGAAGATGGGCATTGAGGCATAGAGCACGCAACAAGACCTTGTTTTTTGGGTCTCGAACGATTGTTACGACCTACGCGCCAATTGTAATCGTAGGGGACAAGGGAATACTGATATCCATTAATAATTGGTGGTTGCCGATTTAATTGCTAGGCGCTATCTGTGGTTCGGATTTGACAAGGACGAGACAAACAAAGAACGGTTGGCGAAACCGATGTGAGAATGGAATGATAAAATGGGGTATGTACTGCCTCATTGTGTAAGACAAACATCACGAGGTTTACTCTCAGATTTGGAGGAAGATGTGTTATCGGGTGGACTGTAAAACCTGTGGGAAGTACACATGGGGGGGTTGTGGCAGGCATTTGAACTCTCTCTACAACACCATCGATGAGCAAAAGCGCTGTGACTGCCGTCCCTGGCCTGGTGTTGCTGTCACACCCTCTCAACCAGCACCGCCGCAATCTGCAAACCCCTCTCAAGGTCCGAACCAATTATTATGTTTTTTCAATATAATCCATAAAGAGGAATAACACACGCACACAACGTTGACTATTATAATATGATTGTTGCTTTTTTGCAGGCAATAGTAACCCTCAAAATTCTTGAAGCAGCCTCGGATGCTGATCTGCTGTGATTATTTTAGCCTGATGGTGGGATGCAGAGGGATAGAGATGGATATTGTCGGATGCCATCGTGCCTTGCAATAAACAAATGGTTAAGGTCGCTTATATTATATTAATAAATGTAATCTTCGACTAGTCATGAGCTTGTGACTCAGATTATTCTAAATTCTTCTCTATGTTAATGGGTCTATTAATAAAAAATAAAGAATAAATTCCTCTGCTCTTGTGCTAGCTATTTAAATGGCTCTGTTATGGATTTTCTTTTATTAATATTTGCCGTGGTTTATGTGCTGCCATATTTTGCCCATAATACTTTGTAAATTTTTGTGTCCTCGAGCCCTAGGATATTTGATGTTTAGGATAAAATAATGCTAAAATTACCAGCTGTTAAGTAAGACTAACGTTGCCATAACCCAAATCAACGAAAGGATCCACCAATTGCGTCTGCTAATAATCCACTATTATTTCTGAATTGGAGGAATTTTGGTTTTTGGTGGTTTGTCTTTATAATCCTCACTACTCACTTTTTTCAATGAAGACTGCCCAATCACAATTAGTGACATGGCCATGTTATTGACAATTTTGGCACAGCTCTCTTTTATATCGTCTGAGAGAGTCGCCAATAGCCCATGCCCAATAGTGTGAAAAAGGAGTAACATAGATATTCTCAAACCTATTTGCCACATTCTCGTATTTGTGATCTGTCTTTCATTAACTATTTTATTAACAACAATATTTAAAAAAAAATAAATATTTGAAAAACTTGGGGGCATTTGAAATCTGTCTGAGCTCTTTAAAATACACCCCAGCATTTTGAAGTTGCAATGGAGTAACGTATCTTACAATTCTTGTCTAATCATTAAAGGCAGCCATAAATTCTAAGGTAGGAACTATGAGATGGTAGATATGGCAACATAAATGCAGATGTTGGCTTCTTTTGTCCTTTTCCATTTCTTTTTTTAATTATTATTTGGATTGAGAGTAGAGGAGTTGGAGCAGCGTTTATGTCTTGACTCTGAATTGTATAATTAATGTACCGTACCACTCGGTATACATGACTAGCAATTTGCATTTATTTATACCCCAGAGATAATCAAAATCAACTATCTAATGCATAGTCATATAACATTTTTAAGTTAACTACATATATTTATCTTGCTTTTTGACCAATGCTACATTTCTCAAATCTTCAACAATACAGACAAAAATAAACTTACGTTATGGATGGCACAGATTAATTTCATATAAGAAGACTTCAATGAATTCCATGCTTTTGTGAGGTCCATTATCATTGATACTGCTTTGATTAACTAGTTGAAGACATTGTGGAATGTAAAGCTGGTGGGAACATGGCTATGTAAAGGTCCACCTTTAGCATTTGCATATAGTGTAATATAATGTTGGAATGATTTAATTAAGTTAAAACAAGGGAACCAAGTCAATAGGAGATCAAATAAGAAGTTCACTCATAAAATATTCATCCATCAGTTACGCAAAAGCGATATTCACCTAGTTGGCAAGCAATGCTTATATGAGGTAATGCCTGATTAAATCTTTTTCAAGGGCTCTAGGAGGAAAACTCATCAAAGGCAGCTCTCTTTTGCTGAGTCCGATTCAGTAGGTGAGACTAGAGAGTGATATTCTGATCCAATTCAGCAAACAGGAAAAAATAAAATAAAAATAAAAGAGAAGAAAAAGAAGAAAGGAAGTGTTAATAAAGGAAGGAAACAACCCTTTATGATCCCCTTTATAGGAATTTGCTCAAAGCCCCATTTGTCCGCTTTGAGTTTGTGGATTCCATACTGTTTACACCCTACTCTTCATCTTTTCCTTTCTATCTTTTTTTTTCTTTTGATGAATTTTAATCTGTTCTTTACCTACATAAAGTGCAACAAGACAATTTCTTTTCATTCCCATCTTCCATTTTATGCAATTGGCTATTCTAGTCAAGTCTGCTTCATCCTTTGCATCACACACCTACAATTATTTTCGGGTGACCTAAAACCTCTATTTTTCTCCCCTAACATTTGAATCACTCTAATCTCTCATATCCACAAACTTTTCAGTCTCTCTAGATTCCATTTCAACTCAAGTTACTACTATTATTCTGATGATTTTCATGGATCTAACTACCTACTAAGCCCGTACCAGGACTTCTGAGAGAGTATTAGCAAACTTTGCTGAGAAAAACGAAAATGGCGACAGAGAAAAAACTCTCCTCAAAAGGGCAAGCATGGTTAGATGAATCTCTATCTCTCTCATGAGAATGAGATATCCATAAAAAAAATTCATACATTTTCCTCTCTCTGCAGGTTCTGCACAACGGGATTGCCGAGTGATATTGTTGTTGAGGTTGATGACATGAACTTCCATCTTCACAAGGTTAACATTATGCCTACCCTATCAACCATGCTACTTCATACCTTCATTCACATTCACTGAAAGTTAGCTGTCACGTTTTTTTCTTCTTTTTTTTTTCAGTTCCCTCTCATGTCAAAAAGTAGGAAGCTCCACCAACTTATAACGGAGCAAGAAGCCAAACATTCCTCCGCCGCAAGGCCCGAAGAAGCGCAATCAGAGGACGAAGAAGAAGATCAAATCTTAGAACAACACTTTCAGTTAACGTTTACAGAGTTCCCCGGCGGTTCCGAGGCTTTTGAATTGGCTGCGAAGTTCTGCTACGGTGTCAAAATCGACTTGTCCCCTTCCAACGTGGCTTCTCTTCGCTGTGCCGGAGAGTTTCTAGAGATGACGGAGGAGTACTCCGAAGACAACCTCATCTCCAAGACAGAAAGGTTCCTCTCTAGCTCCGTTCTCAACAGCATCAAGGACTCCATTACAACGTTGAAATCCTGCGAGCGTTTAATGCCTATGGCAGAGGAATTAGGCATCGCGAGCAGGTGTATTGATTCCATCGTCTCCAGAGCCTCTTCGGTTGATCCGGCATTGTTCGGCTGGCCGGTGAACGATGCCGGAGCCGACAGCATAGCCGCGGCTAGTGGCTCTGCGTCAAAGCAGGCCATGTGGAATGGAATTGAAACTGCAGCAAGAAGAAGAAGAAATGGCGTGATTAGAGGAGGAGGAGTCACCGGTGGTGGTGGCGGCGGCAGCGGCAGTGGTGGATATTCATGGTTTGAGGAGATCTCGCTTCTAGGTATGCCTCTCTTCAAGCAATTGATTCTCGCAATGAAGGAGGCTGAGATGAATTCAGAGATAACGGAGAGCTGCCTCATGCATTACGCAAAGAAACACATTCCCGGCGTTTCAAGGTCTATCCGGAAACCATTGCCATCGTCTTCGTCTTCCTCTTCGTCGTTAGCTACCGAAGCAGAACAGAAAGATCTGCTAGAGACTATAGTCTCAAACCTTCCGCTCGAGAAGAGTTCTAAGCCTTCAACCGCCACGAGGTTCCTTTTCGGTCTGTTACGAACCGCCAACATTCTTAATGCTTCGGAAGATTGCAGAGACGTATTGGAAAAGAAGATAGGATCACAGCTCGAAGAAGCCACGCTCGACGACCTTCTCATTCCCAGCTACTCCTACCTCAACGAAACCCTATACGACGTGGATTGCGTAGAGAGGATTCTAGGGCACTTCTTGGACGGTATCGAACACCGAAGCGCTTCGGAAATCGATGGAGGCGACAGCGTTCCTAGATCGCCGGCGCTCATGCTCGTAGGAAAACTCATTGACGGCTATCTTTCCGAGATCGCTTCCGATTCGAATCTCAAGGCCTCAAAATTCTACAACCTTGCAATCTCGCTTCCCGATGAAGCGAGACTCTTCGACGACGGTCTCTACCGTGCCGTTGACGTCTATCTAAAGGTATCCGATTCCGTCACAAAGTTATTTTATTATATTATAATAAGAGAATCCGTTACTGAAGGTTGCTTTGCGGGTTTCGTTAACTGCAGGCGCATCCGTGGGTTTCGGAACAGGAGAGAGAGAAGATTTGCGGAGTGCTGGACTGTCGGAAGCTTACTCTAGAGGCATGCACGCACGCCGCGCAGAACGAGAGGCTTCCGCTGCGAGCGGTGGTTCAGGTTCTCTTCTTCGAGCAGCTCCAGCTGCGGCAAGCAATCGCCGGCACTCTGATGGCGACGGCGGAGCCAGGGAGGCCCTCGGTGGCGGCCGCCGCATTGGTGGAGAGAGGTAGTTTTGGTGGGGTGGAAGAAGCAGGTGAGGGAAATCGTGTGGGGAGTGACACGTGGCGCGTGGCTGTCAGGGACAATCAGGTGCTGCGCTTGGACATGGATAGCATGCGGACGCGAGTGCATCAGCTGGAGCGCGAGTGTTCCTCCATGAGAAAGACGATCGAGAAGATGGGCCAGGCCGGCCTACAGGAAGAGGGGGCCTGGTGGGACCCGTTTGCCCTGGGAAGGAAATTTGGTTGTAAATTCAAGACTCATGTTTGTGACTCGCATGGGCCGACGGCTATTGACAAGGGCACGAGTAGGCCCAACCAGCTGCAGCCCCACCGTCCTCGTCGTGAATAAGCAGCAGGTTAGCACACTCCCACGCGGTACGTGGAATCATGATTGGAGTAGTTAGGAAATTGGTCCCACTCATGTTGATGTGTAATTAAACGTTTGTCAAATAGTCGCTGGCGATATTAATGGATGAATATATATGATCTGGAAGTGTTGTTTCCCTTGTAGTTTTCTCCCACGTAATTTGTACCATGCATAATGAAAAAATTATAGTATAATGAAAACAAAAGGATGATAGTTTTGTAGAATGTTTCTCCTTATCTCCAATTATTAGGACAATGAGGTAATTATGAGGTGAGGTGACGCAACTTTTGCGGTGATGGTGATTGGGGGTAGTATGATATAGATGAGTTTCTGGAATTTGACAAATAGATAGTGCGTGACACCTTGCTGACAGCGCATTTTCATGGACATTGGAGATACTGAATTATTTTGCTTCTAATTAAAGTTGAAATTTAAGTTGGTTCTTGCTAGTGAAGTCAAGTGCATGTGTGAGTGAAAAAGAATGCAAGTACTCGTGATCCGCAAAAGAAGCTACAAAGGCTTGCTGCTTTTCTGATGAGGTAGAGGCTGTAGACATTATTATTGCTGCTATTGTGATTGTTGGGGGGATAATAATATCTTTTACCCTGATTTTATTCTTGCTTTAGTCAGTAAGTGATAGTCAAACCATTGATTTCCTGTGGTGTTCCGTAATTCTGCTGCCATTGTAATTATTATGTGGGGAACTCCTCCGTGGTCCAAAAAAGGGTTTTATTACAATTCAAAAATATTATTTGTAGGTTAAAATTAGTTACTAAAATCAGTTATCAATATATTTGGATATAAATATATATGTAATTTAATTTATTTTTAATGTATATTTATATTTTAACATATATTTTATATTAAATTACAATTACTTTACATGTTTTATTTGTAAAGTTATTTTTATACGAATTTGATATTTAAAAATTTTCAAATGATTTAATAAGATTAATTAAATTATTATTTAACAATTTTTAACTATTAATTTTATATAAAAATAATTATATGTAAATCTTTATTTTTATCTTATTATTAGTACTATTTTCAGTCTCTTATTATATTATTAGATAAAAATTCACATTTATTATCTTTAAGTAAAGATATTAATTAAAAGTTATTAGATGATTTAATATATTTGACAAAATTATTATCTAATTGTCTCAATTAATAACTTTATATAAAAATAATTATATGTGAATTTTTATTATATTATTATTGACTAAAAAGAGAAACTGCAAGTGAAAACGAACAGCGGCAGGTAACAAGGGATGCGCAAAGGGACATTGATATCCCTCAAAATCTCTTCACCTAAACATTGAATCATCGTAGATTATTCATATTATTTAATATTTTTATTGTTTACTTATATTTTTTTATAATTATATATACACATCCAGTGTCCTTGTAGGTTTGGGCCAAAAGAGGCTCATCATTCATACATGTATAATGTACATATGTGGATATTACCTGGTGCTTTACCTAGACTTATTAGCCCACTGCATGCTACTATCATAATTGAGTAATTAAGCTGCGGAAGCATCCTCTTAAGTCTTAAATTATTGCCTGGTAGGTCGTAGACACCTAACAAGTTAGTAGGAGTGTTTAAAATCGATTCTATTAGAATAAAATCGATCAACTAAACTAAAAAAATAAAAAATCGAAATAACTGACAACTAAAATAATTAAAAATAAGATGTTTTGTAGTTTTTTTTTTATAGTTTAGTTCGATTTTTATTTTTAATAAAAAAATCCAAATTAAACCAAACTGATTTAGTAATCAAACTCTAAATTTAATTTCTTAAATGATCTAACCCTAATGAACTCTGATTCCATAGTCCTCATCCCTCTTCAATGTCGAAAAAATTGTTTCTCTCTTTCAGTGACAATCTTTTATTGTCATCCCTTTGCTCCGCATTTCTGCCATTGTTGTCACCTCTTCCTGACTCGCGTCCTGTGATCATGTCCTCTTTCTCTCACTTCTTTGTAGTGCCGCTCTCTCTCCGTCGTCCTCCCAGCACGGCTCCACATAGCACGCCGTTGTCCTTTACGACTCCACGCAGGCCCCAGCAACACGTCGTCGTCCTTGTAGCGTCTCTCTTTCTGTCATCTTTCCTGCGCTCTGTCACTCTGTCTGCATCAATAACTCATCAAGAATGGAGTTTGAGTCAGGTTGATTCTTCTACTTCTGATTCAGCCTCTTGTTATTTTTTGTTTTTTGATTTTCTTTGTTCTTTTATTGAATTTTTACTTCTTGATTTACTGTTCTCTCTTCTTTTAATTTTTTCTAGCTGTTGCTATTGTTATTTATTTTTTTAATTTTTAATTGTTATTGATTTAAATTTGTTAATTGTTAATTGTTATTGTTTCTGTTACTATTAATTGTTATTGTTAATTGTTTATTCTTATTATTGCAGCTGCTAATTGATTTTAATTTGAATTTGTTAATCTATTAATTTGAAAAGTGGAGACTCTAAATTTAATTTTGGTGATATTTGTGTGGTTTTGGTGAATTGGTGGAGTGATGAGATTGAAAATAAATAGCCATTGTTGTCACACAGAGTCTTATGCTTAAGTTCGTAAATCAGAAGTGGTAGAGTATTACGACCTCTAAAAGTAAAATGCGTACATAGGCATATAAGGAAAGAAGTTTAACTAGGAGTCTTGAAGAAAACGTTGAACAAGACAAGCAAATAACGTGTCATACATGAAACAGTTAAGCGTAAAAGGGAAATAGATAACAACATATAAAAGGATAATATACATATGATATAGAATACCAAAGACACAAATAGCAAGTATCAGACACGACCTGCGAAGCAAAGGCTTACCAGAATATAATTATATATATGCATATAATCCAAAATATTTCCAAAAGATGAAATAAAATCCTGTTTTTCCAAGTCTACTTCTAGGAGGGACAAAATACAAATATACACAAGGTGGAGAACCTATATACATATATATAATATATGTATGGAATGAGAACTGGGAATACTCAGTATAAAAAAGGTGCCCGCATAAATAATAAACAATATTCCAAAAAGCCAGAGGCATTCCAAAATTCTAACAACCCATAATTGTATCCTAAAGTTTTCACTAAACCAGAATTAAGGTAACTGTGTCTAAGGGATCTAATATAGTCTAACTCTTCATTTTCTATCTCAGTGATCCTCCAAACTCAAAGTGGAACAACCTTCAATGCCTCATCCACCCGCCAGAGAGATCTTTTAGAAACAAACACAGGCAAAACAGACAAGAAAAAATACAGGTATAGATAGTAGTTACAGCAGATAGATCAGATAGCAGTTAATTACAGTTAAGCAACTAGGCAAGGTAAAACAAATTCAAACTCAAACAAAGCATACAAATTCATATGATGCATGCATACTCTATGGCTGATGAGTCTCATCTGTCGGTTATCCAGTCAAACCCGACATATTCGGTAGCAAACCCTGGACAGTCCATGCGAACGTGTATCCCCAAGAGCCTATGCATATATATAATCAATCAATCATTTATCATCTCTTTGGAGAAATCCAGGGAGTTAAAGTGCTCAGGCACATCTTGTGACGGAGGGTCAATAGAGGCCCGATCACATCTTGTGAAGAAGGGTCAACAGAGTACCGTATCTCAACCCGGAGCAAGTGATGGTAAGCCACTGCATCTACCCAGGAAACTCGCGTCTCAGATAATTTTTAATGCATAAGCCAGATGGATCTTTTATATCATCAATATCAATCATCATTATCATTATTATCTATAACTCATGCAATCGCAATTCATCATTTTCAAGTATCATTAGTTCCATTATTCACTTCACCACTATTTCTTAATATCATCCAACTTTCTCCTTATGTTTACTCTCTTTTCTAAGCCTGACACTAACTATAGGACCTTAAGTAGGGTTTATAGAAGTTTGGAAAACTAGAGAAATGGTTGATAATTAAAAATTGTGAGTTTCAACAACATAGTGATTACGGAGGTTTACAAGCTTATCGAGAAGGCCAAACAGTTAAAAACAGGGTTTTAGAGCAAAACAGGACATCAGGCATACGCATCATATCGTGCATACGCATGCACCAGACGGCTTTCCCAGCATGTGCATATGCATCTTAGTGTGCGTACACATAACTTGTAAACTTTTTAGGGTGTGCGCCCTCGTGCATACGCATGAGTCTCACCACACGCTCTGGTTTGTGCGTGCGACAATAGTGTGCATGGGCACACATACTAGAATTTCTGGTTTTTAGCAATTTCTGCAAAATTCTGTTTTTCAACCTAAACTTCAAATGTGCATAATTTTTTCATTAAAATTTATTTTTTTGTCTATTCTTCGAACGTCATCAATTAGTTGGATCGAATTTTTATTTAAGACAAGTTTCACCAAATTTGGGTGTCCGAGGCCCAATTTATAGTACGTCAAAGTTGGTTAAAAATTGTGCTTTTACCAAAGACTCAAAACCTCAAGTTTTCTAAAATTTCCAATCCAAAACCAACTAAACCATAACCAAATCAACACAATTAATTCCTACACAATATCACATACTCATTACCCAATTCTCAATCATTCTAACACATAAATTTCCCAATTTCTTCAAACCATTTTCACATACAAATTTCACCAACTTCATCAAATATATATCAACAGCGCAATTATACATATTTAATCCACTATAACCACAATTCAGAGTATTAAAACCTATCCTATGGCAACTACCCTAAGTTTTCGCATAATATTATAAATTAACTACAAGAAACCAAAACCATACCTTGGCCGATTTTTACCCCAAGCTCGAAGCACCTCAAAATCTCTCCTCTTATCCACAGGCTCCCAAGAGTTCCAAATCAACTCAACAAGCTTCCATCACCACAACTTTGTTCCAATTCACTAACTTGACATCAATTTCACATATATTCAATAGAATTCATATAATTTTATATACATTCACAAATTTAATACCAAACTTCATAGATTTAAAAAATTCACAAGGGATAGGAGTTCTTTACCGTTACTCATGGATAATACGACGGAACCCAGCAATTATCCGCTACTAGAGTGCCATAAATAATCAAAAATCACATAACCATTCAATATCCAACACCCAAAATCACGAAAATGTAAGAGGGAAAGAATTGGATGAAAAATTCAAAATTTTTACCATTTTATTTGGATAGATTTGAAGAACTCAGTAAGATAGTCACATGACCGCAAACAGTGCAGCAATCGGAGCTCCGAATTGAAAGATATGGAAGATTGAAGTTGGATTGAAAATGGAGGTTAGGGTTTGGTGCGATGCTTCTCTTCCTCAGCGTGTTTCTTATGATTTGGGGGAAGGGAAGGCTGAGTTCTTCATTTATATATTGGGCGTTGGGCCCAAAATGGGCTCGGTTCAATCAGTTTGGCCTGTTGGCCCAATTTTGGGCAAAAATCTTTAAAATTAGTGTTAAAATTTCGTATTTTAATTATTTTTACTCTTTCAAATTATAAAATTTAACTTTCTAATTTCTTAGGCTCATAATTAATTTATTAGTTAATTATTTATTAATTTTCAGGATTTTACAACCTACCCCCCTAATTAAGAATTTTGTCCCCAAAATTTAATTACCTGAGAATAACTGCGAATAATCTTTTCTCATCTTCGATTCAAACTCCCAGGTGTGTTCTTCAACTTCATCTCGACTCCAATCAACCTTTACCTACGAGACTTCCTTTCCTCGGAGTTTCTTAACACTGACAACGTCAATCCGAACCCGAATTGCTTGAAACATCAAATTCTCGTTTAACTGAATCGATTCAAGTTCTAAGACATGAGTTGCATCCGATGTATATTTGCAGAGTTGTGATACATGAAAGACATCATGTAGGTTTGAAAGGTGTGGTGGTAAAGCCACCTGATAGGCTATTGGTCCAATCCGTCTCTGAAGGTTGTGGTAGGCTTAGAGAAGGGGGGGTTGAATCTATGCCTTCCTTTTTAAGTTGCTGTTTTGACCATCTTTTGCAAAGTTACAAATCTGATTCTGTTTGAACTCAGCAGCGGAAATTTATGAGACAATTTACTTTTGTCTCATGAATATCAGAAAACAGAACATGACAGAGAAGAAAAGGTAACACCAACATATATCCTGGTTCAGTCGCTTTGTGCTATGCAACCTACATCCAGTCTCCTCCACAACTATGGAAGAATTTCACTATAGTTAACAGTATTACATACACCAATTTCACACTCAAGTTCTAACCTAACTTGACATTGGCTATGCTAACACCTAACTATTTTCTCTTAGTGCTAACCCAACTAAGAAAGGGATACCAAACAGGTACAAGATACAAGACACTTAACCAACCTAAAGAAATCAAAAAATAACCCTAGACTTTTCTCTCAAGTGTTTCACTCAGCCTTTTTCAACTCTTGGCTTTTTTCTCAAGCTTTCTCACAATGCCTTTTCTCTCAAGAAATTTACAGAAAGATAAACATTGAAAAGAACATTACAATCAGTAAAAACATGAAGGAGATTGACTTCATCAACAGCCTCTGTGCTATGCGAAAAACCGGATAAGCAAGCCTCTGATTCAATTCTTCATACTGGCGGAATGCACCTTTGATTTTGGTTACACTGTCCAGTTAGTTGAACTTCTTCAAAGAGCTCTTCTCAGAACAAAACTTTCAAACTCTGGTTTTCTCTCCTTGTTTTTTCGAATGAGCAACAAGCTTCTTTTATCTCCCTCCATGTTGCTCGGTTCTGCTTCCAAGGTCAATCACCTTGAGCCTTGAGCTTCACCAACCCACAAGCTCACTTTTTCTTCTTAATCATCAAAGTAGAACATTTCCTTCTGACTTTTCAACTTGACCGAAAGCCATGAAGGAGTAACCGAAATTGTTTTCCAATGGTCAACCAAATCTGAACCATAGAGATGCAACTTGGTCCCCAAGAATCTCTTGTGACCGTGGATTTGTAGCAGTGAAGAACAGAGATCAACTTTTTCTTTGAATGCCATTTTCGGATAGAATAGAGAGTAGGGAAGAAAGGATGAAGATCTGATGCATGCAAGATGAGATGGATTACCTTTCTTAAGCTTGATTTGTATTAGATTTTCTGCTTTAGCTTCTATGCTTCAAGCTTAGATTTTCTCTTTCTAGCTTCTTTGGTTACTAGCTTATGGAGGAAGCTTTTCTTCTCTTTCTCTTTCTTACTTTACTGAAGTCTTGATGTGACTTGATTAGAAAGGAGAACGTTGCTTTGGTTTGAGCAATATGGTGGGAATTGAAAATCAAATCGGGCTTGGATCGGTTTGGTTCATGTAACCCGTTTGGCCCATCTGATTTCTTTGGCTTCTATCAAATGCTTTTGTTTGGGCTTTACCCATCAGCCTTGTTATTTCATTTTCATATCATTTGGGCTGCTTGAGATTTTGTTGGCCTGCAATATGAAATAAATAATTAGCAACATATACTTGTTAACACTTAACACTAATTATTTATTTTGCCCAAAAATAATGTTTGTCATCACTAATTAATTTAGTTAATTTCTTAACTCAACAGTCTCAACACCTCAAATGGTTCAATGTACCTAGGGTTTAACTTCTTAGTCTTTATTTCCCATCTAATGCATGTGGTTGGAGTAACTTTCAGAAATACAAAATCGCCTTCATTAAATTCCAACGACTTCTACCACCGATCCGCGTAACTCTTCTAATGACTTGGTGTAGTGAAAATTCTAGCTCAAATTTGCTTAATCTGTTCTATTGTCTCAGTTATCAAGTCAGGACCCATAATACTTAATTCACCTGCTCCGTACTAACAAAGTGGAGATTGACACTTCCTTCCATACAATGCTTCATACAAAACCATTCCAACGATTGCATGATAACTGTTATTGTAGCAAACTCCACTAGCGATATATACCATTCCTAACTTGCTGGTTGATCTAGCACACAAGTCCTCAACATATCTTCTAGAGTCTATATTGTCCTCTCTGATTGACCATCGGTTTGAGGATGATATGCAGTGCTTAGGCACAATGGAGTTTTGAATGCCTTCTGGAAAGCTCCCCAAAATCTAGAGGTAAAACGAGGATCTCTGTTAGAAACTATGGGCGTAGGCACACCGTGCAACCTCACAATCTCTTTAATGGATAACCTTGCTAGTTCATCCAAAGAGTAATTTACCTGAATAGGCAAAAAATGAGCGGACTTAGTCAACCGATCAACAATTATCCATACCACATCAAATCCCGCTCAAGTCCTTGGCAAACCAGACACAAAATCCATGGTGATATCTTATGCAGATTTTCAAAATCACAAACTAATCGGCAAGTGTACTGGGTCGTACCAAGTAATACCACAGGTGAGTGAGGGTCAATCCCACGAGGATTGATGGACTGAGCAACAATAGTCGAATGATTCACTTACTCAGACAAGTAAAAAATGGTGTTTGAGGTTCAAAGTGCATTAATCAGTAAATCAGAAAATTGGAAAGGAAACAGTAGATTCGGTGTGAAAAATATGTGAGAGAATAGTTAAGGTTTCAAATATGTTTATTTTTCCATATTTATATTTCTTACTAACTATTTTAATCATGCAAGATTTATTTCATGGCAAACTATAATTGACTAAACCTTAATTCCTTAGTGATTTGGTCTCCTCTAACCTAATCAACTGCCAATTCCTTGGTCACTTAATATAGATTAGAGGGTTAGGTCCAATTCTAGTTTATTAGCCACAAAAACCTTAATTACCCAAATATAAGAGGATTATATATTATGTATCCCGTTAAGTCCAAGCAATTAGTGGTTTAGGAAGAGTTTACTTTTAAGCTAGTATTCAAGTGAGTTAAATTTTCCAAGAATCAATAAGAATTCATGTAGAACAAGAGTTATTTTCCAATACATCAAATTCATAAGATAAAGAACGAAAGTAATTCTTGAATTTAAATCAATACATTAATTAAAATAGAGTGGAAATAGTATCAACCAATAGAATAAACAGAGCTCCTAACATTAACCAAGGATTTCATTAAGATTGGATTCGCGCTACTGGTGTTAAACGCTAGAATCGATGTTTAGCGCCCCCACAATGCAGTAAGCTTTCGAATGGTTGCTGTCTTCCTGGCACTAAATGCCAGGCTACAGTTTAGCGCCCCTCGAGGTAGTGGCTTGGGTGCTAGTTACGAGGCACCTTGCACTAAATGCCAAGTCGTGGCATTTAGTGCCATGATGTTAGAAGAGAATTGTAGACTATTATATATCGTTGGAAATCTCTGAAAGTTGGGTTTCTAATGCCGCTGAAACCATATCAATTTGACGTATGTAGCTCAAGTTATTCACGTTGGAGTAAGAGGAGGTCAGGGTTGACAACATCTACTTTCTTCCTTTTTCTTCTGCACAAACTCTGTCAAACTCGCCCGAATCTTTTCTGAAATTAATAAAAACACAATAAGCCTCAAAGTGGCATCCGAATAGGATTCAAACACTAAAATCTAAATAAAACTCAATAAATTCATATCTAAAATAATAAGAAAATATAGAAAAGTTGCTCGCGCATCAATATCTTCCTATTTCCGTTATAGAATCTCCAATGGTTGCAACATGTCGGAAAGCTTCTGATGTTCAATTTTTACTTTCTGGCAAGTCATACACTTAGATACATGTATCACCACATCATTCTTCATTCCTAGTCACCAAAACATTGCTTTCAGATTATGATGCATCTTCATAACCCCAGGATGAATCGAGAATCCCTCCTCTGAGCCTCTAACAACACCTGATGCCCTAAGTCTCCCACATTCGGCATATGGATTCTCCTCTTGTATCTCCAAGTTCTTTCTCTGTCTTGAGTAACCTCTCCTTATTTTCTCTGTTCAATTTCTTGCAACATATTCTGCAACTCCTGATCATTTTGCTAAGCCTTCCGAATCTCAATCCTGAACTCACTAGAGATATGCAACTGGTTCAAACACACATTCTCTGTTCCTCTCTGATGCCCAAGTTGAGGTCCTCAAACTCTCTCTAAAACTTCTCTTCCTTAATCATCATCCAAGTAATGCTTTGAGATTTCCTACTCAATGCATCCTCCACCATATTAGCTTTTCCCGGATGATAATTCAGCTTAAAATCATAGTCCTTCAGCAATTCCATCCATATCGTCTAACTCACATTAAGCTCTTTCTGATCGAAGAGGTACTTCAAACTCTTATAATAAAAAAAGACTTAGAATTTAACCTCATACAGGTAATGTCTCCAGATTTTCAAAGTAAACACAACCGCAGCAAGTTCCATGTCTTGAGTCAGATAGTTCAATTTATGAGGTCGCAATTGTCATGTATTGAAGGAAGAACAAAATTAATATAAAGTATTAGATTAATAATAAATAAATACACATGATTTTTTTGTCATAGGTTGAAAACTAATCTATTGTGGATCTAAACTCTATTTAAGAGTCTAACGTTGACTAATGGATTGCTGCACACTCAATGCAGGATTTCAAACCCCCCACCCGACATTTACTTAAGTGGACGAGTGAACTGATCATTCAGCCAACTCAAATTGGTTTAAATACACGTGAATTGATACATATATAGATATACAGGGTACAAAACACAAAGCCCAAAAGTAGATATTCGCTTCAACAGAGCCTCCAGCATGCTTAGCAAGGTGCCTCGCATTTTGCATCTGAAAAACAATAATATATGTATGGAATGAGTACCGGGGGTTCTCAGTATGAAAAATGTGCCTGCATAAATAATAAACAATGTCCCAGAAAGCCAGAGGCGTTCCAAAACTCCAATAATCCATAATCGTATCCTAAAGTTTTCACTAAACTAGAATTAAAGTAACTGTGTCTAAGGAATTTAATATAGTCTAACTCTTCATTTCCTATCTCAGCTATCCATCAAACTCTAAGTGGAACAACCCTCAGCACCTCCTCCACCTGCCAAAGGGATCTCTTAAAAACAAACACAGGCAAAACAGACAAGGAAAAACACAGATATAGATAGCAGTTACATCAAATAGCAGTTAAATACAGTTAAGTAACTAGGCAAGCCAAAACTAATACAAACTCAAACGAAGCATACAAATGCATATGATGCATGCCTACCCTATGGTTGATGAGTCTCATCTACCAGTTATCCAACCAAACCCGACATGTCTGGTAGCGAATTCTGAACAGTCCCTGTGTGCACGCATCTCCAATAGTCTATGCATATAGATATAATCAATCAATAAATTTTAATCTCGTTGGGAGAATCTGGAGAGTTAAAGTGCCCGGTCACATCTTGCGACAGAGGGTCAACAGAGTATCGAGTCTCAACTTGGAGCAAGTGGTGGTAAACCACTGCATCTTCCTAGAGAAACTCGTATCTCAGATAATTTTTAATGCATAAGCCAGATGGATCTTTCATATCATCAATATCAATAATCATTATCATAATTATCCATAACTCATGCAATCACAATTCATCATTTTTATGCATCATTAGTTCTATTATTCACTTCACCGTTCTTTCTCAATATCATCTAACTTCTTCCTTAGGTTTAGTCTCTTTCCTAAGCCTGACAATAACCATAGGACCTTAAGTAGGGCTTATAGAACTTTAGAAAACTAGAGGAATGGTTGATAATTAAAAAATTGTGAGTTTCGACAAAATAGTAGTTATGGAGGTTTACAAGCTTGCCAAAAAGGCCAAACAGTTAAAAACAAGGTTTTAGTGCAAAACAAAACATCATGCATACGCATCATACCGTACGTACACATGCACCAGACAGCTTTCCTAGCATGTGCGTATGCATCATAGTGTGGTACGCACAACTTATAAACTTTCCAGTGTGTGCGTGCACACTACCCTCCTGCGTATGCATAAGTCTTACCACATGCTCTGGTCTGTGCATGCGCAGAATAGTGTGTGTGGGCACACATACTAGACTTTCTGGTTTTTAGTAATTTCTGCAAAATTCTGTTTTTCAATCTAAACTTCAAACACGTATAAATTTTTCATTAAAAATTATTTTTCATATATTTTTCGAACGTCATCAACTACTCGGATCCAATTTTTATTTAAGACAAATTTTACCAAATTTGGGAGTCCGAGAGCTAAGTTACAGTATGTCAAAGTTGGTTAAAAATTGTGCTTTTACCAAATCAACATAATTCATTCGTACATAATATCACATACTCATTACCCAATTCTCTATCATTCTAACACATAAATTCACCAATTTCTTCAAACCATTTTCATATACAAATTTACCAACTTCATCAAATCAATATCAACAATGCAATTATACACATTTAATCCACTATAACCACAATTCAAAGTATTCAAACCTATCCTATGACAACTAGCCTAAGTTTTTGCATAACATTATACATTAATTATAGGAAACAAAATCATATATTGGTCGATTTTCTCCCCAAGCCCGAAGCAACTCAAAATCTCTCCTCTTATCCACAGGCTCCCAAGTGTTCCAAATCAACTCAACAAGCTTCCGTCACCACAACTGTGTTCCAATTCACTAATTTGACACCAACTTCACATATATTCAACCTAATTCATATAGTTTCATATACATTCACAAATTCAATACCTAACTTCATAGATTTGAAAATTCATAAGGGATAGGAGTTCTTTACCATTACACACGGACAATTGGATGGAACCCAATAATTACCCGCTACTAGAGTATCCTAAAACATCAAAATCACATAACCTCTCAATATCCAATACCAAAAATCACAAAAATATAAAAAGAAAAGAACTGGGTGATAAATTTGATTTTTTTACCACTTTGTTAGGATAGATTTGAAGAGCTTAGCAAGACAGTCGCATGGCTACAAACGGTGCAGTGATCGGAGCTCTAAATTGAAAAATATGGAAGATTGAAGTTGGATTGAAAATGGATGTTAGGGTTTGGTGCAATGCTTCTCTTCCTCAGCCTGTTTCTTATGATTTGGGGGAAGGGAAGGTTGAGTTCTTCATTTAAACAGGTCTGGTTTAACTAGTTTGACCCGTTGGTTCAATTTTGGACAAAATTTTGTTAAAAATTCGTATTTTAATTATTTGTACTCTTTCAAATTATAAAATTTAACTTCCTAATTTCTTGGACTCATAATTAATTTATTAATTAATTAAAATTTCAAGATTTTACACGTTATTGTAAAAAATTTTACAGGTGGAATAATTTTAAATATGTTTTTGGAACCTTTAATATGGTGCAAAGAGTACAATGAACAAGTCTACTTGTATTACTGGTCTGATGGCTGTTTTTATTTTTTACTTTTAACTTGTTATTGATTCAACGATTTATTGTTATTTTGTTTTTGATTTTGATTCATTGTTGTGTTGATATTTGATGTTGTATCCGTGATATTTTTGTAATTTGATCATAGTATAAGTGATAACATTAGTAAAACTGAAGGTGAAATTGTAGACATGTAATGCTCCTCTAAAGGGTACAATGAACAAATCTGTTTAAAGAAGATTGTTGTTGTTGTTGTTGTTGTTGTTGTTGTTGCCTTTTAATTTTAAGTTGGTTTGTTTAAAGATGTTTCGTTGTTTTGCCGAAAAGAATACTAAAATGTGGTTGTCTTTTATTGAAAATTTATTTTTATCTTTTGTTGTGTTAACTAATTAAATTTTTAATGACTTTAATTATCATTGTAATTTTTTTTGTCGTTGAGTTTCATTGGGTTAAGACTTTTGTTAGTTATTAACTTATTGTGTTGTATGATTTTATACTTTGTGAAATAGTATGGTAGATTTTTATTTGAATTAATTGAAAAAATCGAATTAAATCAAATCGATTTTAATTTGTTTGGTTTGGTTCGGATAGTCTCAGTGAAAAATTCAAACTAAATCGAACTGCAATTTTAATAAATGATTAAATTGAATAATTTTTTAAAAATAATCGAACCAAACTGCACTGAAACACCCTAACTAACAAGTAACCTCTTTAAACTACACAAGCACAATGAAAAATAAGGATGAGGCCTTTCAACATGGGAGCAGAAAAGTACTTTTACTAGTTACAAAACTATTGATAAAATAAATATCCCCTTTATTTCCATGCCTTTTCCATAAAAGCAATTTAAGCTCACAAAAATTAGGGGTGCATATGAGGTGGGGTAAAATTGAGTTCGTTTTTATCCGGACTCAATCCTAAATAATGATAGAGTCTTTTTTTGAAATTTTTATCCAATTTTAAATCCGGTAAAATCACATTATTTTTGAGCCACAATAAAATTCGGTCTTGACCGGGTAAAGTCCGGGTCTTGATAAATTTTATGTCAAAAAATTATGATACTCATTTATAAAGAAGAAAAAAATACTTTTATAGAGAAGTTGATAACCATACTTGAACTTGAATTTGTCCATAAATTTTAATTCCATGCTTCTTTGATCTATTTCCTAATTTAACAAATGTGATTAAAAATAAAACAATAAACTTATAATTAATATAACATAATATTGGAATTAATTAAAACATGTATACTTTTTTTATTCCTCCTATGATGCACATGAGTCGGGTGAAGTCGGGTTCGTATTGATCCGGATCCGATCCTAAATAATGACCGAATCTCTTTTTGAGACTCTTATCCGACCCTAGACCTGGTGAAATAACATCAAATTAGTCTTAAAGTATTTGGATACGGACTGAATCTTTGAACCGGATCAAATCATGTGCACCCCTAATAACAAGCACATGATTAACTCAATTACAGGACAAAACAAGTGTAATTACCCGTGCCATGCACGTGATAAAATTAAAATTAATTTGAATTATAATAATTTGACTAATAAAAAAGTAATGAGTTATGCATTGTTTGTTTTTTCTTAATTTAGTGTTAATTATATTAACTCTAAAATAGTTATTAACCGGTTTTAGTAATCTACTTTTTTCAATAAATCAGACATATATACTGAATGTGACCGTAAATAATCTAGTAATACCTAAATCCATCAACAAATTGTTATATGTGTAAGAACATATCAAAATTAGCTGAAAATGAACAACAAATTATTACAGAATTTTAATGCAGAAAGTCTCCAATAAACAATAAATAATTTAAACCCACTAAATAAAAACTCAACACTATCCTTTGATGCCTGCAAAATATATAGATGAAACAATACTATATCAATGTTAGTATACAAAATTATATGATTAATGTAATCATAAAATTACTTATTAGGAAAATAACATAATACGAATTTTTATGATAATTCTAATATTCTCAAGTTATAAATGTACAATAAGAATGCATTATCCATTAGCACCTAGAATTTGTCAATTTTTTAAATTGATAGTAATAAATTTTAATAAATTAATAAATCTAATTAAGAGATTTCGTTCTTACCTTTTCATTTTAAGCTCTCAAAAACTTTTCTATATACCAAATTCATCGTGCAGTTATCTTCCAAGTGTCCGTGATCTTGCAACAACACTCACAGACCATCTTTATTCGTTACTTTTTCCTTTATTTTTTAAACTTTTTCATTACATAATCTATCATAGGTAATACTGTTGATAGAATCATAGGCCATTAGGTATGAAAAATAATAAACAGAAAAAGAACTATGTTTGAGGTACGAATTCTCTAGATGATAAATAATTATTACAATTCACTATTACTCCTTTTATTATGCCATAATCTTTTATTAACCTTTAATACAACAGAGGCGCTGCATAGCGGCGATTTTTTTCTCTATTAGCGGCGGTTTCAAACCGCCACAAAATCAAAAAGCCGGCGGTTCAGTGGACCGCCCTGTTATAGGCGCAGGGATTAGGTTTTGCGGCGATTTCTAGCAACCGCTGGTATAACCGCCGCTGAATCAATTTTTTGCAGCAATTAATTTAGCGGCGGTTTTAAACCGCCGCGATATACAAGTATTAGAATTTAATCTATTTTCGCTGGCGGTTACGAACCGCCGCAATGTTATTATGTTTTTTAATTTATGAATGTTTGCGGCGGTTATAAAACCGCTTCTAATTTCAATACAAATTAAAAAAATTCCTTTTTTTGTTTAATTTTAAAGATAATTTTTTTTGCCTTTTTTGGATTTTTTAAAATGCTATAAATCTTAATATTTTTCATCTATTGAATATAACTTGTGGCATAAACAATAAAATTAACTGATACATCCTTTGCACTAAACTCAAAAAGTATACAAACCAAAATATAGAGCAACAGCTGTAGGCACATATAGTACGCATTGAAAATGTGTGTATAACAGGTGTCAATCAAGCTCTTAGATAAGTATCAAGTTACAATAAAAGAAAACTAGCATACTATAAACCCCATTCACCTAAAATATGCACGTAGTGAAGAGTAGAGCACACAACCCAACCTGCACTTGCAAAGGTGATAAAACCAATTTCACGATACATTTTTTATCCTTGATCTTGTTGAAAAATGGAAATAAATCATAAAGCATTCATACAAGTACAATAATATCATGAATGGGAGGAGTGAAGAGTGAAAACTACTACAAAAAAAACGGATTTGATTATACAAGAGGATTACTGGGGGAATGGTACTTTTCCATCAATGATGAGGGTAGTGAAAAATGTACTTCAAGATTTGAATCAAGAGGCTTGAATGTTCAGATGCTTAACATCACACGACTCTTAGAGTATAGAAAAGAAGGCCACCCATCTATCTATAGGAAGCAATGGGAGCCTCTAACAGAAGAACAAATTTCTAACCCAAAAACTTATGCAGATTACATACATTGGTGCCTTCCAGGAGTTTCTAACACTTAGAATGAGCTTCTCTATGCCTATATTTTTCATCAATGACCAAAAACTGATTATAGAAATTTGGAATATGCAATGGCAATATGATCGTTAGAGTTTTACTTTTAAATTTTTTATTTTTTTCCTCTCTAATTGGTTTTGAGGGGAGTATAAGTGTAAAGCATATTACCTCTCCTAATCCTCAAAATATCACACATGTGCTGGTGACTTTTTATATTTTGTCTTTGTTTCTGTTTTTGTGTTGTATACTAAGTTTTTTTCCTTAGAATAATGCATGACAATATGACATTACCTTGTTTGCTTCATGGAAAAGCAAAGCATGTTTTAACCATTAGTGACATAAAAAATATACAAGTGGCCAAAGAAAAATAGCAATTGAATTGCTAAGCTTTTGATTATTTATTTTGTTTGACTGAAAGAATCCATAAGAACACTGTCAAGTGACAACTTAATTCAGTGACCACTAGCTGACTCTTGGTATCTTAAACAGATACATAACCTTAGAGTGAATGCCAAATAGCAAACCTAAGGTTGTGAAATTCCCAAATTGACTGCTAAGAAATTGAAAAATGCAAACAATATGATAAGACTAATTATTCACTGACCTTTCAGTTTATTGTGGTTCATCTGCATGGTACTACTGGTGTCCGTGGTGCGCTTTAGTTTGGTTTTGGTAGGAAAAATAATCCGATCCAATCGTACAGAATTGGATTGGTTTGGTTCGGTTTTTTGTCTAAAACCAACCAAACCAGACCAAACCGTATTGAAAGGAATTGGGTTGGTTGGTTTTTTGGTTTTTAAACTAGTTAATAAACCAACTTATCCTAGTCATAATCTGTGTACTAAAAAATTTCTATCTTATTTTCAACCAGTAATATGCACTAAATACCAAAACAAATTTAATTTTACAAATTGACACATTAAAGTCATACAACACAATAACTAAAATAATTGAAAGTTCAACAAATCATCATAGGTCAACAAGAAAGCAAATATCATCAATCTGTGTTGAAAATCAACTATAGGTGTAGCAAATACAATGTCACTTGCATTACAAAAATAAAAGCATTGTCATTAATTAAACCTGCATCAGAAATGGAAGAGCATAGCAAACTAGGCAGTGTCTGTTGATGGTTGAGTCACCCCAAACTTCACCAATAGTTTATTCAATGCCTCAGGGGAGCAAACTTCATACTTGACCTTTCCAGAAGGTGAGAATTATTAGCAATCTGCATGATTTTACATTATTTTGGCTTGTGCATACTAAAAGAGAAGAAGAATATGCCTGGCGTTGTGGCGGCAACATTTCACAGAGATACCAGTGCGTCTTGCAAGTCAAGATTTTGCTTCACCCCCTTTTGTCCTCTGATTATGGCAAGACCAAAGCCAAAATAAAAGACTAAATTGAAACCAAATCAAGAAGAAAAGGTATAATGTGAACCAAAATTAAAATTCAAAGGGGGATTTTTCAGATCCCAACAATCTGAACCAAGAGTATGGGCATACCTAGGATCGGGACCAGAGGGAGGAGAGAGCAGATCGGCGGTGGACCCACTAGTAGGGGAAAGCACCACGCAACTGGTACTGACGGGTGGGGCTACACGGCGGCAAGGATTCACGATTGGATATTTGTTTCGCACCTCTGCTCCCGTTCTTGTTCGCACCAAGAAAATAGGAAAGAAAAAAATACAATTGAAGAATTAGGGATGAGCGTTTACCAGAGACGAGAAGACGAGCCAGCAGCAGGTCCAAACTGAAGACAACGACGAGGTGGTCTGGGATTGACGAAGAGGGAAGAGACGGCATCGCGACCAGCATCTCCGAAACGACCTTCTGGCAACGCGAGGAGATGTGCAGACCTTCGACGGTGAGGGCTGCTTAAGGTGAGAGCTTCCAGAGGCGAGTGCTTCACGGCTGGAAGGCATAGGGAGTCAGGGCTCAGGGTTAGGGCTGGTGGGGAGTGTATAACGAAGGAGAAGAGTGCGGCGAGTGCTTTTGATAATAATAATAGGATCAAGGTCCTGATTAGCGGCGGTTGTTCAAGAAATAGCCGCTAATCAATCAGACTCTGCGGTACATGATGTCAATTGCTGCAATCTTTGATATTTGCGGCGGTTAGATAAATGGCCAGAATTTTTTTGCCACTATCCTCTGCCTATCTTGTAGTGCTTTATGATTAATTCAATGGAGATACTTGCTCAGTATATATATTATCAATATTAATTATATGCCAATATTTTTAAGAAAGAACTAAAAGAAGAGATATATAAATATATATAAATATATATAATATTGTTTCTCTATAGGAAGCAGATATAAATTGCTACGTTCTTTTTTATTATATTATACAACTTAAAGTTATAGTATCATGTTATTATTAATTAAAAATACTTGCTACAATTATATCAAATTTAATTATGACTCTAAATAAATAAAATAGATAACAATCAATATTATTTTTTTCTTTTCTATATTCAATATTTACTGTAAGTATAAAAAATAAAATAAGGAATGAATAAAAATGTGAGCAAAAAATAAAACATAATAATTAAAATTTAATTTGTTAACTAATTAATCTTGTGTCCATATAATAATAATAATAATAATAATAATAATAACAATAATTATTGTTATTATTATTATTATTATTATTATTATCCACTAATTAAAGCAGAAGATAAAGAATTATATAACTAACGAACCATTATTAGAATGAGTGAAAATTATAGCGTGAATTATTGTGGATATAATTATCTACTAATAAAATTGTGGATACAACTAATTATTGTAAATATAACTATCTACTAATAAAATTATTGCACATGAATGAGAATTAGAACTATATCAATTAATATAACTAAAATAAATGAAAATATTGATAATTAATAATTAATTTAATAATGCATTGAATATTGATTTGATATAATTATAATAAAAATATTTTTATAAAATAATATAATTATAAATTATTCATGAGCTAATTGTAATATAATTTAAACAAATTCATTTGAAAAAAATCATGTATAATCTTCATAAATTACAGTAATTTCTTTATTTTTTGGTGATTTAAAAGAAAATAAACAACATCAAGAAAGCAAAAATAAACAAGAAATTGCTTAAGAAATACAGTCCCGTTAAATACTACTCTCAAACTCCTTCCAAGATAACGGAAGCTCTACTTAAGAAGAAAGAGTCCTTATTGCAGTCTTTGCTATAATGTCTGCTACTGTAGTTTCTTTATTTATGTATACGTATGTATTAATTTTGTTAAATAATTCTAAATATTTCCTTATTTATACATACATATATATTAATTATACATAAAAATATGTAAATCACATATATTAAATATTTTTTGTTATAATTATTTTCTTATACATATATTTTATTCCACAATGCGTGCAATAAGTTTTATGTTTGATATTGATATATAATCCAGTCCCAGCCCCATTCATACGCAGACTATATAAAATTTGTTTAATAAATCAATTTTAATTTTTAATAGAGATACTTACTACAATTAAGTAAAAATTATGTTATTATCTTTTATAACATTTATGATTAATTTAATAGAGATAATTGCTCAGTATATATGTTATATATCTACATTGATTATGTGTCAATATTTCTAGAAAAGAGTTAAAAGAAGATATATATAAATATATATAATATTATTGCTATATTGGAAGCAAATATAAATTGCTACGTTCTTTTTTATTATATTATATAATTTAAAATTATAGTATTATATTACTATTAATTATAGATACTTGCTACAATTATATCCAATTTAGTTATAAATCAAAATAAATAAAATAGATAATAATCAATATTATTTTTTTCTTTTTTACATTCAATATTTACTATAAATATAAAAAGTAAAATAACTAATGAATAAAAATATGAATAAAAAATAAAACATAATAATTAAAATTT
>NC_029776.3:8619366-8667093 GCF_000817695.3 Arachis duranensis
TCTACGATGCGTGGAATAGATTTTTATATTTGATATTCATATATAGTCTCCAATTCCATTCCCATTCATATGTAAATTGTATATAATTTTTTTTAATAGAGCAATTTTAATTTTTTATTTTATTTTCTTTCACGTACATTTTCTTTTTCCTTTAAATAGTAATATTTTAATTTTTTTCTTTTTGTTTTAAATACACTTTTATTAAAAATTGCATTACTAATCTAAAATACAAAAACAGAAAAAAAGGTGATATATATATTCAAGAAAAAATAAACTTAAATATAAAAAAATCTTATATTAAAACATTTAAAAATAACATATTTAATAAAAATAGTCGTAATATATAAATTAAGACAAAAATTTAAATTTAAATTAATGTAAAACAAATTTAATCAAATACCAATATTAGAACTAAATAATTTAAATAATATTTAATCTATTCTAATCCTTAGACATGTATAAATTAGAGTCATTCTCGTAACAACAACCAACTGAAACAATATAAGTTTGGACATTTAGAATTTGTGCAAATTCAGACCATCTTCTTGTTAAATAAGCTTCATCATTCGCTATCCATGCAATACGGCAAGGTATAGAATTGCCACACTGAGAAACTAAACTGAACCTTATTCCCCTCAATGGTATTGCATTGATGCAAAAGAAAGCTGATAATTTCTGGAAAAAAATCACAATATGTTATAAAATTATTTTAATAACCACAAGCTTAAAATAAGAAAATTTAAATATATTATCAATCGTTGAAATTGCATATTCAAGTTTGAAATGAATTTAGCAAAACTGAACTTAAATTAAGGGAAATCTATCTCATTGTGTGCTCCACCTCGAAATTTTCTGGGCAGACGTAGAAAGCATGGAGGGGATGGAACTTGAACTTGACCTACAAAGCTATGTGAAAATAATTTTTTAATAAAAAATCGAGCTCCTCCCAAGAAAACTATTTTATTCACATTTTATTATGTTGGTCATAATATGTGAGTAGATCCAACCATCTTTCAGTAAAATAGAGTTTACTGCCTCTTCTTTGAACGCTTACATTCATGTAGTTATAACCCGAATCAGTGAATACAACTTGATGAAATATTTCATGGATGTGATGCATTGTAAACGATTGCGACAAAAGACAATCGCATTGGAACATTAGAGGAAAAGAATAAGTTGGAGTAAGAACAATCATTAAATTATCAAAAGAATAATATAATAAAATGAGTATATAAAAAATACTATATAAAATTATAAATTGTACCTTAAAAGGATCAACTTCGATGAAAAATGAATAATACATTCTATGAAGTAGTAAAAGAACAATAAATTTAAAGAAAATGAGTTGACTCTCAAATCTAGGCTCATGTACCACAAAAAACTCTATATATAGACTTTATTAAAAAATAAATATGTATATTAGTTATTATTAGGATAATTTTTTATTATTTACGTTAATTATACATCATATATTTGTTTTATTAAAATTATATGATTTTATCATGTTATATCATGATTAGAATAATTATTTTCTATAATAGAGTAACGAGAGCTAACTTCATCACCATCATCATCATAAATGGATCACCATTAAACAAACAACTTGCCATTATTAATAAAATTATTGGATAATAAATAAGAATTAAAATTGTATTAATATAATTAAAATCAATATAATTAAAATAATTAAAAATATTTTTGAGTGATAATTAATAAGTAGTTTAATAATGTATTAAATATTAATTTCATATAACTATAATAAAGATATTTTCTTAAATTAGTATAATTATGTATTATTGCTTAAATGCTAATTATAGTATAATTATAAGAAAGATATTTTTATAATATTTAACAAAATTTATTTCAGTATATATATTTTTGCCCCTACTCCTAGAATTTTCTGAGTCCGTCATTGTGCATTACTACTTAAATGTTAATTATAAGCTCATTGTAACAAAGATATTTTTATAAAATAAATTTAGAAGAGAAAATAATGCATTCATTTTGACGAGAAAATAAATTCATAAAAAACTGACACTTTATTTTCATTAGTTAGGAGAAAATTCAATTTTAATATATTCAGTTGATAGATAAATAAATTCCTCATAATTGAGAATGGACGTGTTTACAATACATCTATCCAAAATTAATAATCAAGCCCTTGGACTTTTTTCACCGGTGTTTTATGAAATTTCATTTTAAACGTACTTTCAATCTTTCATACCCTGCACAGTATGATGATCAATAAAATTAAATAAAGTAAACCATTTTTATTCTTATAATTGTAAACCATTATGAAATGGCAATGTACCAGTAGACAAATGAGTACGACTAACAGATTGGGATTATTATTGTAGTAACAAAGCTATAACAGGTAGGCATTAACAATAATCCAATAACACATGATATAGGATGCTGATTTCCCAAACTGATACTAACAAATGGTAGTACCGTATCAAATAGCATAGTCTCCTCATATTCAATTAAGAGGTTGCGAATTCAAATCTTCTATTTTTGGTAAAAAAAAAAATGGTAGTACCGTATTCGTAGATAGATAGAGTATGAATTATGAAACGATAACTAGGTTTTGTTCATGGTCACACGAGGGTAACTTTTTTCTCTTTTTTTTTGGGTGTACACACGAGGGTAACTTTAGCCGCACCAAAAACTATTTTCCTTCTGGGCCATGAGCCCACCGAAAATATTTGGCCCAAAAAAGTGGTGGTGAAGGTGGCCTATAAGGCTATAAAACGGTGCGCTTAGCATAAACCCTAAAGCCTCTCGTCGAAACTTGGTCAGCTATAAGGTGAAGGCATATTTGGCATGGTAACCTTGGTCATCGCTTCAGTGACTGCGAGCTTAAATTTGTTTATTTGCGATTTGATTAGGAAATTATAATGTCTGTGTAGTTGTTTGTTTTCTCTTTCTGATATGATGATTATTGTTTGTTTTGGAATTGATTTTGAGGAAGGAACGGGAAGTGGTGTTTCTCTATGATGATGAATCAATGATGACGAGTCCGATCTTTCCATTCTTAACAATACTGACGACAAATCGAGGCATTTGTCTGAGAGGAACTCCACTCTTCCACTCTTCCACTCTTCCTTCCATTTCCACCATTTTTATTTTTATAATTTTCTGTGTTGTTGATTGAATGTGGATTGTTATGCAGAGGAATTTTAGTTGATGCTGGAACTTTTGGGCATGATGAGGATATTTATGAACATTTTCATATGGTCATTCATATGATGAAAACAATCCTCCTACTCATTCTGAATGCCTCAGTTTGATTTTACGTACTAGTTTGGTAGAGAAAGATGATAAAGTAGCCATGATGATGAAATTGATATTTGACGAGAGAATTCTCAGTGATTGTGTTTCAAGCACTTTTGAGCTACTACTCCCTTTCTCTTATTCCACTTTGTTTTTAAAAAATCTTTTTGGAAACAGATGGTGCTGCTGCCTCTCATTCCTCATTTGTTTTTTTGGTATTTTCACTAGAAATAACTTTTGATTTTACACTGGCACAAAACAGCTTATTCATTGTTTTCTTGCTTTTTCTCCTAAAATCATTCTCGAGCAATTGTGATTTGCTCCTTCCTGTTCCAAACATATCTTTCAAATACTATTTAGTAGATATTATTTCATATTTTTAAGTATTAGAATGTTTAATTTAATTTTATATATTTTAGTTTTGTTTATTTAATTATTAGATTGAACTTTATATCACTGGGGTTAGAGTTTTCTTTATTTACAACCTATTTTATATCCATGCTGTATATTGTTAAGCACCGATCACTATTGATTGATTAGAAATAAATGCTTAGTGGATGGAGGCACATGTTTGCTTGGGAGCTCTGGCTGAATGAATCTTATTACTTTTTGAGGCTTCTGGTTCTGCATATCCATATAGAACAAGAAGTTTAGCTGCTGGTTGAATGTTGCAGCCTGAAGGCAAAAGGACACCTAACGAAACAAACTGAAGATACTATAAGATGGAATCATAGCTCGAATGGTGAAGTCACCATAGCCTCGGTTTATAAATTGTTAACTCGAAGCAATGAGAAAGAGCAACTCCCAATATGGAAAACCATATGGAAATGAAAAGGGATGTAAAGAATAAAAATGCTCATGTGGAGACTAGCCCATGGGAGGATCTTAACAGCAGGAAGAAGAGCTTGCATGATGGGGACAAATCCAAACTGCCACTACTGCCCAAACCAGCCTGAATGCAACAGCTATTTTCTTTGGAATCGATATGGCAAATTGGATAAGAATGAATATGGAAAATAATTTAGGAGTATCATCTGTACATTTTTGGATTGATGAATTTTTTGTGACTTGCTGGGGATGTGGAAATGGAGAAATCAAGAAGTGTTTTCACCCCCTTTTAACAGACCAACGAATGCAGTTAAAGTAATTAGAGGCACGATAGAAAATTATACTGTTGCTCAAGGGAAGAGGAAAGCGTCTAGAAATGATATCCCCCCTAATAGGGATCGAGGAGTTTGGCACCCTCCAGCACAAGGGTGGTTGAAATTAAATACTGATGGTGCTTTCGGGGAGACTCAAAATGATTCGGGTAGTGGAGGATTGCTGAGAACTCGTTAAGGGAAATGGACATGAGGTTTTGTTAGGATTTGGTTGAATTAGTCCCACATTGCTTAGGATAGCAAATTGAGTGGGTGGCCTAGACTATAAATATGAGGCTAAGTTCTCTATTTATTTTTGCACCAGTCAAAAACACTTTAAGCTTGTATCTGATTTTTTCTTTTCCTCTGTACTCTTTGATTAGAGAGTGTTGGAGGTGTAGTTAGATATACTGTCCAGCAATACAGGCGGAACTCAGGATAGTTTTTTATTGATTGAAAATGGCTTGGGAGCTAGGAATGAGGACAGCGATGGTGGAAGTAGACTCTTTTGAAGTGATGGTGGAAGTGAGTCTCAATTTGCCAATCGGATGGGTAGGGGCGGATTTTTATCCAATCCGTTTGTGCCTCATCCTACAATAACCTGTATAGAATCCAGTCCACTTTTATAGGAGGGTATTAAAAAGTTAAACCCTAATCCACCTATGCTAGTATATGTCCTACCCGTATAATTATAAAAATTCAATAAATAAAATTAAATTTTAAATTTTATATAATCATCATAATATACATATCATAAATTAAAAGAAAAATTTAAATATGATATATTATTGTTAATTATTTTACTAATTATTGCTGCTGTCTATGACGTCCACAAATTTTGGTGACTATGGACAAACAAATCATCAACATATGGAAAATTGAAGCACGTTTTAGTTATAGGTCTATTAATAAATAATGGCATGTTTATGGTTTATAAATAAAAGAAAAAATTAGACCATCTATTATATTCCTTGACAATAAAAAATGGTCTATTACTAGAAAATTGTTCCCTCTCTTGCCAAAAATGGAGTCGCCACCAATGCCAAGAATTGAAGAAATGGTAATTTCTGAAAATATTTACACTGCATTAATCTTTTTTCTCATATTAGTAAATAATTATTTATATCTTTTATTTTTAATTGAAATAACCATTTTATCCTGTAATAAAAAATCTAAAATTTATGTAGATTGGTAGGTCAATATATAGGTATTTATAGCCACTGCATTGAAAGCCACCATAGTCGTCAACATAGACCTCAAGGTTCCTTCCTATTTGCTTACTAAAGACCTTGTCTATCGGTCGTTGATAAGTAGCACATGCATTCTTAAGTCCAAAAGGCATAACTTTATAACAATAGTTTCCAAGTTTGGTGATAAAAACTGTTTTATCATCTTCTGAATGCATTAAAATCTGGTTATATCTAGAATATGCATCTAGAAAACTTAAGATATCGTATCCTAATGCATTATCGACCAGTTTATCTATACGTGGGAGGGAATAGGCGTCTTTAGGATATGCTTTGTTCAGGTTAGTAAAGTCTACACACATTCGTCACTTATCTGAGGCTTTTCTTACCATAACCACGTTAGAGAGCCATGTTGTAAATCATAATTCCTTTATGAATCCTGCTTGTAGGAGTTTTTGGGTCTCTTCCAGACATGCTGCTCTTTTCTTGTCTCCCATGTTTCGTTTCTTTTGTGATACAGGTCGACCTTTAGGGTTGATTTGTAATCTGTGGCATATAAGGCTCGGGTCTATGCCGGGCATGTCTACTGCTATGCACGCAAAGAGGTCGGTTTTGTTTCGAAGCAAGTTGATGATTCGTTGTTTAGTTCCTGAGAAAAGAGAACGACTTATGTAAGTGTAATGATTGTTATTGTCATCTATTATTACATTTTCAAGGTCATCTGTTGGTGTAGGCCTGTCGTGGAGATCTCATCTTGGATCAAGATCGGCGGTGTTCGAGATATTTGCCACATCATAGGTTCCCTTCTCTGGTTCGGCCTTCTGGTTGGTTTCTAATCTTATTTTCAAGTTTTCATTGTAGCATTGTCGAGCTTCGATCTAGTCGGAATGTATAGTGGCTATCTGGTTGTCTTGTACCTGAAACTTGACACATACATAGATGGATAGTGGATACAATAGCACCGAAGGAATTTAAAAAAGGTCTGCCAATGATGATATTGTAAGGGCTAATGTAGTCGACAACTAGGAACTGCACGTCCTTTATTTTACTAAAGGGGTGGTCACCCATGGTTATTTTTAGCCATACGCTGCCGAGGATAGATATTCGTTTCCCCGAGAATCCAACTAGCTCCCCCAAGGATGGTAGCATTGTTTGCTCACTGAGTTTTATTTTCCTAAAAGTAGAGTAAAAGAAGACATCCGCGTTGCTGATGGGGTCGAGTAGAACTTTCTTCACCAGGAGATCTCCCGCCTGGATAGAAATGACTACAGGGTCATCTAGGTTGGTGGCTCTTGCTTGGTAGTCAGACTGTTCAAAAGATATCTGGGATGTTTGTGGTTTGCGAATGGTGGTCTCGTCTGTCCGTTGGACCATTAGCATTGCTCGGTAACTACGCTTTCGCGCTGAGCTTGTTTGTCCACTACTCGCGAATCTTCCAGAGATGCAATTGATAACTCCTCTTGTCGGTGGAGGTTGAAATATGGTTTTGTCTGAGGTATTTGGAGTTTGCTCTTGTTGCCGGTCGCTCGTGTTCTCCGTAACTGGCCTTATCCTGCCACTTATGTATTTGTTTAGGTGTTCTTGTCTGGCCAACCTTTCTAGTAGGTCTTTCGCGATCACGCATTCGTCGGTTGTGTAGCTGAACTTTTGGTGGAAGGCACAGTGTTTTGACTTGTTGACGTATCTCTGGTCTTGGTATGAACCGGCTCTGTTCGGTGACTTTATTAGCTTGTTGTGTAATATTTCTTTAACGATGTCTTCCCTTTTGGTATTGAACTTGGTGTATAAATCGAACTTCGGAGTTAGGTTAAAGGGTTTTTTTGGAATCCTTGTTATAAGACTTGTCTTCTTCCTTTCTGAATGATGGTCTCTCATTCCTCTGAGTTTCATATAGCTCTTCTATTTCGATAAATGTCCGGTCGCTTTATCCCAAAATTCCTCCAATGTCTTTAGTTTTGCCACAACGATAGCTTTCTGAAATTTTTTAGGTCGGAGACCACTCTTGATGGCGTGCAATTGCACTTTTGCATTGAGGTCGGGAATTTCCATAGCTGCTGTTGTGAAGCATGTCATATAGTCTTTCAAGCTCTCGTGCTGTCCCTGCTTGATCGTGCTGAGATAGTTTGAGTCTCACACATAGATTTTGGATGCTGCAAAATAATTAATGAACAATTTGGTGAACTCATTGAAACTGATTATGGAACCTGCAAGCAAATTAGAAAACTATAATAGGGCAACTCCATCTAAAAAAGTTGAAAAATTTGGCATAAAATGGGATCGGAGTCGCTATTGAGGAACATCATAGATTCAAATTTTATGACATGAACTTTAGGAACCTGCAAAGGAAATTCCGACGCTCAAGTCAGTAATGCATATAATAAACGTGAGAAAAAAAATAAAAGAAAGTATCACATAGGCGAGGCTGTTGTTGCTTTGTTTGATTGAGAATATTTTAATGTGTGTGTTTCTTTTTCATACCCTGACGAAATTTGCTCGTTTGTTGAAATAAATAGTGTTGTAGAAAATATTTGTTGAGTAAACGTTCGAATAGTGCTCAATTTTTTAGGGATTGTTATTAAGGATTAGTTTATGTGCTTAAATAATGCGGGATTCTCGGTATGAAATTTTGCTTGAAGAGTTTGACTTGTTCTCGATTATTACTTCGTTTGGCCGGAAATATTGATATGATACAAAAGGTATATATATTTATATATACATTATATATACTTGGTTGGATATTATATAAATCCGACTCCACTTTGCCCTGTCCAAAAACTCCATTACTAAAAAATTCGCTTCAAACAAATAGAAATAGTCGAACAAATATTCGTATATTCGAATAGTGTTGGCACCCTCAAATTCCAGCGCCCTCAGATACGGGAACACTTGCGCTTACTGGTTACCCAAGGAAATCCCCAAAAGCCATAGTGGATTCCATTTTATTGACTCCTTCCCGATAGGATTTGTGTCTTTCATTGTAAATGATAGTATGGGGAGTGTTTCTTCTTTTGGGATTAGGCCTCGTTGGTTTAACAAAAAATACAAGCTGTTCAAGTGTTCAACCAAACACCTTTTCCTTTGGGGTCTTTGCCTATGAACTAGGTAACTGGGCCAAGACCCAACTCAATTTTATTATCTTCCATTACATGTATCACAAATTCGGGTGATGCTTGCTTTGCAGATTGGGCTTTTGTTTCTGGTCCTACCGTCTAATGTTGGACGCTTCCTTATGACGATAAAATGTACAAGTGCCGTGTAAATATTCTGACAAAAAATTACTACGTAATTATAGTATACTTTAGCAAATAATAATATTAAAACAAAGAGTTGCCATAATGGAATTGTACTTTTTCCTTTTAACATTCTTGTTTTTTTTTTGGTCAATTTTGTTGTTGTTTAGTCTCTTGTCTTCGTATTCACTGTCGAGCAGTATATGAAAGCGAACAAAAATTCAATTTTTTTTTACAAGTTTATTCCTATTACTTTTTACTGCATATTCTAAGAACGAATTTTATTATTAGTCATTAAATATGAACATAAGTTACATTTTGTGTTTCATAGTTGTTAATTTAGCAAATAACATAAACAATATATACTATTACATTAAGTATTTTAATTGTTTATTAAGATTTGAACAATACTACATGACCAATAAATATGATTATTTTTAGTGAGTATTTTATCAGCAATACATTATATTTATATTTAAAAAAAATTTATACATAAAAAATATAATTTACACTTATATTTATATGTATCTATTTTTTTTAGAGTTTGTATACATAGATAAATCAACAAGTTTATTTATTAAAGATAATTTAATAATTATATTAGTCAAATAGTAAAAAATACTAAAATTACTGATTTTCAAAATTTTTTTAAAAAAGTTTTTCATGAAATAAATATTATATGGTATTTTTTCATTTTTGTCATACATATTTATTTACATGAATTTTTTTTGATGCAGTCCCTGCACTAGTATTTTATTGAAAGATGAGTGTATTATGATGTTTACACTCTACATAATTGTTTTGGGGTGCTGCATTTATTCACAAATTACAAGAGGATTGAATAGTCACTACCTCCCTTTCACACTTATCCGTATCGGTATCCGAATCCGAATCCAACAACCTGGTATCCCGCCGACAGAACATTTTCTACGTACAAGACAACCGCACGATCGAAACCATTATTAACCGAAGACCTCTTTACCAATTCTATTCCATGATTCCACTTTTGTCTGTCACTCTCTTTTGCAACTCACCGTAAAATCTAAACCAATCAAAACTAACATTAATTAAATAATTAATGAATGCACTCACTCACTAATTGTGGCGTGTGGCATGTATCACTGTATAATATTATGCTCTTCTTATGCCGTGTTTCCTATATAAATTAATTAATTAATATGGTTGAATTTCACAATCCCAGGTTCCACTTAATTGTATGGGTATGCAGAGAAGAAGATAAGTGGTGCGAATGATGGAGGAAGTGGCAGGGGCGTTTGGCAGCAGCGCCAGCTTCGCCCTCCGCTTGGGGCAGACCGTCTTCTCCTCCGCCTCCCTTCTATTCATGTGCTTTGGCGTCGATTTCTACTCATACACCGCTTTCTGGTATTTCTTTTTCTCATTCACTCTTTAGTCTTCAATGTGTTGCTTTGATAACAAACATTATTTTGCAATGTCATCTGAATGCACACCTACTCTCAAATTTCGATCTCACAATTGGTTTTTATGTGGGGTTACATGTCAATTCAATTCTGCTATGTCGCAGATCTATTCTTCATAAGAAATGAGGCAGTAATTTACACTTCTCAAATTATAGGCAAGTCACTGCAAGCTTGCTGGCCCTGAAATTGGTTTGCAAATTGTTCAAAGTCTTACATACCTCTCTGATTTTGGGATAGAAAGTTTACAAATGAATTTATTGCTGAATGGTGATGGGAAATTAATTGAAATTCCCTATAACTAAATTGCGCATCTAATAGGTCCAGAGTCTACAGCATTTTTGGTGTAGGATGTAAGAATGCTGAGAACAGATCATTTCTAATTTCTTAATGAGCATGAACAATTGATTGATTGGGGCTCTTAATACAAAGCTGGAGTTCCCAATTTCTTTTACATTTTTGGTTTGATACATGATTTGATTGTGATGAGTGTTTGTGTGGAGCTTAGCCACTTAGCATGTTCAAGGTCTAAAACCAAGAGGAGGAAAAGGAATTAGGTTTATGCAGCATGCATGTGGTTACAATTGGCATGCCTTGCAGTTTATAAATTCTAACTGATAATAAGTTATGCTATTCTGCAGCTATTTGGTGACAGTCATGGGTTTGGTAATTCCATGGAGCGTAACATTGTTAGTAGTAGATGCTTACTCCGTCTTCATAAAAGACCTACAAATTCAGCAAAGGATTGTAATGATAATCTTTCTGGGAGACATGGTATGTAGTTATCTGCAACTTATGGCTAAGACTTGAAGAGGCATTAATAAGGTTACGATACTGAACTAATAGTTTTGAGGTTTTTCTTTTCGTTTTACTTATCTACTATGCAGGTTTTATCGTATCTCTCGCTGGCTGCAGCATGCTCTACAGCGAGTGTCGCGGATCTTCTGCTTGAAGCTGGTGGATCCCTTTGCCCTGCAAGACTATGTGGTAGATATCAAATGTCTGCTGCTATGGCCTTTTTGTCTTGGTTTCTTTCATCAGCTTCCTGTCTTTTCAATTTTTGGCTCTTCTCTTCTCTGTAAAATACATAGCTCACTGTTGATATATGTGTAAATGAATGCAAAGGGTGTGAATGTGAATGACAAAGTCATTTGCTTTTTAAGTACATATTTTTTGAAATTTCCTTGTGAATAAAATTCTGGCGACTATAGTCAACAATGTAATAACTGCTCTTTCAGCAGGGCAAGGGAAAAATACTAAAGGTTTATTTCTTGGTTCTCAACTGCTTCCAGCTTTTCTTCCCAGTTTTTTGCTGTTTTACCAAGTTACTTGGGAAAAGTTGGTTGAAAATCTGAATGATTTATGTAGCATGGTACTATAAGTTCCACTGTTCCAAACTGTGTGTACTGTGCCTGCGATAATCTGGCGCAACATCTGGTGCTTATGCAATGTGAAGAGTTCTATTCTATATTGTTTCTTTATGACGTTTGGAGTCACTTTTATTTCATCCTTAGGGGGTATTTGAGGGAGCTTGATCCTTAAGAATTAAACTTGACTCCATTCGAATGACTAAAACACTGGTTATCATTTGAGACACTGTCTAATTCACTAGCTGGTCAAACGATTCATGCTTATATGACAGCTGTATAAATATGAAAGGAAAGTGTGGAAAGAATTACTAATTAGTTTTGCATAATTTATAGTCAAACAATGTCCATTGGATCAGAAAACTAACAATTTTAAAATAAGAAAATAATATGCGATGATGGTAGAAATAAAGGTAAATTATAACCATATAAAATTAAACTATTAAAGAATTATAGATGTAGATATGTAGTAGCAAAATGAAATCGTAGACTAAAAATAATCACTAAAATAGTTATTTAATCATTGATTTGTATAAAATAAATATTAAAATATAAAATATATATTAAAAATATAATTAATAAGATATATATTTATATATAAATATATTGTAATAGATTTGAGTAGTTAATTTTTTAGGTAGAGCCAACATAATAATTTGGAATAACCAGGTTTGATAGTAATTCTTACAAAAGCGCATGAATTGAGATAATACAACAATCTATCATATTTATGAAATATAATTATTGACTAAATTTGTATAGTAGTCTTTTAGATTTACGACTTTCACTAATTTAGTCTCTCAAATTTAAAATTGACTATATTGATTTCTAAGATCCGTTTTCGGATACTATATTGGTTTTTGAATCTTTTTCGACGGCGAGTCTGCGAACGAAGTATTGAGCTGTCTCTAATTTATCACGCTAGATGCTATAAATAATTAGCTGACGTGACAAGATTAGTTTTATTATCCAAATTGGTCTTTTCTATTTATAAATCCTAATTCATTCTCATTAGTGATCTCTGTTGTATTCTTTATAAAATCAATCTTGCGAGTCAATCCTTGCAACATCCAGCATGGTAAGTTAGAGACAAAACAACTCAATACTTTGTTCACTAACTCACTACTAGAAAGGATTTAGGAACCAATGCAGAAAATGAATCTTGAAGACTAGTATAATAAATTTAAATTTAAAAGACTAAATTGGTAAAACTAGGGAATAATAGGAGAATTTAGTCCATGATTATTCGTAGGGAAGCTAGGTAGGTAGTTTTATTTGATTTGATTTGATGTCAGCCGCTCTGAAACACGCGACCGTTGGTTCCCGCCTGTTTTGCGTTCACTCAGCACAAACCATTTGGCATAATTTCAAGTCACCCACTCACCAAACCCTTCACCTTCTCTTAGAGCGATGTTCCTCCATGAGAGAGCTCAAGCTCCTCCATGCCCAGACTATCCTCCATGGCCTATCTGGTCAAGTTCTCACTATTGGCAAGCTTGTCTCTTTCTGCACTTCTCCCGAACTGGGGGATCTCCGTTATGCACAGCTTCTGTTCGACCAAAGTCCCCAACCTAATAAGTTCATGTACAATCATCTCATCAAGGGTTATTCAAATAGCGATGACCCAATAAGGTCTTTGTTACTTTACCGCCAAATGGTAAATGCTGGGATTTCCCCTAATGAGTTTACCATCCCCTTTGTTGTCAAAACTTGTGCTTGCAAATCCTTATATTGGGAAGCTGTTATTCTTCATGCTCACGCTATTAAGCTTGGGATGGGGTCTCACGCTTGTGTGCAGAACGCTTTCTTGAGTGCCTATGTTGCTTGTCGCCTTATAAATAGTGCACGGAAAGTGTTTGATGATATTTCTGATAGGACCCTGGTCTCATGGAATTCAATCATTGGTGGGTATGCTAAGCTGGGGTTTTGCAAAGAAGCCATCTTGTTGTTTCGAGAGATGCAAAAGTTGGATGTGGCGCCTGATGTGATCACCCTGGTTTGCTTGCTCTCTGTTTCCTCGAAGCATGGTAATTTGGAGTTGGGAAGATTCATGCATCTTTACATAATCGCTACCGGAATTGCAATTGATTCAATTGTGACGAATGCCCTCATTGATATGTATGCCAAGTGCGGGCATTTGCAATATGCCGAACGTGTTTTCGATCAAATGCTTGATAAGAATGTCGTTTCATGGACTTGTATGGTTAATGCATATGCTAACTATGGGCTTGTTGATTATGCTTTGGAGATGTTTAATAGGATGCCAGTGAAAAATGTGGTTTCTTGGAATTCAATAATTTGCTGTCATGTTCAAGAAGGGAAATACATGGAAGCCGTGGAACTTTTCCACACAATGTGTAGTTCAGGTGTGATGCCAGATGAAACCACTCTTGTTAGCATTCTTTCATCCTGCAGTCACATGGGTGATTTGGAATTGGGGAAACAAGCTCACAATTACATCTGTAACAATAAAATTACACTAAGTGTGACCCTTTGTAACGCCCTAATTGACATGTATGCTAAATGTGGTGCCCTTCAGACTGCCATGGACATCTTCTTTGGGATGCCAAAGAAGAATGTGGTGTCATGGAATGTTGCTATTGGGGCACTTGCTCTGCATGGTTTTGGAGAAGAAGCTATTGACATGTTCGAGAAGATGCAAGGAAGCGGGCTATTTCCTGATGAGATTACCTTCACAGGGCTACTTTCTGCTTGTAGTCACACTGGTCTTTTGGACAAGGGGAGATATTACTTTGACATAATGAGTTCCAAGTTCGGGATTTCTCCTGGTGTTACACATTATGCATGCATGGTCAATCTTTTAGGGCGCGGCGGGCTCTTGGGAGAAGCGATGGCCCTAATCAAAGGGATGCCCATGAAACCTGATGTGGTGGTTTGGGGTGCTTTGCTTGGTGCTTGTAGAACCCATGGAAATCTAGAGATTGGTAAGCAAATCATGAAGCAATTGTTGGAGTTGGGAAGATATAATTCTGGGCTTTATGTGCTTCTCTCAAACATGTATTCAGAATCTCAAAGATGGGACGACATGAGAAAGATCAGGAAAATAATGGATGAATGTGGGATAAAAAAGTGTTGGGCAATAAGTTCCATTGAAATCAATGGCTTTTGCTAACAGTATATACTAATGCTTTTGATCAATAAACAGATCATGTAAAGTTTGTAGGATATCTATGCAAACCTTGGGATATAGTGGAAATATACTTGTAATATTTGATTCTCAGTAGCAGTAAACAGCTTAAGTTTTTTTTTTTCAAAAAAAACATATCTTCTTTTCAAGAGTAAAATTTTCAATGTATCCAAGTCATTACTGGTAAATGGGTATTCTATCTGAGTTATGTGACCTTTATTATCAGGAATTATTAAAATGTCTACACTGTAAATAAAAGCTTTATTCATCCTCTGCATAAAATAAATTTACTCAATCATTGACCAAAGAAAACTTGTAAATGGGCGTTTTAGGCGATATGAATGCCATTATTGTATAATTTAATCATAAGTCACACATAGCAAGCCAATGATTTTTTTAAATCAATACATCTAACTGCTTCAAGGCTTACATATATTTTAAAAGGTAAGAAGATTCATGCTTGCTAGTGAAGGGACCTTCCTTATTAAAATCATACTCAATAATAGGACAACCCATTATCTTGCATAATGTTGATGTATCTTGGCTAAATTAATTGGATAAGGAGAGTAAACAATCAACTCCACCAACCGGCAATAACACATTGAACATAGTACAATATTATGAATCAAGACACCCTCAAACAACAATAATCTTTGTTTTGTCAGTCCATTAGATTTTCAAATCCATTAAAGATGTTATATGGTCTTAGAATCATTGATCAAATTGGATATCTGATTATAAAGTTTGGAGTTGCTATTACCATGAACCTTCCTTCCTCCGCTAACACTTTTTGCCAGCAAGGTTGGCATGCCCAATTTGTTTGACCTCTAAAGAAAGAGGACACTTGAGTGGTCAATTGGAATGTACTAAATGGGTACCATTGCCACCAAATCCAATCTATAGCGTATCGGCGGTGCCATGGAATCATGCACTCTATACTCTTGTGTTCAATGTACAAATAGGTAGAAATTAATCAAATCATACTTTTTAAATTAATAACTAATCATATGTATTAATGCCTAATGAACTCCATCTAACACTCCAACATCAAGAATACCATCTCCCAAATACTAACAAGAAAACAAAATAAAACGGTTTTCTAATTAGAAAATTATAAGACATTACACTTATAATACACAATATCTAAAAAAATTATGGAAATTCAAATAAAGGAAATAAAAATATTCTAGAACCAAGTAAAACAATACTCAACAAAAGGTTAAAGAAGTCAGAAGATGTAGTTCTTGGTGGNTTAAATTGAAAAGCAGGAGATTTTAAGAAAATTTTCCTTAAAACATTATCGACATTAAAGATATTGATAATTAAAGTAACTTATATAACATTCTAAGATGGACATTGAGAAAATTGCTTCATCAACTATATTAGGCTAAATATCGATATATATTAAAATATAAAATATATATTAAAAATAAATTAAATTATATATTTATTTATACATAAATAGATAATAACTGATTTTAGTAATTATGTTTTGTGAACAAATAACATTTTTGTTTTATAATTGTTTAAGTAGAATAATTTTAAGATCATTACTAGTTATTGATTTTAACTCTGTTTTTCCTTTTTTTTTAATAGTCAAACCACTCCTCTTCAAATTAGTCTCTCAAAGTTTTTATCAATTAAATTGGTCTTTTAAAGAATACTAATTAATCATATTTGTCTTTCAGTTACTTAATTAACAATTTCTGTCAACGAATAATAATATAAAATGTTAATTGATAGTATATATGACACCTACTATATCTAATTGGACGCTAATCAAATATATTTTGAAAATCTATTAATGTAGTTGCTAGATTATATTGGAAATAATGTTTATGTAATTGAAAAAAAAATAACTAAATTAATAGATTTTCATAAATATATTTGATTAATATTCAATTAGACATCAAATATTATGTATATTATGAATTAATGTTTTACTATATTATTTATTGACAAAAATTATTAATGGAATGACTGAAAGAGAAATATAATTAATTTGTAATTTTTGATAAATTACTTTGATTAAAAAAAATATCTCATTTTTAAGGAACTAATTTGATTATTAATTTTTTTTTCTTTCATTTGCATCGTTACTTATTTAGACAATATGTAGTAATAATATTAAGTAAAGAAAGTATAGCTAAATAATTTTAAATAACTGTAATTAATAATTATTAATTTTATATTTTTAAAAGATAAAATTTAAATAATTATTAATTAATGATAATTAATTAGTATAGTGTGCAGTTTAAAATAATGGAAAAGTATACGTTACTAAGAAAGAGTCTGTCAACTATTACCAACACGTGATAAATTAGTATTAAACCATGATTAATTTAGATGTGACTTTATTTAGTAGATGGATTTCATGTCCAATCCAACTCAAATTGGCAGATTTTGGCAGATAAAAAGTTGGTAACGTAGCACTATTGTAAAATAATTTGTTACCCTGCTACTTGCCTAGTGGGATTGTATTAAGTAAGCTACTAGCAATTATTAATGACGCATGTGTTTCTCTATTAGTTGAAACGTTAGTACTAATTCATACGACATATATAAATGTAATTTCTAAGATTTCTTATAATCACATATCCAAACAATATAAAGAAAATAAAATAAAAAATTATTATACTTATAACAGCATGAATATCGATCCATTGAATCTCAATTAAAATTAGGTGAGGCAATTGTTACAAAAACATTCAAAGCTCTTGCCAAAGTTGGCAACCATCCCTATTCATCCTCTTTATTCTCGACAAATCATGTGAACTTTAAACCTTGTAATGGCAAACAAATACAAATGCAGAGACTGAAAAGGATGCTTAAACTAATCCCCCAAAAAAAAAAACACACACACAAAAAACTCCAAAAAAATACAAAAATGTTTATATATAGGTCAAGATATAAGGCTCTGAATAATAAAAAAATATTTATTAATTACTCTATACTTTTGAGAGAATATAAGGATACTAATCCGGAAAAAAGAAAAAAAAATATTTAACTAAAGGAATCAAAAGACTGTCACTAGCATTTCACTTTCTATTTTTCTCATGTATGTCACAAAATTTTAAAATATAGTGGTGAGAAGCTTTGCGGTTGCATTATTGTTTGTACATCCGGTCTTATTTGGTAGACATTGCATGCAACTTTTCTAATTCAGTAGTCTAGCTAGTATGGAAATTACTCAAAAGCCCTTAGCGAAAAATGTTAGCTTTTTAATCAATATATCACAATTTCTAAAATTTAGTATCAAAATATTATTCTTTTTAAATTACTTATTTAGATACCATGCATAATTTTGGCACAAGTACACCTATTTTTCTTTTACATGGTGCCTGAAAGACGGTTATTCCAAAAATACTTCTAACAAAAAAACGTTATTTCATAAAGTATTTAGTATTTACTGTTCTGAAGACACTGAATCAGAACTGAATTTCATAACAAAAAAAAAAGGCACCTTCTCGTAAAAAGCTAAAGTGTAAAGGCGCCTTCATAAGTTCATAGCGTGTAAAAAAAAAATAATAGGTGCAACCATCATGATAAATCGGTAATATCTGAATAAATAATTTTTATAATGTCCGAATAAATAATTTTTAAAGAAATATTTTAATAATAAATTTTTGAAATAATGACATATTGGTTAAAAAGTCTTGAATCTCATACTTTTCCTATTTAAGTTATTTGTTCACCTCTACTTTGATAAACAAAATCTCATGAACTTTAAAAAAAATATTGATAAATACAAAAAAAAATTGAAGAAAATGAATAAAAAAAAAAACAGATGGATATATAGATTGATGGAATTATGTAGAAAACGTATATCCTTTTAAATTTGAACTGGTCTCATCGATAAAAAGTTTGATACAATGTTACATATTGAAATTCTTTTCGAGCTCTAGATCAGATCTATATATGTAATTAGTTTATGTACCTAACAAAGAAGAATGCTGAGTAAGGAAATTATATCATAAAATTATTATTTATTTTAAAAATTTAAATTATTAAGTAGAGATACGTAAATAATTTAAAAATATTAGAGATAGTACTTTTTGTAAAAAAAATAAAAATTAAACTCAAATATAAGGCAAATAAAAAATATTGATTATTTAACATTTGTGTAAAAAATTATCATATATTTAATATGTTATAATTATGGTAATTAAAAATAACCATATATATAAGCAAATGATTAATACTGATAGACTAATATTTCATTTTTAACACCACAGTTTTTAATTAAGTTTGATTATGTAAGCCGCCAGTATAGTGTAGGGAGAAGATAATGGAAAGAATTAGAGAATTTAATAAGAAAAAAGGCATTTAGGTGGACCTAGAAATTCTTTTAAGATAAAAAGGCCAAATCATTGTGTGGGGGAAGGAGAATAGTGAAGATTGAAGAAGCTTCTTGGTAAGCATTGAGGGGGTATCTCTGATAATTATTTCATGCATTACAACCAAAGCAAAAGCCAAATAATGAAATTGTAAAGCTATGGAAGAGAAAGACATACATGCCTTTTTTTAACAAGATATCATATTGGACCCCAAGTTTAAATTTTATAGAAAAAATAAATTCAATTAAAGTAAGGGGTTCTCTTTATTAGCCCCCACCATCTTTAACCGCCCCCAAAAACCACAGAAGATAAGGCATTATATGTACCTTCTCTCTTTGCTTCATAGAGAAGAATTTCTTAACATGTGCATGCATGGTATCATCAAGTGAAAAGTGAGTTCAGTATATAATGAAGATTGTGCAACCATTTCCAACTTTGATTGTTTGTTTGCTTTTAATGGCATGGGAGATGAGAAGAGATTTTTTCTTCTACATAATTTAATATATATATGAATGTGAAATTATAATTAATCATTATTTTTAGCTTGCTTGTTATTTAAAATGTCAAATGATTTTATGTTTTACTTTTAAGAACATGTAAGATCAAATTGTTAAGATATTGTTGGACCTGATATTCAAATGTTTAGATATTTTAGTTGCATTGTAATAATATAGAGATGTCATTTTATTCATTACTTTATCAATGAAAACGACTAAATTAAATTCACCAATTATTAACACATAATACAATGTCTACAGTCGATCGTGGAATATATAAAGTTGGTGGGGAATTTGATCCAAAGAAATCCAGGAGATTATTAAGTAAAAGAAACAATATTTATATTATTTTTATACATTTTTTATAGTATGAAAGATAAATTTATTTTTCTTATTTCTTATAATAATAATAATAATTCTCACTAACAAAATTACAAATATCACTATATACCAGCTAGACTTCAACTTGCTTTGGAAATGGAAAAGGAGACGACAGAAGCAGAGATTGAGGCTGATGATATAATTCATGAAAAAAATGTATAGCTGGAATAGATAGTGATAGAGTTCCTGGTAAGGAAAAAAAAAAAAGCCGAAAACAAATTTTTACCTGCAAAAATCTAAAATCTATAAATTTGAAATTAAAACATTTTTGCGCACCTAAAATTTATACTCATTGATAGTTGATTAATTTTTTTTATTATTTTCCATTTTTGTTTTATGCTACATATTAATATTTTGGAAGCTTTAATTCATTTTATGCCAAGACAATATATATAATAGGGTGACCAGTGTTATTTATAATTACTACAATTGCTCGAGCATACATAAATGATATTTGTTGGCTGGCATCAATCCCCTGAATTTATTAGTCATTTGTTGTTGTTGGACGTATTTGGTTGAATAATAAAGATATTTTCAACTTTAGGAAAAAGACATATAATTCTACATGATGTATCTTAATCTGTTTTCGTCATTCAATGATTATTGTTTTGGTGGTTATTTTTGCGAAAATATTTTAATGTAAAAATGATATTATAAATGGGGGTATATTTTAAATATTTGTGATATAAAGAGTTTAAATATTATTTAAAAATTATTAGTTTATATTTTAGAATATTTAATTTAGTTTGATGTATTTTAATTTTATTTAATTAGTTATTAAATTAGATTTTATGTTTAAGATTTATAATTTTTTTATTTTAATCTAATAAGATATTTTAAATACGTCATAAACGATTGTAATCCTCGTTGAGTAATTAAAAATGTAAATTTTTTTTTGTATTTTATAATGAAACTATGATGTAAACAAATAAGATTGAGTAAATTTATTTTGTTGTTATATCAAAAAATTCGATAGAAAATTGAGTGAGTTCTTTCGATTCAATTCTCAAACTATTATATTATATGAACAAATTATATATATGGTTTAATTTAGACCATAAAACACAAGTTATTATAAGGGCCTTACACTACATATGAAGATGCACTTGTTAAAAAGCTACATTTTTTCGTATACATTCGCACACAATTAAGGGAAAATTGAATAACACTTTAATATTCGAATCAGAACAGAGAATATGTTATCATATACAAAGAAAATTTAGTATAAAAAACATTATCTTCCTCACAAAACTATTAATAATTTAGTAACGTATTGGTATAGTTTTGTAGAGTTTACTGTTGCGAAAGTCATATTGTTGGACGTGAAACGTGGCTTCTTGTGCGCCTTGCACCGAAGCACTAGTGGCTTCAATGGTCGCCACGTCGTTTTCCCTTCTGACTCTTGCTTTATAACTCTCTACCACCCTCCAATAATCCATCTCAACTTTATTTGTTTCCTTCCTCGTTAAATTAAACAATTTAAAGTTCCCCAAATAACGACAATCAAAACTGGGTACGTAATGGATGATATATCATATATGTCCAATTATTTCCCGCACCCTAAAAACCAAAAGCAACCTCATTCAATAATGATACGCTTCAGAATCATTTTCCATGCACAATATAAGAACGCTAATTAAACTACCTATGCCTTCATTAATATTCACCTAACAACCCTTTATTTTCAACGTCATATCACCAAAACCGGGATCTCTTACCTTTTTATTAGCATGTAAGACTCTCTTCTAATCCTCATTTTAATTAATTAATTAATCAACTCCGTACTAACGTTATCCATAATGGCTGACAAATCTTTCTTTTATTACTTTTATCAAACTTAATTATAATTCTCGTTCTAAATAGATCCATGATTTAAAAGAATGAAAACTGTACAACAATAATGTAGAGCACATTTTATATTATATTTTTAATATTAGTCGATTTCCACGTGTTGGAAAAGAAGCAAACGACAAGAAAGAAAAGAAGCCATACCCTAAAATTTCATATTATTATTAGTTAGCTTTTCTCTAATACTCGATCTTCGTTGATAGACATAAGGTTTATCGTTTTGCATAAATCCAGTGGAATGATTGCTTGGCTGCTTGCTATTCAGAGCAATGATCATTGTAGCAGTTAGCACAAAAGGGAAATTGGTGATTCATTTTTTCATTGAATCCATTATATAGGCGACAAATATTTAACATTAAGATATGTTTTCATTTAATATTATCATTTAGCAATATTAAAATAAAAATAAATAAAATAAAACTGAAAGAAAGTAATTAGTATAGCACGGAGTAATGTAGACTGTAGAGGTAATTCTTTGAACAAATTGTATTAGGAACGAAGAATAGGCAAAATTAAAGTTGGATTTCCCATCCATCCCGTGAAGAACCTAACACGATGCTGAGAATCTCGAAAAAAAAAATGAATGGCAGCACTTTTGGGTGTGGCCTGAGAGTGACGAATAGTGCCTTTATCCAAATTTCGCAAACTTTACCATCCCACTTTATTTCGCCATACCCCAAATCCCACCCTTAATTCTCCTAACAACAAGAGGAAGCGTTAGTTCATCATCCACGGTGTAAAATTAGGTACCACCATAACGAACAACACTGCCCCCCACTACAATCCACGTGATCTGCTCCACATTCTCATCAAACGGTTGAAATCGCTCCAAAAAAATATTTCCCAAATCCCGAACCCCCAAGTGGCAGGGTCCGTAATTTAAGAGAGAGTGTATTTCTATGTTATGACACACACTAATGCGCGCGCTACTAGTACAACCTGTCAACAACAACTTACAGCCTGGAAAGCCATTCCCACTGTTCAAAAATTTTAACAATTTTAAATAATATCCGACGTGGCAAAACGGTCCAAATCACGAGGTTGGTTCGTTCTATATATAATCTTCGCCTCGTGTTCCTTTTTCCTCCAGCTAATGCTCATTAACACCTCCCTTCTCGCAGTACCTTCCACCCTCCGACTCGCTGACTCACTGAGTCACGTATAGAACATAAAAACAGAAAGAAAGAAAAGAGAAAGATAATGGGAAACTGTAGCTCAGCCGATTCGGCGGAGGTAGTTGCAACGGCCAAGCTCGTTCTCCAAGACGGGACGTTACAGGAATTCTCGTACCCTGTGAAGGTCTCGTACCTCTTGGGAGAGAACCCTACCTGCTTTATATGCAACTCCGATCAGATGGACTTTGACGACGTCGTTACCGCAGTTGACGAAGACGAAGTGTTGCAACCGGGACAACTCTATTTCGTTCTTCCTTTAAACCGCTTGAGGCAACCCTTGCAGCCTGCAGAGATGGCCGCATTGGCCGTTAAGGCCAGCTCCGCTCTCATGAAGAGCGCCGCTGCCACATCCGACAAATACGGATATCGTCGCAAACAGATTGTCATAACCGCCCAACCGGATTATAAGTCTTTACGGAGTGTTTCTGCCGCAGCTGGTGGCGGAGCCGCCGTTTCTTCACGTAGGTCCAGGAGAGCCAGCAGTAGAAGTGGTGGTAAGGAGAAGTTCGCGGCGTTGTTGACTTCTATACCGGAGTAGGGGCATTTTTGGAAGAAAATGTGCTCCGGTCAACTTTTTTTTTTAAATTTCTTTGTGAATATATTAATTATGGAGAAAATTAAATATAAAAAATTTTTGAAGATTAGTTTTTATATAGAGCTTGTAATTTAGTGAACCGTCGAAGCTATCAGATTCATGAAGAGAATTAGCCCAAGTCTTGTGGGATATTCGAATCTTTAATTTCCTGTCTCCTCTTTTCCATTTTAATTTGTAGTAGATCTGAAGTTTTAACCCGATGAATCGGATTGCATTGAAAGTTGGTGCAATATTTTTGGTATGAGATTTAATTCTTGAAGGAATTTTATTCTTGAAAACGACATCAAACGAATCCAATACGGTAACTTAAGCGTCCAAAATGTAGCATATTATTTATTGTATAGATATGTAACAGTAGTTAATACAGTAACAGTAGTTAATACTGTGGCCATTGACAGTAACAGCATGTGTCCTGTGATTTGTAATTACCGACCTTCTCTAAGTGGAAACTTAGCTTGTATCCATATCTTAAATTAATGATTATCAAATACTAATTTCAACTAAGAAGAGTACCTTGTTCCCGTATCAAATGTAGAATCAACATACAGAAGTAGCAGAAGACATAAAAAACAAATGGGTAAAGTATTTTTTTAAAAAATTTGTTAAAAAATTTAAAAATATGTTTAAATTCTATTTTGTTTTTATTGTTTTAGAAATTTTTTATTTGTATTGAATTTGTTTCTAACGACTAATTTTTTAAAAAAATTATGACTAATTTAAAAAAATTTCATAAGAACAGTATTTAACACAAGTTAATTAAATATATTTATCATGAATTATTATTGGATTAATTTTAAATTTTTTAAAATTTAATTATTAAGAATATATTTAAAACAAATAAAAAAAATTTAGAATAAAATTAAAATAAAATAAAACTTAATATTATTTTAAAAAATTTTAATAAATTTTAAGGGCAAAAATATGTTTTACCCAAAACAAATTAAGAGGCTAAATACAAAAGACAATGAATGCTATTTGGATATGATCTGTTTGTAATAATTTGAGGCATAACAAAAACGATTATTTTGATTTTGGGAGTGCCTGTTTGTAAATACCTTTTATCATCTTATTGCATTGGCCGAGTATTGCTTCACCAAAAAAGCTAAGGTCTTACTAATTTCAACTGTTTTTATCAGTCATTATTTCTGCCACTAATACAATATCATCGTTAACCTTAGAACATAATCTATATTGAAATGTAAATATATAAATAACAAGGTAAATTTGTATTTTTTATCTCTCTGTTGTATTAAATATCCTAATTATCAAATGCAACACTTCAAATGTCTACACTCAATTTTTATAAACACAAACTCACTAGACATCCCCGAATAATTTTTTGGGGGATCTAGGATCTTACTCTTGTTTTTTCCAAAACTTTTTTTTGTCTATATATTCTGGATATTAATAGCTAAAATAATTTCAAATAGGTATATATATTATCACTCAGTGTCAGACAAAATTAAACAGCCTTGGGATTAGTTTGCCAAAGGATTAAAATATGCAAGCCTATATGTCTAGGCTTGATAGAATGAATATGAATATCACCTTATCCTTATCCTCCAACATTTGTTTACAGACAATGGCTCAAATTAATTATATAAATATTCGTCTAAAATGTCTTTATTTCCCCGTTTTGGACTTGCCTTTCATAAGCCAATTCATGCATGGTTGACAGCTGAAAGACTAGAGTATATTTTGTAATGCCATAATGAAAGTGATCCATAGAAAATAATAATTTAGTTGGTTGCATTATGGATAAATATTCAAGGGGTTGAGTTTTGATGAGGATGTTGACGGACTAATATATGGTATAGAAAATATTGAGTGAATATATAATATTGTTATTTTTAAGTCTGAAAAATATTGTTATAAATATGATTTATACTGATAGTAGTATTTCTAAGCAGTTTTTAAAGCAATTAAAATTTTTTCAATTATAACGGCCAACAAAACAATGGATGAATAAAAATTAAGAAGAGAAAAAAAATAATAGTGGATGTTTCAAATTCTTTTATATTTTTAAATTGAAAAAAAAAGTACAGATAAACAATAAAAATATTAAACAATGTAAACAATTGATATATTGGATATTCAATTCATCACTAGGTGTGTAGATGATTATCCTAATATTAATATTTAGGTAAATAATTTGAGGGTGTAGTATATTTTTACTTTATTAGGTCAATTTTAAAACTTATTATTCACATTGTTCATAAAGTCATTGTCTACCTAGTAAAATCTAATTGAAAATGACATTAGAAATGCGGTTGCACTAGGAAATTAACTAATAGTAGCCAACTAAAGCCAACTAGTTAAAAAATAGAAGGTTTATTATAAAAAAGCAAAAATAACTCCTCACTTTTTTAATTTTTTGAATTTTAAAATTAAAAATACAAAAAATTAAGGACAATTTACTTATTTAAATAAAATGGTCGAAACCTTTACCTAAATGTGCAAAACGGATTGTTGTTACGTGCATGTGCAAAAACCCTATTCTATGTAATCCGTGGCAACCCACCACGGTTTCTGAATTGTGCATAAACCGTGGCAGGCTGGGACGGTTTATGGGAAAACTGAGTTACTTGTAAACTGTGGGAAGTTCCAGCGTTTTATGAAGGTGGCGTGGAAGGCATAAACCGTGGTAGGTTACCACGGTTTATGAAAAAGGTGAACTGATCATAAACCCTTGTAGGTTACAACGATTTAGGCATGACTGTGTTACAGTGGAGTATTAGGAAAGAAAAAACAAATATTTATACCAATTGTTTTTAAAATAAAAAAGGTATATAAAAAATACAAAAAAAATAAATATAACAATTTTGATTTTAAAACCAAAAGTGCCTCACTATTACTAACAATGGATTATGTGACAATTATTCTAATAAAATCCCACCCAGAAAATGACAATAATCCTTTTGTGAAGAAAAGAACGCATCATGGGTTAATAAGTGTCTTATTTTAATTTTATATGCACTTATTTTAATTTTATATGCACTTATTTTTTTTTATAATTTTAATTAATTCCAAAAAACGATTTTTCAACTTTAATTTTTTAGATTTATCTTTTTTTTTGTATTTGGAGTTCGGCAAACTCTATAAAAATAAGCAAGTTCACTTTAATTCTCGGCAAGCTTCACTCAAAATTTTTAAAATGCATATCATCGTCTCTAAAATAGTATATAGATCTACAAATAACATATAAGAGTACACAAAAAATACACAGACAATAAGCATGGTTTCTTCAAGTATTTTTTTTAATTATAAATTAAAAAAAAACAAGCCATATTTAACAATGGCAACCATTGTTATAGTCTCAAAAAAATATACAGGTACACCGAAATAAATATTTAACAAGGATTTTTTTAATTATAAATTAAAAAAATAACTATTTCCCAAAAATAAAATACAACTTATTCCTGGGTACTCTTATGTACTCTGGAGACGATGATAATAGTTACTATTGTTAACTTTTCAATCTGACATATTTAAAGTGGATTATTTTTAGAAAATAGTTATTTTTTTAATTTATAATTAAAAAATTCTTGTTAAATATGACTTATTCCAATGTACCTATGTATTTTTGGAGACGATAATAATGGTTGTCATTATTAAATATGACTTTTTTTAATTCATAATTAAAAAAAATATTTGAAGAAGCCATGCTTGCTGTCTGTGTATTTTTTATGTACTCCATTATACTATTTGTAGATTTATAAATGGTGTGTTTTCTGGCCATAATTAAACCTACATAAACCGTTGTAACCCACAAGGGTTTATGACCAATTCACCTTCTTCATAAACCGTAGTAACCTACCACGTTTTATGCCTTCCACGCCACCTTCATAAACCGCTGGAACCTCCCACGATTTACAAGCAACTAAGTTTCCCCATAAACCGTCCCAGCCTGCCACGGTTTATGTACAATTCAGAAACCGTGGTGGGTTGCCACGGATTACATAGAATAGAGTTTTTGCACATACACGTAACAACAATCCGTTTTGCACATTTGGATAAAGAATTCTGTCATTTTATTTAAATAAATAAAATGCCCAAAAATTAATTTGAGTTGGCTTATATTATAATTGACTCTCTATACTTTTTCTTAAAAATATGGGCACGAAGTGATAGTATCTACCTCTAATAAACAAAATAAAAAGAAAATATTGGAAAAGCTATCCAAAAGCAAAAAGATAAATGAAAATTGAAAGATATACGTTGATAGCTAGATAATGAAATGTGTGCCATATTTTCTTAATAATTCCTTTAATTTTATGTAAATTTATTTTAAACAATGAGATTGGACTTTATTTAAAATATGTTCTAACAAATTATGTTATACGATATGTTGATATAGTATTAATAAAACCGAAAAATGCCATCACTGTTTGGACAATGGAATATGGGTAGCCAACAAAATTCCCCAGAGGTGAGGGTCCGAAGGGTAGGAAAGGCGCAGATTTTGGAACATTTTTCATTATTGGCTTTGCCGGATCCAAGAATGAATTAGATAAAATTAAAAAATAATAAATTTTAATAATTTTTAACTAATATTTTTTGTTATTAAATATTTTCGATATTAAAACAGAGATAATGGGTCTTGACTGGTGTAAGAGGTTTATGATTTTTGGTTGAAAAAGTGGTTCAATATTTTTTTTCGTTTCTTGAATTCATTGTGAATCTTAATTTTATTTAAAGATTTATCCTTAATTAATAGATGGTTGCATATATAAGATAAGATTAAATTTGTGATATTTATATAAGTAGATTAGTAAATTAATTACTAAACCAATCTAAATTGGTTTAAAGTGGCTCAATATTAATATTAGAAAAAGATGAAAAACTAACTTATTTTTTCAATACTTTTTCACTTTTATTTTTCGTCTCTTTTAATAATTGTGTATCTATTCTGTATGGCTGATTGTTAATTAAAAAATAGTTAACTATCCAACAAAACCATTAATATTATGAGGAAATTGTTTACAGCTGTAACAAGCCTGTGGTGTACGGTTATAAATAATAAAAAACAAAACTAGTCAGAATGGCCATTCAATGAATGTTGTACATAGGTCCAACACTTTAGTTTATAAAATAAACCAATGCAATGAGATGAATTAAACTTGTGCATAGTGCATACAGTAGAAATTTCCAGTTATATATGTGCATTTCATATTTAGCTTTGTAAGTGATCTGATCTGATGAGTCTCCAAACAGCATCAATATTCAATAAGATGCCTTTTTGTTTTGTATATATTCATCACTTTAAAGTGTGGTTTCTGTTCCATCTTATGCTAATATCGTTCTGACTTCTAAATAAATATTGCACATTCAAAATGAGGCACATCCACATTTCTCGCGTGCACACATAATTACTCATACGAAACTATTTAACATCAGATATATCCATTGTTCACATTATTTAGTATTTTTGTTGTCTACCTATATTTTTCTTTTTAACATAATATATGTTAACATCTTAACTATAAATTTCATACAAAGACATTTTGATACGAGTAGCGGTCTCATTTGTTTTGTAACGTCGTTGAGGTCTGTACTTGGTTGATGACATAACAATGGCAAATGTGATAAGTCAGCATGGAGTGCAAAGATTATGGCTTTTATGGCTGAATAGGTTGTTTATATGGGCCATGATTATTCTGCTATATATGACTGATCGAGAATGGGGGATGAGTGAGTGAGGTCACACGGAGTTTGGTAAATCACACATTAGGTTGTCACTAATTAATATGACAAGTTTAGTAACTAGATAATGTATGTACAGCTGTTGCGATGTGATTCGTCATGCCAAATCCAATTTAATTTGAAATAGACTAATGCTACCTAATATCTTTGGCCCCTTCACATTTTAAGACTTGGAATTTTTACAGCATCGTCAAATTTAGGAGTTTAAAAACAGTTAACATTGTTCAAACTTACTGTCACATTGAAACATTCATATTTAATTAGGTCTACATAAGAGTTATCCATGCAGTACAACATTCTTATTTAATGTGATTCTTATATCAAACAGAGATGCAAGTATGAGCAATAAGCAAAGGATCAATCTTAGAGACAGCCATTAGTGAGTTTACATATTTGGAGATTAATTCTAGTTGAAATTGACCTAGAAGCAACATGCATTTGCATAACCGGAAATGTGGGGAAGAAAAAACAGTGTCATTCTAGTTGAAGTTAATTAAAGGAGTCCAATCCAGTCCTCTGTAATGAAAACAGAGCATTCTAGTGGCATTATAATATTTTCAAAGTAGTTGATACTTTAGGCTGAGATTGGTTATGAAAACATAATAGGATAAGACACTGAAAACAAGATATAAAAGATAAAGAATAAAAATTAATATTTTTTGTATTTTATTTAGTAATAAATTAGAATAAATTATGAATGTTCAATTTATTTTCATTTTTTTTATTAAAAAATTTAAAAAATATATAATTATAAAAAATATAATTATAAAAATTTAATAAAAATAATAAAAATAATAAAAAAAGCCTTGTTTCTTGTTTGTATTCCTATGTTTTTTATATCAGATACAAAATATACTAATTAATGTCTTTAGAATCTAGACACTAACCTTAAACTCTATCGATATATTTTCTGTCAAACATAATTTTATATCTTTATATCTTTATCTCAATTTCAGTGTCTATGTCTATAAATAAATACAGCCTTACATACAAAAAGCACCAACAAACTCTGGTTCACTAAATTATGTTGAGTATATGGATGTTAATTATTACGTGAATTATGTGTGTGGTTATGAACTTTTGATAATATTTAAAAGTATAGCAAAAACTAATATTATATTTTCATTCTTTGACAATATTTCTTAATTTAATCATATTTTTAAATTTAATTTTTCTACAATTAAAAAATGTACAACCTTAATTTTAAGTAATTTTAAGTCTTGTCAAAGATTTGTAATTATCTTCGCACAGAGACATCATTCAATGTACCTAATTATTATTGTATCTTATCATGAATCACTAGTAAATGATATAGAATATGTAAAGTTGATTAACTTTTATGTTGCAGAGGCAGTACAGAATTGAAGTTGAAGGTTGTAGGGGAGCTTAAAGAAAGAAATTGAAGTACAAATAATTGGAATGCATGATTGGTTAACAAGGTTTGAATGCGAAGGAAAGCCAGCTAATAGAGTCCGAAAGGTGCAGATGGAAGTGGTCAAAAACATGGGATGAGTCATGGTAGTAGACTAGTAGGTGAGGGGCAAGTAGCGGTTTCGATGTGGGGCTGGCTCATGTTCATCATCAAAGTTCAACCTCCTCGATTGACACTAAACAAGTTGCATGATAAGTTTATAACATTACAAGTACACCAACAAGAACCTGCTATACATCTATCTATCTTGTTGGACATGTCAAACCCTTCAACTTATTTGGTATTGCTTCTTCATCAGCATGGGTTAACCTAATTATGAGATGGCTCCATTGACCTGTCTCGTACAATGTAAATGCCTCCTAATTAGTTCATAATGCGGTAAAAAAAAAAATTAAATAAATACTTAAATTAGTTTTTCAAAAAATTATAGATCAGATACTTAAATCTCTGATAAAAATTTGGATCCTTTAAAGTTTGAATTTCACTTTAAAGAATAAAGTGTAATTTCTCATCATTAATTTTATAAGTGAGACCAATAATAAATATGAAAGAAAAACTATTCGAGAGTAAAAGATCACATTTTACTCTCTAAAATGAAATTCAAATTTTAGAGGATCCAAATCCCTCTAATAAAAGTTTATTCTTTAAAAGTTTTGAAAATTATTGTTATTATATAGATTAGTTCCTATATTATTTTAAAAAATGACAAATTTGTCTTATAATTATTCATATTCTGATCCAAAATAAAATCAGTCTATTAAGGATAAAAGATAAAATTCTATCAAGAGTGATATCTTCCACCCGATCTTTTAAGAGGTCAGATGCGAAACAGAAATTCATCCATACTTATCAGATTAAATAACTATCTTTTCTAAATTTTTCCTACTATCTCTACCTCATTCAGAAGGTTAGATCTCAACAAATTTCAAGAAACAATTTTCCACCTATAAAGATTAAACTACTCTAAAGGATGGTTATCTTCTTTACTATGAATATACTGACATCCCTCAAGTATGTTTAAGTCCTAATTTACTAAAAATCTACTCAAAATCCTTGCTAACTTAAACATCGAAGTCTCTTGCAGGAACTATGTTTTTACGAAGAATTCAAATAATGGCACCTAGACTCCACTACAAGTCGGACGCTGCTCCTACAGGAACTTGGACTTCACGTACAAACCCAAAAAATAATCTAATTTCAAATAACCCTCAAAATAATAATAATAATTGTTAGAATTTAATTGTCTTATAATAAAATTTATTAAAAATTTGATTAAAAATATCTGAGAGACTAATCTGTAGTGCGTCCCATCTAAAATTCTTTGCAGATTAATTTAGATATTTATTCACATTTTTATTTTATTTTAGTTTAGGATAGGATGGGATCCTTTATTTATATTTGTGGGAGCCTTAGTGGATTTTTACTTTATGAATTTTTGTTGGGCTGGACCAAGTTGGAATGTACTTGGGCCTTCTCGTACTCTCCTCAAATGATGCAATTTCTTGACAAAAATCCTAACTCAATTTGAATTTTATTGTGGTGGTTGCCATCAATTTGTATAGATAAGAAAAAAAAAGTGTTAGATTCATTGCTTCTTTTTCTTTCATTTTCACTTTTAACTCTAGCAATATAAACTCACTTCTTTTAATTATATTTTGGAACTTTACACTTAAAAAGGGTTAAATACTATTTCTGAAAAGAAAAATAGTTGCATAGTGTTTGTTTTCTTTTGTTCTTTCTCCATTTACCCAAAAGAAAAAGAGAGAAAAAAAAAAGAAAAAAAGTGTCGTGATAACAATGTGGATGACTGTGACTTAGGCGGCCAACCTTCTCAAGACTGAAGGAATCAGTTTTCAAGAGAAATTACATTTAATAATGTTTGACAATGTAACCTTATTATGTATATAAATAGAGGCTTTGCCTCTAACAAAACACACAAGCAATAACAAAACATTCTTATTTCTCTCTTTTTTCATGCACTATAATATTATTTTCTTCTCTCTGGGTGTTAGTATATAAGTATTAATATATAATATTAATACATTTCTATTAGTGTGAGATATTAAAGTGGTGATTATTATTATTAAAGTTATCTATTTACATATCTTTATTTTATATTTAGTACATTTTTTATTTATTTTACAACACGTTATCAGCACGAAACTCTAACGAAATTTTGGGAAGACTTCAGGTAATAAATTTTTATTATGTCGAAACTCTTTCATCTTGAATACAATGATTTTGATATATCTGAAAATAATTATTTATCATGAATACTAGATGTTAAAATCCATATTGATTCAATGGATCTTGGAGATACCATTAAGGCTAAAAATAATGCATCCCAGAAGGATAAAGCCAAGGCCATGATTTTCCTTCATCATCATCTTGACGTATGATTGAAAAATGAATATTCCACATTAAAAAATCATGCAGATCTGTGGAAAGACCTTGAAGAAAGGTACAATCATGTGATACTTCCTCAAACCCGATATGTTAGGAAAAACTTTTTCGACCTTCCATGTCTCGAATGTGCTCCTGCAGTAGCAATCGAGAAAAAGGATTAAAAAAATTTTTTTTAGCTACTTTCTTGCCTTCTTATTGCTGAGCGCAACAATGAGTTACTCTTAAAAGAATCATGAAGCGCGCCCAGCTAACGCCGCCCCATTTACTGAAGCAAATGCGACAAATTGTAACCCCAGAAGAGGTAAATGGTAAGATTTTGATAACAAGAAAAATTATGGAAGGAAAAGAAATTATGTTCACAAGAAAAGATCTCACCAGAAGTGGGATAAAGAAAGAAACAATGGGCAAAGTATATCAATTGAGGATAAATGTTTCCGTTGTGGTGGAAAGGGCCATTGGTCACGTACCTGTCGTACCCCAAGGCACCTAGTTTATCTTTATCAAGCATCCTTGAAAAATGATGACAAAGGAAAGGAAACAAATTTTGTTTCAAATGATGAAAATTCCACCACTCATTAATATGTATCTAATTTCTTTAAGAATTTTGAAGGAAATATTGGCTATTTGATCAATAATGGAATAGTTTGATATATGTATGTGTTTGTTAAGTATTCATGTGAATAATTTTACTGTGCATGTACTTCTACTCATTTTATTATTATTATTATTATTATTATTATCATCTGTTTTTGAAGAAAAATGACAAGGACATATTCTAAAGATATTTGCCTTGCGGATAGTGCAAGTTCGCACACTATTCTTAAAAGTAATATATATTTTATCCATCTTGTGCCAAAAGAAGAATGTGTTAATATTATTATTGGCTCGGACAATGTGATAGAAGGCTCCGGAAGAGCTATAATTTTGTTTCCTGGAGGAACAAAATTCATAATAAATAATGCACTATTGTCTACCAAGTCTCGAAGAAACTTATTGAGCTTTAAAGATATCCGCCGAAATGGATATCATATTGAGAATATGAATGAGGGAAATCATGAGTACTTATGTATCACAACTCATGATTCATATAAGAAAGTTATATTAGAAAATTACCCTCACTTTCATCTGCGTTATATTATACCAAGATTAGAGCAATTGAATCACATGCCATTGTAAACCAGAAGTTTACTATTCCAAATGATTTCATAACTTGGCACGACCGAGTGGGTCATCCAGGAACAACCATGATGAGGAGAATTATTGAAAACTCACATGGACATTCACTAAGAACCAGAAGATTCTTAAAACTAGTGAATTTTGTTGTGCTGTATGTTCTCAAGGAAAGTTAATTTTAAGACCATCACCAGTAAATGTTGGATTTGAGTCCCCTGAATTCCTAGAAAGGATTCAAGGTGATATATATGGACCTATTCATCCACCATGTGGATCTTTTAGATATTTTATGATCCTGATAGACGCATCTTTAAGATGGTCACATGTGTACTTATTATCTTCTCGCAACCTGGCGTTTGCGAGATTACTGACTCAAATTATTCGATTAAAAGCACAATTTTCAGAAAATCCAATCAAAGCAATTCGCCTTAATAATGCTGGTGAATTTACTTCCCAAGCTTTTGATGCTTATTGTATGGCTAATGGAATAAGTGTTGAACATCTAGTAGCTTATGTTCACACACAAAATGGGTTAGCAGAATCACTTATTAAGCGCCTCCAATTAATTGCTAGACCCTTGCTTATGAAAACAAATCTCCCAACCTCGGTTTGGGGGCATGCTATTTTACATGTCGCAGCACTTATTCGTTTGAGGCCAACGAGTTACCATCAATTCTCTCCTATGCAACTAGTTTTTGGCCAGCAGCCGAATGTTTCCCATTTAAGAATATTTAGGTGTGCGATATATGTTCCCATTGCACCACCTAATCGCACCAAAATGGAATCCCAAAGAAAATTGGGGATATATGTTGGATATGATTCTCCCTCTATAGTGAGGTATCTTAAAATACAAACTGGAGATGTATTTAAAGCCCGGTTTGCATATTATCATTTTAATGAATCAAAATTTTCAGCATTAGGGGGAGAGAATAACCTTCCTGAAAAGGAACTTAATTGGAATACATCATCGTTGATGCATTTAGATCCTCGATCAGGGCAATGTGAACTAGAAGTTCAAAAGATTATCTTTTGCAAAGAATAGCAAATGAATTGTCTGATGCATTTTCCGATACAAAGTGGATAACCAAATCTTATATACCAGCGAAAAATGTCCCAATTCGAATTGATGTCCCAATAGGACAAGTAGCCACTGAAGCAAATTCATGCCAGAAGCGTGGCAGGGCGGAAAATGCCCCAATTCGAATTGATGTCCCAGTAGGACAAATAGCCACTAAAGTAAATACACGCCAGAAGCGTGGCAAGCCTGTTGGTTCTAAAGATAAAAATCCTCGAAAGAGAAAAGAGGTAAATACTATTTCTATTGAAAAAGACACAGTAAAGACACCTGCAGTTGTCCAAAATTCTGATATAATTTTAACGCCAGAAGACGTTCATGTACCTGAAAATTGTGAAAATGATGAGATCTCGATAAATTATATCTTTACAGGAGAGAAATGGGACCAAAATAAGATAATTGTCAATGAAATATTTGCATATAATGTAGCATTAAATATCATGCATGAAAGTAAGGATCTTGAGCCAAGATCAGTTGAAGAATGTCGACAAAGAAATGATTGGCCAAAATGGAAAGAAGCCATGAAGGCTGAATTAGACTCACTTGCAAAACATGAAGTCTTTGGACCTGTAGTCCGTACACCAGAAGATGTAAAACTTGTTGGATACCGGTGGGTATTTGTGAGAAAACGAAATGAGAAAAATGAAGTTATGCACTACAAAGCCCAACTTGCGACACAAGGTTTTTTCACGAAGACCCGATATAGATTATAAAGAAACGTATTCCCCTGTAGTGGATGTGATAACATTATGTTATTTGGTTAGTTTATCTGCATATGCATTTAATAGATGTGATAACAGCTTATTTATATGGCTCATTATATCGTGATATCTATATGAAAGTCCTTGAAGGACTAAAGATATCTAAATCATCCAATGAATATTCGCAAAGGTTATACTCAGTCAAATTGCAAAGATTTTTATATGGTCTGAAGCAATCTGGACGAATGTGGTATAATCGTCTTACTGAGTATTTGGCCAAAAATGAATTCAAGAATGATGATATCTGTCCATGTGTTTTCATTAAGAAATATGCATCTGGATTCATTATAATTGCTGTGTACGTTGATGATTTAAATATCATTGGGACTCTTGAAGAGATTCCAACAATTATAAAAACTCTGAAAGAAGAGTTTGAGATGAAAGATCTTGGAAGGACTAAATTTTGTCTCGACCTGCAGATCGAGCATACAAAAAAAAGGATCTTTATTCATCAACCGACATACACAGAGAATATCTTGAAAAGATTTTATATGGATAAGTCACATCCCTTGAGTACCCCAATGATCGTAAGATCTTTGGATGTGGAAAAGGATCAATACCGTCCTAAAGAAGAGAATGAAGATATCCCTGGTTCTGAAGTATCATATCTTAGTGCTATTAGCGCACTAATGTATCTTGCTAATAATACACGACCCGATATATCATTTGTTGTGAATTTACTAGCAAGATATAGTTCCTCTCCAACCAGAAGATATTGGAGTGGAATCAAACAGATCTTTCGATATCTTCATGGAACGGTTGATATGGGATTGTTTTATCCCTATGGATCCAAGTCACAATTAGTTGGCAATGAAGATGCTGGATATTTGTCTAATCCACATAAAGGGAGATCTCAAACAGGATACCTATTCACATATGGTGGTACAGCTATATCATGGAGGTCCATAAAACAGACGATTGCAGCAGCATCCTCTAATCATGCTGAAATACTAGCGATACATGAAGCTAGTCGCGAGTGTTTTTAGCTGAGGAGTGTGATCTAATATATTCTAGCATCATGTGGACTGATTAATTAGAAGATAACTCCAACTGTCCTGTTTGAAGATAATACAGCATGTATTACTCAACTTAAAGGCAGATATATCAAAGGTGATAGAACAAAGCATATTTCTCCCAAATTCTTCTTCACTCATGATCTTCAAAATCAAGGGACAATTGATGTCCGACAGATCCGCTCAAGTGATAATTTGACAGATTTATTCACAAAGTCACTCCCAAAATCTTCTTTTGAAAGATTGGTACATCATATTGAGATGTGTCGATTTCGAGATGTTAAATGATGTCGACAAGAGGGGGAGACTGTACTCTTTTTTCCTTGGTAAGATTTTTTCTATTGGATTTTTCTTGACAAGGTTTCTAATGAGGCAGTCCCCACTGGATTTTTCTTTAGTAAGATTTTATCGAGGCATAATCCTAAATGGTCATCCAAGGGGGAATGTTGTGATAACAATGTGGATGACCATGACTTGGGCGGCCAACCTTCTCAAGACTGAAGGAATCAATTTTCAAGATAAATTAAATTTAATAAGGTTTGACAATGTAACCTTATGTATGTATATAAATAGAGGCTTTGTCTCTAACGAAACACAAACAATAACAAAACATTCTTATTTCTCTCTTTTTTCATACACTATAATATTATTTTTCTCTCTCTCTTTGGGTGTTAGTATATAAATATTAATATATAGTATTAATACATTTCTATTAGTGTGAGATATTAAAGTGGTAATTATTATTATTAAAGTTATCTATTTATAAATCTTTATTTTATATTTAGTACAATTTTTTATTTATTTTACAACAAAAAAGAACCATTTCGTTGTTTTTCTCCTTGTACAACACTTTTTTATTTATTTTAAGCATGCGAATGTATCATTTTAATTGAAGTCAATGTTAGTATTATGTATGAACAGTCAAAAGAAAAAAAGAAATATATTATGCTTTGAATTTTGTGAGGTAGCTAGTAATGACTAATGAGTATTGAGTATTGAGAGCAACTCCAATGCTAAGAAATAGAGTTCCTCTTCTGATATATGGAGACTCAATTACCATTGGAGTGAAAAGGGAATTAATTTTTATATATTATAAAATAATTTTTAGTTGAATTATTTATTTTTATTTATAAAATTTAAAATACTAATCAAATTTAAGTTATTTATTTTAATATTTTATAATATTGAATTATTTTGAATTTATAAATTTAAATAATATTATTAAAAAATAATAATTATTATATTAATTTTAATTACTTAATTAATTAATTAGGTGGGACCACAATAGGGATTAAAGTTAGTTCCTTCTAATGGAGAAGAGAGAGATTCATTGAGTTCCTATTTATTAGTTATGACGCAAAATCTGATGTGGAGTCACTTTTTATGACAAGTGGGTCATAAATAGGGACTGAGATGAGTTTCCTACTGGAGATGGTCTGAGTATTGAGTATCGCCAACCCGTCAAACAGATAAAAAATACTAAATAAATAAACAAAAAAAAAAAAAAGAATGAGTAATAATGGCAAAGCTTTGCGGCCTTCACCGCATAAACCGTCCATCATTTGGTGAGTCAATATCTGGGAAGGTTCCGTTTCAACTTTAATTTCAAGTTTCAATAGCTTATACGGGGAGTCCTATACCTACTTTCACACCACTGAAACTGAAAGTTTCATTTCTCAAAATTTCCCTTCAACCCCATTCATTCAACTCGTATGTATATAACAAACAAGAGCCGTTTTGACGAAATTCAAGCCATTACTTAATCTATACAAACACGTTTGTAAAAGAGTCATTTCTGTGAATAAATTTTAAATTGAATTTTGTATAAAATTTTACAAAAATTTAATAATTATATAATTTTCAAATATACTTCCTTCACTTTTTTATTATTTTATTTTACATTTTCATATATATACTCAATCTGACTTATTTTTAAATAAAGATAATTCTATTAACGAATATTATTATAAACAATTCTATTAAAATTAAAAAATAAAAAAATTAAATTAGGACTCGCCATAAAATAAAGTAGGCTAACAATTTAAATCTACTTTACTTTAATAGAACAGGATATCAAGATGATGCACATGCTTTGCCATCTTTATTAATACTTAAAATGAATAGATCGTCTAAGATGATTCAAATATAATATATTAGCTAGAGTAAAGTTTATTACAAAATTATTTCTGAGATGCTAATTAATTTATAAAATGTACTTTATCGTGAATAAAGTTATTAGTGATCACCAAAATATTTTCATTAAGAAAAGATTGATTAACGATAATATTTGATACTCATGAGTTTGTTATTTCCTTAAAATTAAGAAATTTGGAGAATGGGACCTTACATCGATGAATTTGGATCCTCTAAAGTTTGAATTTTATTTTAAAGAGTAAAGTGTAATTTTTTATTATTGATTTTATAAGTAGGACTAAGAATAAATATAAAAAAAAACTATTCACAGGTAGAACACTTTATTCTCTAAAGTGAAATTCAAACTTTAGAGGATCCAAATTTTATGCTGATAGTGAACATGAACAAAGGCTATAATAAAGTAGAGTAGAGTTATTTATGGGAGTTGACGCAGCAAATAGGATTTCGCAATAGATGGATTAAATGGTTAAAGAAATGCATAACTGTGTAACTAATATATTCCTTCCTGCTGTTGTTGTTGTTTTTTTTTTTTTTTTACGGTAAAGGATTACTGATTCATTCAATTGGATTTAAAATGTCTAGCATAGCTAGATTTTGTACATAAAGGAGTGTATCTTTCATCCACACTAAATTTGGATTGGTAAGAATTTATTGTGCTAGTTCAGGAGCTGCTCTGCTCCCTCTCCTTTTAACATGACTAGAGGAAATCAAATTAAGGTTGCCTATTAGAGTTAAAGAGTTAGTGATGAACGAAATGAAACAAATATCATTGGCTCTACCTTGTTTTAGAGTTTTCACCACCTCAGCATTATTACTCTCTAAAATAATTCTGGTAAAACAACATTTCTTTGCTAGATTAATTCCCATGAACTTTTTTTTTTTTTTGGTCAAGACAGCCCCCAATCTTAGGCATTACATCATGTTTCACACACACACAACACACTCACACACACTACCATGGGTATCATGGGTTCTTAAACCAACAACCAGCCTCAGCTGAAATTTGAACCCGGATGCAGCATTGTATGAGGCGGACAGGTATACCAACTGTGCTGGGCCTAATTCCCATGAACGTAGTATATGTCTCTGCTTCGTGGGCTTCAGATAAAAAGGTATGGCCCAAGTTGTTGCTGGCACAATGCAGTCCAATTCGTCTTAGGCCATAGCTCCAACGTCTCCATAATTGTGGTTGGTGATAGTTAATGCGTAAATGTCATTAGTATCTTTTTTATATGATTTATATAGTATTTTGTTGATTTATTAAAGAATTTTAGTGGATTATATTCTATTAAATATTATTTTGAGTTTTTGTGGATGTTTATTGATTTCAGGTAGCATTTCGAATAAAAATTTGATAAAAAATGCATAAAGAAGCAAATGAGTCTCATGTGTATGCACACAATGCATGAGTTTAATAAGATAATTTTTTTTTGGGTAGTTGGCCTCGACGTTTAGCGTCGAGAGCTTCGTAAAAGGTGCTAGAATTTCTGGACCTTGGACGCTAAATGCCTAGTCATCAATATTTAGCACCGAGATCTTTATTTTGCCTGTGACCATTCTGGATGGCTGGCGCTAAACATCTAGTCACCGGTATTTTGGCATTGATAGTGAGGATTAAGATGAAAACCGCACGTACATATTGAATTAACGGAAGCAAATATGATTTGATTTCAAATCAAATAACTAATTAAAAAAAATTTGTTAGGTTTTAATTTAAGTTTTAAATCACTTTTAATTAAGACTATAAATAGGATTGATATTCACTCTTGCGGTGACTTCTCTTCTCCTAATTTTAATTCCACAATTTTTTACTTTTTTCTGTTAGGATTTTTTTTCGTATGAGCAACTAAATCTTCGTTGTTAAGGTTCGGAATTATGTTTACTTTGATAGATTAATAATTATTTGTTCTTATACTCTTGATTAATGCATTTATTTATGTTTAAGAATTGGTTTTATTCTTTATCTTACGAATTAGTGATTATTGAAAAATAACTCTAATCTAATTTGAATTTTCTTGAATCTTAGAAAAGTTATATCACTAGAATTACGGCTTGAAACTACTTTCTCACCATTTTAATTTTAATTAGTATTTTTTTTCTAAAATTAATTAATTAATTAAATCACTTAGTTAAAACGCTTTTAATTTATGACATAATTACAATAAATTAAGCACCTTATAGCATGAATTAGATTTTAATTGTTTTTGTGAGACACATTGGCAGTAGTGTACATTCGTAAATAATTGATTATTTTATTATATGAAAAATTTTAGGTTTGATTATATTTATAGGATAATTTAAAGTTGTTTATGTTGGTTGTTGGAGGACAATTTCTGTTGATTATAGCCTTTTCATTCTATTTACTAGTTACTAATTTATCTTGTTCATTCATAAAAAATTAAGAGCAGTAGGAATAAAAGAAGGATAACCTGAAATGGCTATGCATGCAACCACCAACAAGGCAGAACCACCGAAATGTACACAAAAACCACACAACTAGTTGTATCCCCTTCATTTTCCATAAATCAGAGGTTGAGAACTTGTTGATATTCTTCGGCTGCTCTCAATGGCAAACAAGTCTCACAAATCGAGAAATAGTCCAATTTTTTTTTGGAATTATTGTACGACACTGTTTCTGCTTTGGCGAAAAAATCAAGAACGATCCTCCACCATTCAAGGCATGCATCTGAACTATTAATCACGCTCCTCCACCATTCAAGGCATGCATCTGAACTATTAATCACGCTCTGATCTCACAGTCATTGTTCATCAACTAGACTTTGGTTCCTGTCTCCTTAGAACTTAAGGATACAGATGTACGAGCCTATAGAACAGATCTTGTTCATGTAAGGCTATGCTTACCTTTTTGAAATTCAGAAAATCTTAAAATTTAACCACATTAGATACAGGCAAGGCAAGATTTTGTTTCTCCGTAATCTGCGGTTTGTTGCCTGATTAAAATGCATGCCCAAATTAAAAATGTGTGTTGAACCCTGCTGATGCTTCTCTCTAACACTATGATATGTTAAAATGTGTTTAGTTCTCAAGTCTCATATGACTTGAGCACAGAGAAGTATGGTTAGGTAAGTTATATTGCCTCTTTAGCTCTTCCAAAGTGCTTCTTGTTATTAAACCTGATCTGTCATTTGTACATAGCTCAACTTGAGTAAAGGGATATATATCAATGCAAGTTTCAAATCATCAAATGGCTGAAAGCGACTTGGAATGAGCAAAACCTTGTGTGAAGAACAAGTCAAAAGAGTTTATGACACAGGATAAACAAGCATAAATTGTGGACAAGGAAATTGGCAGTTTACATTATGAGCAAGAAGATTAAACTAGCTAAATGTTATCGAGTTAAGCTTTAATTAGTTTTCAGTTTTAATTCTCATCCAGATCCACGACATTTTACTTATTCATACCCTGTGTGCATAGTTTGTTCATTGGAGCTTATCCCAGTTAAACAAAGTGGTTAAAAAACACACTCATTTTGACTCTTGTATAGCATAGTCCTTTCATAAAATGGCACTCCCTTTTCTCTGAGTCATATCTAATAATCAATATCAATAATTACATGTATTTTTGGATAATTGTGTTAATACAAGAACTAATCGTTACACTACTAATCACGCTCTGGTATCAAAGATGCAGATATACGAGCCCTTATACCGATGACTGTCATTCATATCAACCCTCGTTTTCTCTCTACCGATGTGCCACTGTGGGACTATTATACATGTTACATAGTGTCTGTGTGCTTCTTTAATCTATAATCATCATCCTTATCTATTATCACAAATTTGCTGACATTTTTAATTACATGCTTATCTCGTAACATTCTTAGTATACAATTTTAGATATAGTAACAATATATTTGTTTTTAAATTATTTTTACTCGACATTTTTGGTATACTAATACTTTATGTATCACTCATCTTTTTTAAAATAACAATTCTCAATCTCCTTGATGTTATTTTGGAAGAATATTGTTATATAGTTTGATATATCATCATCATCATCAATGAGCAAATTGTAGATATAGTAAGCATAAGACAGAGAAAAAGAAGAAGATGGCGTTAACCTCATCTTGCGGAGAACGGTGGACATCTCCTCTCTCTTCTTCTTAGCACGCTTGTGGGTTCCAAGCTTTCTCTTACCAACTTTGAGCGCCCTCTTATCCTAATTTCCAACCTTGAGCAACTCAGTAATACGCTTCTCATAAGGTGCAAAACCAGCAACCTCACGGATTAGGTTCCTTACAAAGTGCACCCTCTTGCTTGTTTTTAATAAAAATAACCTCAACTAGTGTCCCACAAAAAATTCCATAGTTTAATACTAACAAAACAAATAGTATTCTCAATCTGTATCTGCGGGAAAGCAGCACACACACACACAAGAGATTACATTTTGAAATACTGAAAAACAAAATCAACCATCCACATTCTACAGTACACATAATAATGTTAGGTGTATCTGCCGTTTCTCTTTTTAATCTTGTTTGTGGAATTGATAACGATTAATCTTGAAGGCACATCAGAGCGAGGACGCACGCGCACACACGATAGGGACAACTCATCTGATATGTACATATCGCTATATTAAGTATATAGTATTCACATTTGATTATCAATTGCTAAAGTCTACTACATAATGCACTTGTGTTATGTCAATATATATAAGTGAGAGACCCTGACCCAGTTACATTTTGCAACCTAATCTTTGGACGCACGCACCATAGAACAAACTAGATCCACAACCCACACTACAAAACAAATTAAATAATAAAAAATTAAAAAATATTAAAAATGATTAAAATTTATTTATTTTTATCATTATGTAATTATTTATTTAATTTGAAGTTACGAACTCATTAAGTCATAAACATCATACATCTCCAATGGGTGCTTGTGCGTCTTCTCATTCTCACTCCAAGTTTCCGACCACACCGTCAAAAACAAAGGCACCTTCGTCATCATCGCTAACCGCCAGCAAACGCCGCGACGCAGGAGTTTTCGAATCTTTCCGGAGACCGTCGAGCATCATGGTGATGGACATGGAGGGTAAAGGGATCAGGGAGTACCCCCGCCCAATCCCAGCCAGCCACGTGGTTTCAGAGACTCCCGGTTGCTTCCTCTGCAACTCAGAGTCATTGCATGTAGGCACGTGCATGCCACGCGTTCCCGACGACGAGGACCTTCTCCCTGGCCGAATCTACTTCCTCGTTCCCGCCTCCAAATCTCGTGAGCCGTTAACTCTGCCTCTCCTCTGTGATCTCGCCGTTAAAGCGAGTTCTGCACTCGCCGCCGCCACCACCAACTCTGTTCAACGGCGTTAATTAACGCGCGAGCTTCGCTTTGGCTCTATTCCATTTCTTTCTGTATATGTTTCCATACCCATGTAATTGATGCAGTCCATATTAAATTAATTATTAATTAGGTACTTAATTCTTCACATTTGATCCTTTAAACTCTTTTGTCTGAACATCTTATACCATTTATTTATCTTGTATTGTGAATTTTGTATAAAATGAATGATATAAGATGTAGTGTTTATATAAATAATACTAGCTCCCTTTTTTCATATAGAAAATCGCACTGGCAACATCAGCATGAATGAGCGTACGATGTAGCTGGCTGAATATTGTAGCAAGTGGGCCCAAGCCCAAGTAGTAGTATTTGGCTGTACATAACTACATAATACAACCTGGCTGTTAAATACGTTGCTGAACGTTTCTTGTTGATGCTGCCATAAATTAACAAGTCGTCGATGCTGCATAATCTGATTCCGCCGCTGAATTTTCTAGAATTAACAACATGATTGAATATGGTTAAGTGTATACTTAGACTTTGTTTGTTTGGAAAAGTTTTTTGAAGTACAGCAACTGTTTTGTGTTTGTATTTGATAAATTAAAAAAAAAATAGTAGTATTAAGAAATTAGTATATTTTATGATTTATAGTTATTAATTAATTATTATTATTATTTTTAATAGTATAAAATTATATTTTTTTATAATTAAATATTAGCTAAATTTTAATAAAAGTGTTAATTCTTGAGTTATTTTCTTATAAAAAATCATATACTTATATTTGTAATATTTAAAAATTAAAAAAAAATTTAAAAATTAATTTGTACTTATCAAAATTAAAAAATCTAATATAATCTTATTCATTAACTAATATCTAAATTTGATACTTATATTAATATTTATTATAGTATTTTTAAATTTTAAAAATTATTTTACTAAATATTTTTTGTTGTTCATGCTTATTAAAAATTATTTTTAATTTAATTTATCAAATATAAATACAAAAATTTTTAAAAAGTTTTTTTTAGGGTAAAATTGGTCTGTTATGTTTCAGTCTAATCCTGTTTTGATCTCTAAAATTTAAAATATTTTATTTGAAGCCAAAAAAGTTTTATTTAACTTCACTGTTGAAGTTAAAGTTAAATCATCAACGAAGCTTAGTTTCCAAATCTGAAAAACTCATAACCAACCTCTTCGGTAACCGAAGGGAGTTCTGTGATAGAGGTGACAATGGCTTTGTCCTCGTTATCGCTGGCGAACTTTTTCACGGAAAGCGAGTTCCCGACAATGTTCTCCATGTGCTTGAGTTAAGGTTAGCGGCTCGCAGAGATGCATCCATTGCTATTCTGTACCTCTCGAACTTGTACATCTTTTCCAAATTATCGACATTGTTCTTGTACTACTGTAACGCAAGACATTCTATTAATTATTTAATCTTGAACTCACGGTAGAACTATATTAAAGTTAAATGATTTTTTTATTTTAAATAAGATACTTTAATTTTAAGAATTAAAACAGGATTAAGTCCAAACGTAAGGAATTAATTTAAGGGGACGACTCAAATAAAGATGCATATTTCATCTTTTGTTAAAGATATTTTCGTATTACATTTTAATTGATTTTTGTATAACTTATTTGGTATTCTTCGTCACATACTATTAAATTCTTTAAAAAATTTTCTTTTCAAAAATAATAACAAACATTTAGATCGGATTAAAACAAAAAAGATAATAGATTAATTATTAGATTTTTTCTGAAATTGTTTATATAAAAAAATATGTCACGTTCATCAATATATATAATTTTTTAAAGTAAAATTTATCATACGAATTATATCAATAATAAGTCTCAAGCCTCATAAAATTTTTGCAAAAAAATAACTAGTTTATATTCGTGCGATATATAAAATAATTACTAGAGTATTATGACATCATAGATTAAAATTTACTAATTTAAATTTTTTTTATTTTTAATATAAATATTAGAAATAAATAAAATTTTTATAACTAGATGTAATGTAACAAAATATATAATATTAATTTATTTTTAAAAAATTTGAAAAAATAATTTCTTTTATTTTAGTCAAATAACTATTTATTAAAATGGACAAACTAATTAATTTCTTCTCATATATAGTTTTTTTAAGATGATAAAATTAATTAATTGGGGCATTAGTTGAGATAATTAAAATTACTGATTTATTAAAATTTTAATTTAAAGAGAAATCTTAGTTAATTTTGGTATAGAAATTTTGAATTTAAAAGCATTGATAAAAACTATATTGAATTTTGTTTTTTTTCTCATTTAAATTAATCACTGCATAAGTTAAAGTTCTATTTTGAAATTATATTCGAATTTCAATCTAATTTTTAAAGTTTCAATTTACTTAATTTGATATTTTAACTTGGTATCCGTGATTCACACTAGGATTTTAAGTGTTTTATGAAAAAAAATCAAGGTAAAAAAGTTTCAATTGTCATATCAAATAATCGCTAGAAAGTACAGCATAGTCGTCGTCAGAAACTAATATAAGTATTATCTCTTTATTGACAATTAATGCTTTTAATGATAATTAAGATCTAATAATGGTTTATAATAAAAAAATATACTTTTGCAACGACGAACTTATAGCAGTAGTTAAAGGTGTTTATAGATCGGATTATATCCACAAATTCATGGTATTTATCCGTATCAAGTTTGTAATTTGTGGATATGATCCGATCTGTAAGATGATTGGATTGGATTGAATCTGATCCAAACTCTAATCAGATAGGAGTAAATATGTTTAAAAGAGTAAAAAAAATTTATTGATTTTTTTTATAGAAATAATTTTTTAATATTTTTTATATTACGGATATATTTAATATTCGATTCAAAAATAAAATGTGCGGATATCGAATCTGATCTGATGAGTTTAGTGCAGATCACATCAAAATTTTGGCCATATCCAATCTGCGAACACCTCTAACAATAGTATTTAAAATATTTATAATGATAATACTTTTAGCTAAGAGGAAGTCCCAACAATAAAAAGAGTACTGAATACAAGAACAATTTAATCAAATATTAAAAAAAATTATATTTTAAATAA
>NC_029776.3:8667100-8690397 GCF_000817695.3 Arachis duranensis
AATATGGTAATTATTTTATATGTCACATAAATATAAATATTTTTTTATTTAATTAAATTAAAACTTTAAAAATCATATTAAAGTTCGAGTATAACTTTAAAATAGAACTTTAACCTATATAGTGATTAATTTAAATGAGAATAAAATAAATCAAAATTCAACATAATTTTTATCAATGCTTTCAAAATCAAAATTTCTATATCAAAATTAACTAAGATTTCTCTTTAAATTAAAATTTAATAAAATAGTAATTTTAATTATCTCAACCAATGTCTTAATCAATTACTTTTATTGTCTTTAAAAAAATATATATGAGAAGAAATTAATTAGTCTGTCCACTTTAATAAATAGTTATTTGACTAAACTAAAAGAAACTATTTTTAAGAATTTTTAAAAATTAATTAATATTATATATATTTTGTTACACGATATCTAGTTATAAAAATTTTATTTATTTCTAATGCTTATATTAAAAATAAAAATAAATTTAAATTAGTAAATTTTAATCTTTAATGTAATAATAATATAATAATTATTTTATATATCGCACAAATATAAACTAGTTATTATGTTTTTTTGCAAAAATTTATTGAGATTTAAATCTACTTTTTTTGGTTTTAATCCAATCTAAATATTTTTTTATTGTTTTTAAAAAGAAAATCTTTTGAGAGATATAATAATATCTGACGCAGAAACACCGAATAAATTAGTTAAAAACCAATTAATATGCAATACAAAAATATTTTTAACAAAAAATAAAATAAATATTTTTATTTGAATCGTCCCCTTAATTTAATACTTTATCCTATTTTTCAAAACTAATTTTTATAAATTATTTTTTAAAAAATAAAATTTCACCAAATCAAAGTTTTATATTATAACTTACAAATATATTATCATATCAGTATTTTGAAAGGTGAAATAATCAATATCTTAGAAACAGAAAAATTAAAAATTAAAAAATTTATAGATTTAAATAAAATTTAATTTAAATTAAATTAAATATAATAAAATAATATATTTATATATATAATATTTTTTATTTTATTATTGTAAATTAATTAATTATTAAAAATTAAACTTATTTGATTAATTAACTGATTGTTTCGTGGAGATGACAAAATTTTATGAGATGCAAAAATTTTTGCGGAGACTACTCCAAATGAAGATTCGATTGTGAAAATTTTTCTTGTAGGGATGAAGACGGAGAGCAAAATTCTCCCGAGACAAGCGTGAGGACTCGAGTGGAGATCCCCGTCCCGTTTCATTAATCTTCGAAATTCATAAATTTACTTAATTGTCCTTAATAGTTATTTTTTCTTATATATGTTTTTTAGTCATTTTACATGTGTTTTATATATATATATATATATACACACACCATGACTGCGTCATTTTCTATATTCGTGGCGTTCCTTTTCACAACTCTGTCATTGTGTCCATTCTCCTCTCTTCTGCAGTGTCTCTCACTTCATTCATTATTCTGTGCTCTGATTCGTCATAGTGTCCCCACTGTAATATTTTGAAAGAAATCACCATCTTGTTCACCATATTCTCGTTTAGACTTTTTGTATAAAACAAAATTTTATGGAAATTAATAATTAATCAGACAGAGAGATGAGAAATAGGATCCTTGCAAAAAATGAGACCCTATAAAAAATGAGGATGGAGACCAATACTCTTCCACGCCAGAAAATGAAAACGAAAATCGAGAACAAATTTAAAAACGAAAATAAAAAACAGAAAGACATCCTCACTTCTGTCCTGCTCCGTTAACATTCTTAATTGATCGGTTACTTTGATTTGATAACCAATTTATTATTGGTTCTGAGAACACTGAAAATAATGCAGAAGCATCCATTCGTGGTTGTTTGAAAATCCCACCAGCCACCATATTACCAATTTTAAGTCTTGCATTGTAGCATTGTCTTGCTTCTTTGCGATCAGAATTAACAATTGTGACTACTCCATCCCGTACCTAAAACTTTACGCACAAATGAATTGTAGAGACAATGGCTCCAAAAGAATTTAAGGAGAGTCTGCCTAATATGATGTTATATGGACTAATGCAATCAACTACTAAGTATTGTATATCTAAAGTTTGAGCGAGGATACTCCCCTAGATTTGTTATCACCCATACATAACCTCTTATTGGTACCCTTTTTCCAGAGAAGTTGACTAGATCGTCGGAAGAAGGTTATAATTTTTTCTCTCTTAGCTGCATCTTTTGAAGATGGATAGGAATAACACATCGGTACTGCTTCCAGGGTCCATGAGGACCTTTCGAATTGTTAGTTCTCCCATAGTTACAGATATTACCATGGAATCATCAAGGTTATGGCTTTGTGACTAAAAATCCGAACTTGTGAAAGTAATGCCTGGACTGGAAAAGGTTGGTTGTTGTGTTGATCCCCTTGCAGAGCTAACATGGTTCTATAACTTCTCTTTCTGGCCGAGTTAGTCTCGCCTCCACATGCAAAGTCCCCTGATATATAGTTAATAATATTCCTCGTTGAGAGAGGTTGACTTGAGGCAGGCCATTCTTCCTTATTGTTTAGAGATGAATTTATGTTGGGATTGTCCATTGTTGCCGAGCTTGTTGTGTCTTGTTGTATTCGGCCATTAACGTACTTGTCCAATAATCCTTGCCATGCTAGTCATTCCAACAGATCTTTGGCTATCACACATTCGTCAATTGTGTGTCCATACGTTTGGTGAAACGCACAATGCTTGCTCTTATTCACATATTTCTGATCCTGGTAAGTTTTGGCTTTGTTGGGTGATTTTATGATTTTTGCATGAAGGATCTCTTTAAGGATGTCTTCTCTTTTCGTATTGAATTGCGCGATGAGTCAAATTAAATTTGGGTGTCAATTTGAATGGTTTCTTTTGTTCCTTCGTTTGATTTGGCATCCCATGCTTGTCCTTGTCCCTATAGGCGTTTACTTCTCGGCCCACCTAGCCTCCCTGAGTTCTTCAATTTCTTCAATTACTATTTGGCAATCCTTTCTTGGAACTTTCGAGGTCGAAGGCCACTTTTCAAGGCATATAGGTGTACGTCAGGACTGAGGTTGGGAATCTTCATTGCCACGTTGGCGAATTTTGTCATGTAATCTTTCAGACTCTCAAACTGGCCTTGTTTAATGGTGCTTAGATAGTCAGAATCATGCACATAGATCTTTGATGCTGCAAAGTAATTAGTGAATAATTTGGTAAACTTATCGAAACTAGTGATTGAACCTGCAGGCAAACTAGAAAACTAGAGTAAAGCAGCTCCGTCCAAAAATATAAGAAAAGAACGACATAAAATTGGGTCAGAGATGCGATTTAAAAATATCATAGACTCGAATTTTGTGACATGTATTTTGGGGTCGCCGATCCCTTCATATAGCTTTAAAGTTGGTGGGAGCATGAAGTTCTTCGATATTTGAAAGTCCATTATCTCCTTCGAGAAAGGGTTTTTTTCTTTCTTGACTGTTTTAGAGGTTTTGCATCCATTGTCGTGTTTGTCTCTAATTGGTCTTGGTCATTGTTTTCCTTATCAGAATTCTTCCTATCACCGTCGTCTTTGTTTCCGTTAGTTCTGTCATCTAAGAGGTTGGCCGTTTTTTTTTTTTACTTTGGCTTGAAGAGCAATATTTATGGCCACTAACTTGTCATGAGTGTGAGGAGGAGGTACGGCATCATCGGCCATAGTCCTGCAAAAAGCAATAAAAAATCGACGCGGAGTTATTCAAAAGATTTGGCCCATAGTGGACACCAAATATTCTGGCTTAGAACTGGAGTCCAAGGTATAGCTCGTCCACACCGAATGGAGCTCTTGTGGCACTTTTCTTCTGTGTGTTGTGCCACTGATTCCTCGTTAATTCGATCAATGTAAAAAAACTTACAAATAAAAAGGACTCCAATGCTTAAATAGTGTCTTAACCTTGAAATACTTTTAAACTTAAAATCTGAATGATCTTTTGTTAGGGTTTGATGGTTTCAGTGGCTAAGAGAAGGGGGTTGAATCTTAGCCCCTTTTTTTATTACACTTTCTGGTCTTTGAGGAGACTTTTCTGTTTTTGTCTCGTCCCTATCCGCGAGACTTTTTACTTTTATCTCGTCACTTGGCACGAGATATTTTTTATTTTAGCTCATGTACAGTAGAAACAGAAATGGAGTAGTAGAGAGAAAAGATTACACCCAGATATATCCTGGTTCAGCTGCTAAGTGCAATGCAGCCTACATCCAGTCTCCATCACAACAATGATGGAATTTCACTATAATCATCTATATTACAAACTGTAAAGTGCTAACCCAACTTACAAGGAGATTCCCACAGAATCATGAAACACAACATAGATGAACAAAGGAACTCTAAGACATCTATGGCTTTTTTCTTTTAATTTTGCACTCTCTGCCTTTTTTCGCTCTATGACTTTTTCATACAAATCTCACTGTTTGCTTTTTTTCCATGAGACTCAAGACATGACAAAATTAAACAGAAAAATACTAAATAGAATACATTGAAGGAGAAGAAAATTTGTAAGCTTAGGTAGCTATGAGACTTCTGTGCCTTGCACTCTCAAACTTTCTCCCTTGAATCAAACCGTGACTGTTCACTCCTTTTATAGAGAAGAGAAGCCTTCACAGTTGAAACAAAACCAAGCTTAACTTCTTTTCCTTCAAAACAAAAACGGTTCAGCCACAGAGAGAGAAGAGGTAACTCATGCAAAACCCAACATGCAAATACCTCTAGTTCTTCCTTGGTCATCACTCTTCATCAATCCGAGTGCTCCATCCTTGGCTTGCTCTCCAAGATGGATTTCTGGCCCTTGATGCTTCATGATGATGATGGCTTCATCTGCTCCAATCTCTGCCTCTTCCATCACTTCGCCACTCTATCTACTTCATGTGGTGGTTGAGCAAAATCAGAGACAAGCCATGCTTCAAGGATCTCTTCCTTGCTGGTCGAATCTTCTTCTATCTTTTTTGAGTATGAAGAGCTCGAGATTACCTCACCAAATCTTATCACTTTTGGTGATAATCTTAGCCGCATACTTTTATTTTGTTATGTTTTTTTTTTACCATCATTAGTTTGATGGTCTTGATGCATGCAGCTTCTTCTTTCTTTTGGTAGCTAAACATAACTTCCATTGTTTCCTGGGTAATAACCGAAAAGAAGAGAAGCAAATAGAGAGAGAAGATGGAAATTTGAAAAGCATTGAATTAGGAAAGAGAATGAGATTAAATAAAATGATTCTTTCCTTGCTGAGTAGCGTGTAGCCATAAGTGCTACAATTAAATCAAGTGTCTTGTTTTCTCTCTCATAGTTCCCATGCAGTAAATGACAATGTAATGAATTTTGAAATCCATCACATGGTGAAAATGCTTGGATCTGTTGAAAGCATTAAAGCTTTGTTTTCTTTGCTTTATGGATTCGGACTATGTGGAACAATTTTTGGGCTTGTATCAATAATGACTAAAATTAGCCCAACTATTTCAGCCATGAGCAAATGATAACATTTGCTTTTCTTTTCCATCTGTTTTCGGATCATGCATGAGGAACTTTCATCAAAAATAAAATTGGGCTTAGTTGCAACAACATTTAATTCTGACCCAATAATAACATTTGCTTTCCTGATGAATTTTTGGTTCATGCATTGAGCAAATAGAAAAGTATTCATTTGGACTTGTAGTAATAATAACTTAATCTGGCCCAATATAAACTTACATTACAAAATTATTTTAATCAACATTTAATCTAAAATTAATTTTACAATCAATTATATTAATAATTTTTAATCATCACAAATATTAATTTAGAATTTTCTAAATTCATCATGTTGTATATGATAATCCTCTATAGCTAGCGTAGGTCTGTATTTATCAAGGTTCTAAAAATCGGACCGGTTCGACCGGTTTAACCGCAAACCGGCGTTACAAACGGTCCGGTCCTCTCCTAAAAACCGTGCAGCGAAAAATTGCTTAAGAACCGGCGAACCGGTCGAAAACCGGCCGGTTGGACCGAATCGGTGACCGGCCGGTTACGCTAAACGACGCCGTTTTATGATTAAAATTAAAAAAAAAGACACCGACCCGACCCGCTCGAGGAGCACCCTACCCCCTTTCTTCCCCCGACCCCATTCATTCATGGAGAACCCTAGCCGCGAAGAAGGAAGAACAATAGCCCCCCTGTCGCCGTTTCGTCCCCTGGTGTCGCCATCCTCAGCCCCAGTAACCCTCCAATCTCCATCTTCGCCTGGTTCCTGCCCAGTAGCCCTCCATCTCCATCGGCTTCATCTTCTCAACAGCAGCACGCAGTTGTCCTCTCATCGCGCGGTCGGCGATCCTCAATAGTCAACACCGGTAGCCCTCCATCGACCCCAGGTGAGTGACTCGTCCTCTGCTCATCTTCTTTGTTCTTCGCCTCTGCTCATGTTCTTCCATCGACTCCGGTAGAAACATGCATGAAATTGAACTTCCTCTGTGAACTGAACTTAGAATTATGTTTAATTTTCTGTGAACTGAACTTAGCATTATGTTTTATTTTGTTGGTCAATTTGTGTTTGGTCAATTTGTTTCCTCGGCTCAATTTCTGTTTGCTGCTGAGCATAAGAAATAAAAAATCTGAACTGTGAACTGTGTGAAGTGTGAACTTGCTCTGTAAAATTGGCTCTGTGAACCGTTCAATTTCTGGAACTTCATCTGTGAACTGTTCAATTTCTGTGAACTTAGCTCTGTAAACTTCCTCTGCTCAGTGCTCATCTTCTTCCTTCTTTGTTCCTCTGCTCAATTCCTGTTTGTTGGTTAGCATAAAAAATTAATAATCTGAAAATTAACTGGCTGTGGCTGATCTTCTATTTTGCAGCTCAATTCCTGTTTGTTGCACAATTTCTATTTTGTTGGTCAATTTGAACTGTGAACTTGCTCTGTAACTGAAGACATTCTGTTTTCTGTTGCTCTCTATTTGTCAATTTTATACAAACACGGTTTGGTATGTAACTAAAGACATTCTGTTTTCTGTTGCTCTTTTTTCTTTGTTGCTCCATATCTTTTGTGCCCCCCTTCTCTTTTCCCAGTTAAGATTAAATGATTCTTCCATTATGAATTTTGGTTGCATTCGGCAAGTATTGCTTAATGTTTATACAATGCATATCGTCTTAAATAAAGATTGATGTCTGAAGGATTTGTTTCATACCTGGAGTTTGGAAAAAAAAAATGGAGTTTCATTTAAAAGATTGTAACATCATTTGCAGTATCAGCTACTTTATTGATGTAAATATCAATATTATACTCTAATATGCTATCTTGTATTGCTTCCTTTTGTAAATATCAATTTCTGACTTTCTGTGAACTGTTCAATTTCTGACTTAGCTGTTTTTACTTTTTAATTTCATATATGTTTTATTAATTTCAGTTATGGAAGATAATATTAATCAAGAAGTATCTGCTAATAACAATGTTTTATGTAGTGTTTTAAATTTCGAAGATATTTTAAGATTTATATCAGACTATAATTATATTTTAGGATGTGTATTTATAATTTATTTATTATTCTATTCTAAAACGATTTTTCCAGTTGAATCACCGGTTGAACCGGTTAGACCAATAAACTAGTAAACCAGTGACTAGAGTGGTTTAATGACCGGTCCGATTTTTCTGAACCTTGGTATTTATTGACAATTAGTGTTAACCAACTTGTCCGAGATTCTAGGTCGCCCCTTTAGAGGTGTGAAACTGGCTTTTTATTTGAATTAGTTGTTTCAAGTTTGAATAGTCAATTTCGAAGTATAACGTTGTGTGATATTTGGGTACAAATAATCTAATATAAATAAAAATATATACTTGAAATTTTCACGAAATAATGGATATAGGATTGCTCTTGTTTTATGTGTAGAAATCCGGTGTGGTGGGAATCTAACCCACTGACTTTCGGTGAAGATTCGGGCCCGTGGTCTACCTTGCTTCCTGAACTGACTCTGATAGTTACATCTTGAAAAGAAACCAATGGTCCTAATAACAGAGAGTCCCAACAAGCAACAACTTCAAGAGACAATCTTTTATGATTAAGACTTCCATCTTCAAAGAGGACGAAATTTCCCCTGCCTTTACTTCGCTTGTTAGCCATTAAATTTCTAAATTGCATACTTTTATGTGGATCCTATATAAACATCTAAAGGTAAAAGAAAAACAATATGTTATGAAGACGGATGAATGAAGCAACTATTCGATTAATTCATGTGGGTTCATTCTTATCCCATATTAACATTCCTAACACTTATCAAAAACAAAAAGCTAACAAAAATTAACAAGTCATCCCATGACGGCATGACCCATGGAGAGGAAAAATAAAAGCAAAAAGAAGTGCAAGTTATTATGTGTCATTTGATTTAGGTAATATTAGAGAGATAATAATTTAAAATAATCTTATTTAATTTAGTCTTATAATTTTATATGTATAATATTTATGATTATATATTTATTATATTTAATATTATGTATTTATTTTTGTAATATTTAATGAATAAAAAAATAAAAACAAAAACAAATTATGATTATGTATAGTTTTCAAATTATAGCCCCAAATATTTTTGTTGATTTAATAATATATTCAAATATTTTTGTCAATTAAAATTTAATTGAATTTGTCTAAATCTAATAAAATTACTCACATAATACACACTTTTTTTTGCATATTTTTTTATTGTTTTTTATTACTGCTATTATTGTTGGGTTTTTTTCTCTCTTTTTTTTTCTTCTGGTGGTAATTACAGTATTTTTTTGTTTTTTGTTTTTGTTTTTATTTTTGTGATGAGGGTAAACCAAAAAGAATGATATGGAGGTAAAACAAAAAAAGATCAGATGAAGAAAAAAAGATAATAATGATAAAAAATAGGAGGAGGAAAATTTTGAATTGCGTAAAATTTATTAGAAAAAATAGTAGTAAAATATTTTAATCGTGACACAGATTTTTTTTTTATTTTGACGCTGAAAATTTTTAATTATGATATATATTTTTGTTAAGAGAGTGAAATAAGAAGAGTTATAAATTATCTTTTAAATTATGTAGAATTTATTAAAAATAGTATCAATTTTTTAACCGTGATACAAAAACTTTTTTAATTTTGACATTGAAATTTTTTAACTGTGATACAAGTTTTTATTAAGATGGTGAAGTAAAAAAATTATAAAAATATGGAAGAAAAAAAGATAAAGATGAATTGTAGAAGAGAAGGAGGAAGAAAAAAAATATTAAATAATAAAAAATAATAAAAAAATAAAGAAAGAAGAGAAAATAGAGAAAAATAAAAAAGATAATAATGATAATAATAAAAACAGAAAAAAAGAAAAAAATAAAAATAAAAACATAAAAAAATACTTGTATATAAATTTAAGGGTAAAAAACCCAAATGAGTCAAGGGGGGCTCATTTTTACCCAAATCCGCCAAAACAAATTTTGATACATCAATCCACCAGAACACATTTTTATATAATTCGAATCAATAGGATTCGAATTAGCTTTGCACATAATTCGAATTGATTCAATTCGAATTATGATCAAATACTCTTCACACGTAGTTCGAATCAATTAGATTCGAATTAGGCATGCAAGGTTCGAATTATATCAATTCGAATTACATGGAGTACGTAGCTTAGGGGAGTTCGAATCGAGTTGATTCGAATTACAAGTGAATTCTCTATAAAAGGAGTTCGAATTAAATTAAATTAAATTAATATTTAAATTGGATTCTCTGTAAAATTCTAATAATTTTAATATTTAAATTAAATTTTAATTTAATTTTTAATATTTAAATTTTTTTCAATTTTAAATGAATTTAGTGTTATTTCAAAATTAAATGTGACATAATAACTAGTATATTTAAAAATTAATATAATATTTAATTTTAGTACGTAAATAAAATTGAGAATAAAAAAATATTAAAAATTAAATTAAAATTTAATTTAAATATTAAAATTATTAGAATTTTACAATTTAATTTAATTTAATTCGAACTCCTTTTATAGGGAATTCATTTGTAATTCGAATCGACTCGATTCGAACTCCCCTAAGCCACGTATTCCATGTAATTCGAATTGATATAATTCGAACCTTGCATGCCTAATTCGAATCTAATTGATTCGAACTACGTGGGAAGAGTATTTGGTCATAATTCGAATTGAATCAATTCGAATTACGTGCAAAGCTAATTCGAATCATATTGATTCGAATTATATAAAAATGTGTTCTGGTAGATTGATGTATCAAAATTTATTTTGACGGATTTGGGTAAAAATGAGCTCCCCTTGGCTCATTTGGGTTTTTTACTCTAAATTTAACTTAATTTAAAAAAAATAGTTAGTCTAACATTTTTATTTTAATTAGTGTCTATGACTATGAGTGTAGGCTGTATTCATTATTTATTAGTGGTAGTAAAGGTTCATTGACTTCTTATCCTTTGATGTGATCCAATCTAAACAATTTACTATAAATGGTCATTGACTTCTCAAAGAAATATTACTATAACAGATTATCCTCACTAGTCACTAGTGAATCAACAACCACTAATATAACTTAAAAGACTATCCACAATAGTCTCATTTTTATTAGGACAATTGAATATTGTTTCCTTATAATTATTGGTAATTGGCTCCTTCGTTCTGATTGATTGTTATTAATGAGATGGCCGGTGCTTATCCGAACTACATACAAGATTGTTAAATAATTTACTAATACTTCTATATGGCGGATAAAACTCATTTAAAAAAGTACAAATACTAAGTAAGTGCCCGAAAAATTTTAAAAATCACAAAAATAAAAAAACTGTGATCTACAAAATATACTTAAAAATTTATATCATTAATAAAAATAAACAAATGCATAAAAATAACAAATGAATTTTTGAAAAATTTAAAAATGCAATAAAATAATCAAAATATTACTACTAGGCTTTTTTCCTTTTCTTCTTTCTTTGTTTTACTGGCATTAGGATCTTTTCTTTTAGGCTATTTTAATTAATTAAAAATATAGAGTTAATAATAAAATTAGTCTTCAAAAAATTGTTCTAACATTATTTTTGTCTTTGAATAATCTTTTTAATCAAATTAAGTCTCTAAAAATTTAATATTAATCGCGTCTGTCCTTCTATTTCTAGACTAACCGTTTCTATCAACAATTAGTCAATTATACATGTGGAGTGTTAATTAACACGTATGTTAACAACTGTGTGCTCAAATAAAAACTGATAAAATATGTTTATTATATTACATCAAAATATATAATCTCTGACCGCATTTATATAATCCTTAATCACGAAATCTACAGACACATTAATCTATTTTGTTGAATGGTGTTACAGTGGTGCAAAATATCTCCTCAACTCCTATTAATACTTTTGTGTTGTCCAATTCATCATAATTTTTTTTATCCACTATCTTTATTTTTTGAACTTTTCACCATAACAAAAAATAAATGTCATGGAATAATCCTCCATCTACAAATAAAAAATGATAATAGTCAATCACACAATGCACTCTATTTTTTGTTACCTTTATTTTTGTAAACAATTTATTCATAATTCAGCAATAAAATTCCAAAACCCCCAATCATTGCCTTAATCAATAAAGTACACCATCTCAGCAAATTCTACCCTTTAGATGAACTAAACAAAATAACAATTTCATCTATCCTTCTAAAATTGCCTCCCAATCAACATTCAACCTTTAACTCCCAACAGTAACACATTCAGTAGACTAAAAAAAATAGAAAAAAAGGAAAGAAAAATTGACGCAGTAAGAATTGGTAACAACACTAAATCTAACAACATTGCCACCCTTTTAATTTATTCGTTTTGTAATACCTGTCCTAACCCTTTGTGATGAATACACCGTTAGGTCTCTTCGAATTCCATCTAAGTTTTATCATGCAAAAAAATATGCTAGGATATTTAACCTTGACTTTATCAAGCTTAGATGGAAAAATCTTCGCTGCAAATTTGGGTGGCAGTAGTTGAGATTATTACATATAAAGGAAAAATTATTAAGTACATAGTATAAGATGAAATGAAGAATGAGATTATTAAACCAATTTTTTTTTTTAAAAAAAACTCATCAGAGTACATACATACCATTGCATAATGGTCAGCTCAGCTTGATAAAGTGTAACAACTAATAACCTTAACAATAGAATAAACTCAAGGAATTGCATCTAATAGAATCGAGGAAAAAGTGTTACCTGACAGAAGATTTGAATCATTTTTCACAGCCGTTACTTTCAACTAGTCCATGAAACATGCATGCCTTCTAAAATGCCACATTATACTCATTAACTACCTCTACGGATAGAGTAAAATGAGATATGTTTACATTAGGGTGTGTTTTGGGTACATCTTGATTGGTGAAATCTCCCCCAAAAGTGGTCATGACATTATTAGAGCATTCTAAAGTCTGCATGAAAGGCATATCATTTTGAATAATGAAAGGGAGTTGGTTGCACACAGTTGAAGACATGAATAAGTGATTTCCAAAAGAAGGCTGGTCTAGTGATATGGTAAAATAATTAGGAGGTTGCATTTGACATGGACGGGGTTCATTACTTGAAGGCACATATGGGCCACCATCACTTAATGGAGATGCATGCCAAGTCGATTCGACATTGATGTCATTGCCAAAAAAAACTATGAAGGTAGCACGATCCCTTTTTGAATTGTTATTTGCATGACATTAGCATTAGCATCTATGAAGACCAAATAGTTGGATATAACGTCCCTAAAACTCCTATAGAACAATGCAGGGATCTCTCCAACTTCTTAAATTTATAGGATGAAATACATAAAATATAATAATATTAAAAATAAATCACAGTGACACAAAATAGATTGAAAGATAAATTATAAAATAGAAACGAATTATCAGAATTAATTTCCAAAAAAAGATGGAGCCTCAAAGTAGTTGTTATACATCTTTTGCAGATATGAACAAACGAAACAAACAGATGGGGAAAGAAAAGAATTATAAAGTGTTGGAATGAAATACGAAATGAATGAATAACGGGGAGAGAGCAGGGATGAGGACTGCAGAAATGAGAACACCAGATAGATTAAACCTTCACACCCTCTCCTTGAAGACATGCATGTCAGCGTTCCACTAATTAACTCTTTGAGACCGCGCCTACCACGGCGGCGCAATGGTGGCCTAGAGATCCAGACCAACAAGAGCAGTCACGCTCTGTGCAGCGTCGCCGATGATTACTTCCTCCGTACTTCCGGTGATCGGAGTTTCTTCGTCTTCTTTGTGTTTGGTAACTTTTTGTTTCTTTTGAGTGAAAGGAGAAGACCACAGCGGTGCAACGGTGTCCTATATACCGAGACAACCAAGCGCGGTCGCAATCTGTTATGTGTCACCGGTGATTTATTTCCTTTTGTGTTTCGTTTGTTTTCAGTGGAAGGAGAAAAGTGGTGAGTAATAGACTAATAGGAGACAAAATAGAAAATGACGTCGTTTCTAACCATAACGTCCTAAACCACAAAATGACTTCATATTTATCACTACTGAATTGTTACTTAATACTATACATGAAAAATAGTTAACGGAATGGGTTAAATATTTGACCAAAGAATTAACGAAATTAATATTAAATTTTTAAGAGATTAATTTGATTAAGAAAAATATTTAGAGACAAAAATGACAATTGAAAAGTCCTTCGACAACCAAATTTGACCATTAATCCTAAAAATATAAGAACAACAAGAAAAAAGAAAAAATTACCTTTTTCGATAAAGAACCCTACTTTCACTATCATTACCATAACCATGTTTATTTAATACATGTTTTTTAATTATTAAATAAAACTTTAAAAATCAGTTAATGAATAATCCTATCGGCTATTGCCTCCTATTATTACTAGAATTCTAATATAGCATAAAATTGATAGTTAAAAGTTAAAGAGTTATTTAAATAAAAATATCTAAATTTTTTTTGAGATATTTGTTTAGTAACTAAAATTTAATATATATAATCAGTTAATTCATAGTTTAAAATTTTGTTATTATTTTTTCAGTTAAATTAATTATTTTTTTATCAAAAATAAAAAGACTCGAACCTACGACCTCTAGATAAATATAAAACAATTATACCGTTTAAGTTACAGTTAGTTGACTTTGATCAAATTAATTTATCTAACCTAATTTTAACAAAAATAATATAATTTTATCGATTATACATATATATAAAATTTTAATTATTAAAAATTATCTTTAAAAATAAATATTTTAAATATCTTTATCCGATAATTTTTCTAAAAGTTATTAAATAATTTAACCAATTAAATTATTTTCTAACGGTTCTTCGGCTATTAGTTTTAAAATGATTTGTATGAGTTTCTACCTTCTAGATTCTAGTAAAATTAGATGTACCGTAAGTAAATACTAGAAAAGCCAAGTAAATAATAAAACATTGAATTGGTGGATGGATCCATTGATGATAGAGCAATACAGCTTGCAGTAACAGTAATGTCAATGTCTTCCAGTCAAAGGCTGCGGTTCACCCTCCAATGCCTACTTGCATCGCACCATGTTTAAGGGCAACATGGTAAATCCACTTCTCCATCTCTATCCACACCTTAAGAAAAGACTTCCTTTCACCTACACACACTACTCTGCATCCTAAATTCAAAATGCAGCGTTATACTCTGTTCTCGCTTCTTCTTCTACTTGCCATGTTCCTTCTCGGAAGCCAAGGAGCAACGACACCGCCAGCGAAGGAGTACTTAGACGCACACAACGAAGCAAGAGCCGCAGTGGGAGTTCAACCTCTCAGCTGGAGCGACAAGCTGGCCAACGCCACCAGCCTAATGGTGCGCTACCAGAGGAACAACATGGCCTGCCAGTTCGCCAACTTAACGGCCAGCAAGTACGGCGGCAACCAGCTCTGGTCGGGATCTGCGGCCGGCGTGGCGCCACGCACGGCGGTGGAGGAGTGGGTGAAGGAGAAAGACTTCTACAACCACAGCAGCAACACGTGCGTGTCGAACCACGAGTGCGGCGTTTACACGCAGGTGGTGTGGAGGAACACGGTGCAGCTTGGTTGCTCCCAAGCCATTTGCGTCAAGGACAAAGCTAGCTTGACCATTTGTTTCTATGACCCCCCTGGAAATGTCATTGGAGAGTCTCCTTACTGATCCTCGTGTATTCTCAATTCCCAAATAAAAATCAATTTCGTTTTCTCTTTCTTTTTATGAGGAATTAGCGACTGCATGCACTTTATTATCATTATTTACTCGCACCCTTCACTGCTACCTTGTCTACTTTGTACAAAAAGAATTACATTACATAGAGTAAACACATTAACAAGTAACATTGCCAAATTGCCAAATAACTAATCATTTGAGCATGTCCTTAGATATGAGATATCGAAAATTGAAGTTATGTGGAATCCATTCTATGCATTTTCGTGATTTCACCACCTGCCATTTCTTCACACTCCTTCTAAGGGATTCTGGCAAAGAATCTTGGATCATCTCCATAACCTGACTTGGGCATAGTTCTAAGTCCTTGGTGAATGACTCAACAAGCTTTGGTAGTAGTAATTTTTTATCCTTCCGTACCCCAAATGTAGCTCGAATGTACTCATCCTTTGCTGCTTCTAGCTCTTGAATCACCCTCTTTGCTGTATATACACGTACCTGCCATGAATATAAATATTGGATTAGCATTTAATTATCGAAAATGGGGTTGTTATGTAAATAAATTGCAAAGGTTCAGAGCTAAGAAGTGGTTGAATACCGCTGGATCAGAATGGTTCCCTGAACAGACTGCAAAGTGTGAAAGAGGCTCAGGATGTTCCATTGCATATCCTACTCTTCCATCTGCACTTCTGAATTTGCTCTTTTGAGAAAAGAACAAACGTAGCCACTGCAGGAACAAACAAGTTTTAAGAAGCACCATCTTAATCACTAGTACTATATTGGATTAAGAACTATAATTCAAAGGTTCTACTTCTACATGTTCTATATATTTTATATCATCAGTGCATTAAAATTAAACTCGTATTAATAGGTTAGGATCATAGGGTGAACCTGTCCAGGACGAGAAATCCGGCATCCAAGTATAATGTTTTGTATTGTGTCTGCAGTAACAGTGTAGCCACCAACATTATATGCAGCCTGCAAAGGCCAATCAAGCAGAGAAGGTTATGTTATGAGTTTCATCCTTCAATGACTATAAAAGATGCTACTAGCCTACTAACTTCACTATTTACCTTGAGAAGAAGAAAAGCTCTTTTCACATTGTTTTGTGGAATTCCATAAGCCAAAAATGCCTATTAAATACCAATGAACACATTATAAACCAGCAAATCAAAGGGAACAAATGTGTGAAGAGTATTACAAGAAAACAAGAGTTTTATCTTTTTGAGGATAATTATTATTATTACATGCATCACCAAAGCATTGTGTACATTGATCCAGAAAGCTAGTTTCTCTTCATGTTTCAACTTCCCAGGATTTACTTCTTCTAATCGACTAATAAGTGACCTGAAACAACATTAAAATTAAAGGGCATGAAAAAAATAAGATAATGAACTTCATTATTCATTAACTTAGTTGGATATTTTAATAAGCTCACCTGAAATGCTGGAGCAACTTATCAGCATCGCCTGATTTATGAATTTCTCTATAAATCCATGTTACTTCAACCATGGTGCTGTAAGGTCCACTGAACTCCTTGAGTCCTTCAACATGGAATGGATTGTCTAACCGCGCATCGAAGGAGGAATTGTTCCTGAACCTTGGACTCCACATGTCACCTTGATCTCCAATGGAGAAGGCACTGGTTGAGGACAAGGATGAAGTGGGAGACAAAAGGCCGGGATGCAATGATGGAGGGTCTGCAAGCTTGCAATATATAGCTGATATGCATTTGATCATGTCCTCGGAAAGTTTGTTAGGTGTCTCTAGAACATGATCGGATATTCGCGTACCCAGATGTTCTGCCAGACTAACTATATTTGGTGGATTGCTTTGGCCATACTGTATAAATTTACAAACAACTCAAAGTCAAAATCCAAAGGCTTCCACTCCATCAATATTGTCATGTTTTTCTTTGAAAACAATGTGAGAGTTTAGAATAATCAAGACAGTGTTCTACCAAGTTGATGATCAAGGTGGCAAGCTGGATATGAAAGTTTCTTAGGAAAGAAAATACAGAAATATTGTGTCTTTTGTCCCTATATCTATTGTCCTAGTTTTGTGACAAAAACAGTTTGCATATTCTTGAGACTAGATTTACCTCCATCATGGACAATGGTTGAGAATGACAGGCACGGGGAGGTTTAGTTAAAGGTTCTGATGGTGGAGATGATCTTGTAAATGCTGAATAATGTGACAATGAAGAATGGCAACGGTAAACTCCAGAGTACATATGCATGTCTTCTGGAAGATTTCCTTTGGATTCTTTTCCCTGAGTCTGAGGCTCATGGCTATTATTTGATTGTACTGCAGAGCATTCTGTTTTGGTTAAGACTTGAGGCTTAGAAACTTGAGTGAGCTGAGGTTGCGGCGTTGTTTGAGGAAGCTTCACAGTCTTCTCCTTGGTGGAAGGAGAGACAGAAGATAAGTGTTGATCAAAAGCTTGACGGTATAAAGAGAGAAGATGTTGCTCCAAATACATAACTTCCAACTCTAACACTGCAATCTCCTTGATTAACTCTGTGGCTGGCTGGAGTGACAATATAGCATTGTAAACAAGAGTTGATGATATTTGATAAACAGAAAGAAATCAAAGACACAAAACTCATATACACTTGTAAGGTCAATGTTCTTAATAGCATAACATTATACGTAACATAATTCCATTAATCATTCATAGCTATAGATAATATGATTAAGAGAAACAAAGAGAAATCTACCTTGGACATGGTATTATCATTTGCATTAACAAGAGCTGAAGGCCTGTATCCAAGTGCCTTTTCTAGGGTGCATCTAACTTCAAATTGGTCTTGTAATCTTCTCTCTAGTTGTAGAATCTACACAGAAATAGACAGAGTAAATAGGACAGAAATATTCTGAGTAGTCACTAGAAAAAAGCTGAACTGAAGCATGATGAAGTGATCATGGCTAAATGGGCTATATAGTGCAGTAAAAAGTAAAGTCATGAGTCATGAGTCATGACCAATAACAATTATGGTATTGTATTGTACCTCTTGCTTGAGAGTAGTGTGGACTTCATTTCTAGCTTTAGTGCATTCTGTGAGGGAACCCATATCCTGTAACCAAATCAAACCCATACTTGTTAAGAGTCACAAAAGTCCTGCTACTCAAACAGAATTTGTTGTATGTGGGGGACTATATCCAATGATGTCACGGATCATTAATGTCTCAACAAAATGCAAACAGATTAACTAACTCTCTATCTCAAATCATATATACCATTTACACAATTCAATTCTATGTAAAAAATGAAAAAAAAAATTGTTATTTCAACATCATGAATGGTTCACTATACCAGCTTCATTGAGTCTAATGCCTCAAGTTGATTATCATGTTCCTCCACTCCTTTCTTAACAGGAAGACTGTCATGTAGAACAGAAAACACATTAAAAAATAGAAGCAAGTTGTCAAGTGTAAACATTTACAAGTATGTGAAGAACCCCAATCCATGCAACAAACAATAGAAGCGAAAAATTGAAGCATATGAAACAGAAGGTATACCTCTTTGAACGCTTGTGACTTGAAGTGAATCTCAGTCCAAGAATTTTGTTTTCTCCACTTCTCTCAATCCCCATATCTAAAACTGAAAGCCACCCAAATCAAGAGTTATTCACATAAACAACAAAATCAACGGTGGATAAAAAAAAGCAATAAAGTGTCACTGGAAACATCATACCAAGGAACTTAACAATCAAGAACTCTCAACAAACTTCACAAATGGATTCTAAATCGGCCAAGTTAGTTGCCAGAGACCATTAAATAGATTCTAAACTGCCAAGACTTCACATGCTACTTTGCATTTCAGCATAGTTGAGTTTCCTTCCAGGAAGTAACCACAAAGTGATGATGATCACTTGCTGCTAGCATAATCTTCCGGGACATAAGAGATATATCTTTTCATAAAAACCATGGATGTAAGGGAGATAAACAAAAGAATTTCCCTTTTGACCACTGAACCTTGTCGTTGAAGAGTGAAGAGTTGTGACACTGCTAGTGCTATGCTGCCACAACTACAAGCCTTTGTAAAGGGTGGCCTTTTTGCGTTGCATTAAAAGGAGAGTGGCCCTTTAATTGAAGAATGAAGTCCTCTTTTTAGCTTTAATAGAATAATAATAACTTTGACAATGGTGAATGAACGAGGGGAAAAAGATGTCAAAGCTTCAAAAAGTTGCCAAAATCTCAGTCTAACTCTATCAAACTCTACAGAGATCCAAGGTATGAGAGGCTCAACTGTTTAGAGTTGACTGTTAAGTAAGTGCAGACTCAATATACAAATAAAGATAAAGATGCATATTCATTATATATTCTATTAATATACTATATGATAATAAGTTATAATAACAAGTTAGTGTGTACAGAATGAATAGAAAAACAAATAAGTCAGCAAATCACAAATGGTAAAATAGCAGGCCATATTTTCAACATTCTATTCTCTTGTTGGAAAGCAAGTGGGAGTTGGTGACCTTCCGTCCACCATTTTGTCTCATTTTGCATCCATCCCTTAATTTAATCATAATATTAGCAATTAGGCCAATTGATTTGATGGAACCACAACCAAGACAAAATATAATGTGGGACAAAATTCAGATAGTAGTTCACTTTTAGTTGAAAAAGGTACACTATGATTGTAGTAACGGGGTAGCATTTATTTTTTTGTTACATTGCTACAAGTCTCTTCTACGGTGTCTAAAATTCACTTGTAAGACTAAAAAATAAAAAGACAAATCTCACCTTACTTCAACATTATTTTTTCAGTATATAGTTTTGCAAGATAAAAAGAGAGAACAAGTGAGATGGTAACAAAAAACTGGATTGCAAGAAAGAAAAGCAAGGATTTAGTTACCTCAAAAGGGATGAAAGGTAAGGGATAAAGGACATTGGATACTTTGAAAGGAATAGAGAGTTATTGTGGGGTTTCTGTTTCTCTTTGTAAAAATGGCTTTTTAGAGGAGATACCCATATTGTCCTTGAGTATTTAAGGGACTAATGTTTGTCAAAGAATCCACAAATATAATATAATATGTTAATGGTGGGGTATTTGACCTTTAACCTTTTGCATAACCAATACAAGAAGAAAAGGATTGGAGTGAGGTAATGTGACCTGTTTCTCCCTTATTGTCTTCTCACAAAATTCTACTGACAAACAACGTTGCACACATGCGGAGACAGATTAAAAGAACCATGTTGAAACTCAAGCTACATGTTTAGAGAGACTATAATAAATGCATGATACTGTATTAGAAAAACACACAACCTTATTATCTATTTTCCTGATAAAGAAGATTATGTGTAATTATTAGTTTTTGAAACATTAAAATATATAAGTGACAAATTTGACAAAAAAGCACTGTGAAGCTAGGAACTACAAAACAACATGCATGCTGAGGTAGTCTTTGGAAGGATATGATATTTTAAGCTTTAAATCCAGACTCAAAGTTTCTGGTTTCAATAAATAAACAAATGAAACTTCTATTTTATCTTACTATACACTGCATACAAGTCAGAAGGCCAATGTTCAATGCCAGAAACGACCAAATACTAAACATAAATTAAGCATATAATTAAATATGCTTATTATGAGGTTTCAGATCAAGCAAATGGATCAATATTCAAATCAATCTAGACAAACATGCTTCCTAGATCCATGTAATTATCGAAAATTTATGTAAGGATATATAGTTTTTAATTGAGGATTATTATAAATTACAAAAATCTATGGCATCCTATAATGAAGATAAAAGTTCACATAGTTTTATATCACTAAGATTCTCCGCAAACTAATTAAATAAAATCAATTTACAAATCCAAGGGATAGATTAGATAGGTGAACCCTGAACCATATTAACATACATAGTTAAGGATTTGTTTGGACGTTATTTTTAGAAAAAAAAGTTTTTAATGATTTTTTTAAAAGATCTTTTATAAAAGTAAAAGTGATTTTATATTTGAATATCTCATGTAAAATAATTTTTTTATCTATCAATTTTATTTGGGTAAATTAAGATAAAAGTACTTTTTATTCATTTATTATGTAAAAAATATCTTTGTTTAAGAAAAAAATCTTTTAAAAAAATATATAAATTATAGTTTATCAAAAAAATTATTTTTTTTTTCTAGTGCTTTTACTTTTATTCTTAGAAATTTGCTAAATATATTAAAAAATAAAAAAATCTTTTAATTGAAAAAAGATATTTTTTATCGATTTAATAACACTCAAGCAAAAGCAAATATTAAATAGTAAAATTGTTTTACCTAAGTTAAAAAATGATTTGACTGTGACACTCTATTTTTTCTTTTCTTTTTTTTTTGGATGAAATTGATAAAAGAAGACAAATTAGAAGTTATATAGAATAATTGAAATCAAAGGAAGCTTGAAGCTCAGGGCTTCCAAACGAGTATGAAGAATGGTACTTGCTATATTTATGTGATAGGTTTGTCGTTGTTGCCACTTGCCAGCTATATTTCATTAGCTTATAGTGTTTGTTTGTTTGTTTTCATATGAACAAACCAAAATAATTTTGAAAACACATCATTGTTAAAAGCAAACTAAAGTTGATTTTCATATGACCGTATAAGCTTTGAGACTGAAGTACTTTGTCTCAAACAGTGACATTAGCTACTGGAAAGATCACAATCATTACGTGCTTGATTATTTTGTATTTATCTACCTTTTTTTCACCATCTGTAATAATTAATAATACGAAATTTCGGAATTAATGGCTCCTTAATTACTTCCTCTTTGGAAGTGTTTGCAAAAATTGAAGTTTATAGAATACTAGATATGCATAGCATAATTAATGCATGGGAATTTTGAAACAAATTTGAATACGTGAAGAAAATAAACACATGCACATAAATGACGCATCTTTATTATTTCATTGTCTTTGTTCTTTTTGTTCTGTATGACAGGAATCACAAATGCATGCAGCATTTGTTAATAGTGATGATAATAACAATGCTTCCCTTACCTTATGGAATATAACAATCTAGGACACAGAGAGTGGTAACAACTACTTGCCATATTATATGGGAATGGAAAATGAAAATAAAAGAAAGAGAGAAAGTGACTATTCAAACAGAGTTTTAAATATGTTGGGGAAATAATTAATAGCCCGAGGAAGAGAGCACATCATAAGCATTATTGTATCCAAAATGTGAATCAGCAGCGAAAAGAGGGGGCCTGTGGGGTTGGTTCTCAATAGTCCTCATCCGAAAATGGTGCCTCGAGTTAGCAAAACTTACATTATAGCAAAACATTTTGGTACAAATTAAATATCTGTGTAAGAGGCTAATTAATATGGGGCACATTAGTACATTATTTAAAATGTAGAATCGGAATTGTGTGACAGAAAAGGCGAACTTTCCAAAGAGGTTAGGACAAGCTAGTCAATGCCAATCATATATAACCATCATTAAAGCATCTTTCCTCCTATTTCTCTATCTGTCCCCACTTCTACCTCCATAATTTAACTACTTTTCATTCTCTGATCTTCATAATTATTTCCTTATTACCACATACTTTCTATTCTTCAACTTCATCAAATAATTAAAGCTTCTAGTTTATGCAGAATGACAACTCGTATGTGTGTGTTCTTAATTAAGCAAAACTGCTCCAACTTAATTAAGGAAGGTAGTAGGTAAAAGCGATCACATGGCAGTAGTGGCAAGAACAAATTGTGAGATAGGTAATTTGCAAATATGGATTATTTTGAAAGAAGCGGATGTGATGATATCACTTATAAAATCTTAGGATTTGGATCGCTAAATTTTGAATTTTATTTTAGAAGGTAACGTGTGATCATTCATTTTTGAATAGTCTCTCTCTTATATTTTTTTTGGTCCCACTTATAAAATAATTAGTGAAAGATCATACTTTATTCTTTAAATAAAAATTTAAAATTTAAAAAATCTAAATTCAAAATTTTAAATTGTATTATTTTTAAAATTTTTTAGAATTTATCAAAAATCAAACTCTAAATCTTACTAACATAATAGTTTGATACTATATTATAATATTATCTTTTCTAAAAATTTAAATTGATAAAAAGAGAAAACATGTATATTTGTATCTTTAACAACTAATAAGGTGCTGCTGACAATTTGCTGTAT
>NC_029776.3:8690467-8713234 GCF_000817695.3 Arachis duranensis
TTTTTTTTTTTTGTTTCTTTTTTTTCTTACCTACGCAACTGTAGTTTTCATACATGTGACGGCAACACCATGCATTCATGCACCTTGATATCACTAAGTTACATAATAATGAAATCATGAGTTAATCATAGCTGCAGTAAAGATTTTAACTTCTACTATGTCGATTCACTGGGATAGAAATAGCCCCGTCAGTCTTCGTTCGTAATAGCTACATATGTAATATATATAGTTAATTAATTAACTTGAGTATGGTATTGTTATAGATTTTTCATTTTAAAATACTAAGTTTGGTTAGCGTGAAATTTATTAAAATACCTAGTACTTTCTTTTTTTAGAAAAATATATACATATATTAAAAAAAAATTTCTTATCAAAAAGTTACTTATATCATTATATGTAATATACTAAATTTAATATTTGTAATAATATTTTAATTTTTAAGTATTTAAAATATGAAAATGTATTTATAAAAAGATATAACAAATTTTAAAAAAATTAATATTTTTAATTATGAAAAATTTATTTATATACTTATTTGTATTTTAATAAATAGACTTAATCTATTTATGAATTTAGATGTTCAAAACACCTTAAATTTAAATTTATTTTATCTCAAATCAAATAAAAAAATAGACTCTTAATAGGCCATCTAACCTATTTTCATTTTTATCATCTACCGTATCTGTCATTTAGACATCAAAATTCAAAATTATGATATGCTTCTAAGTTGTAACTAATAACTAATACGTTATTTAACTACATTCATTATTGAATATTATTTACATGTAATTTTAGCTAGCAGATTGTGCTTCACTTTTTAGTAATTGACTAATTTGAGTAATTTCTCCTAGAACAAGGCAAAAGGAATAATAAAGCTAAGAACAAATTATATCTAATGTTTGGTTTGTTATTGACGCAAGTTTTTTTTAGGGTCCTGTTTTGTTAGTAAAAGAAACATGAAAGAGAGCGTTGACCCATTTAGATGACATACCCGAAAACGAAACAAAAATATACCTTCCAACAAAAACCAATACGATAGACTTTATATTAGAGGTATCCATTGCGTTGTTGGGTCAACCCACACCAATCTATGGACTTCAACCAAACCCAACTCACAAATTGCAGGAAAGTTAGGTAAATGCTTTGAAAAAAAATTAAAAGCATTAATTTAATTTTTAAATAAAAAAATCAAGTAAATGTATTAGATCGAATTGGAAAATCTCTAATGAATGAGATATGTCATGTGGTGTGTTGTGGACTTGTGGTATATCAGGAGGATTATTGGGTAATATGTTCATTTTCCCATAATACCCTCCAAAATAGTTGAAAATAAATAACTATTTAAAGTAATAGAAAGAAAACTATTAAAAATAATACTGTAATAATTTACCATTAACAGATCGAAGAAGTAATTATTACACCGAATGTTGATCTAGATTCTAGAACAAAGAAGTCGTGATACGACGTCGTTGGGTTTGCCATTATCGTTACGACCATGCGTTTTGTTGTCCTTTCCCTTTGATTATCCTTCACTCCGCTTCTCCCTTGCCCCATCCAAACTTATCATTATATTATATAATATATATTACACACTTTACATTATTAATTAAATTTTAGCTAAAAAATCATTAGTATTTCTATTACACATCCGAAGAGAGGTGACTGCAATTCACCACTCTCGGCTGCAGAAGGAAGCCCCAACTTGGCAACTTCTAACCCAGCCATTACCCCTAAGGTAAGGACCCATTTTTTTCGTTATTACCAATACTACCCTTTTCTCTATTCTTCTCCCTCCCTTTGTCTTAAAAAAATGGAAATATTGAGTCGTCTTTGAATTTGGGCACGGGGCCTCAGCTGACCACCCCTCTTTCTTTCTTTTCATGCCTAAAATCAAGAGCCACACTTGCTATATATATATTTTAATAAAAAATAAAGAGAACCCTGTATCTGTATCTATATTTCTATGCCCCCATCTACCTATCACTAACCATTAACCAATAGTGCTGCGAGAGGGAGACAACATTTTTTCACTTCACATAAAAACCAATTTTTTTTTGTTTAAAAAAAAGAAGAAGAAAAAAGAGAGAGGCAATTTCATTTTCAACCACCCACCCACCCCCTTCTGCAAGTGCGCAAGGTGCCCCTCATCTCACTGCATAAACTTCCCTCCCTAACTCTTTTCCTTAAGGTACATTACCACTTGCCCCTTTTCTTACCTCCCTTTTATTTATCTCTCTATTTTCCCTAACACAATGTATATTCTATTTTCATGTCACATTTTTTGTGTGTCTCAATTTTATTTTTATTTGTGTCTGACCTAGCTAGCTCAACTCCCCCACCCCCTTATACATGTTGTGCACCTTATGTCTAATACAAACATATGTCTATGTCTATATATATTATAATAAAATAAAAAAATCTATAGGTTACAGAAAAAAAAAAAAGACGTACTAGTAATGGCAGGAGTGAAGATCTTACCCCTATTTGGTTCAACGTTTTAAGGAGCACTCTCTATTATATGTTGAGGTTATATAACTGATGCCCGATTTTACTTTTTATGATTCTGCAGCACTTAATTTCTCAATTTTAAATTTTAATTTTCCAATTTTGAGACATGCAGTTAGTTACAATTACAATAATACATGCAAGTTCCGCATCTTCGTATGATTGATTTCACACACTGTGGATATGCTTAGGGTTTATCATCTTGTGTTACTGTCTAACCACAATAATAATGCTGCGATTTAGTTCCATTTTTTCAATTGGGTCTTCGCCATTAAGGGTTTTCACCTTTCTATGAGCTAGACTTAAATTGAGCATGTTCCTGTGCTGATTTTGCGTGTGCGGGCTTCAAAGTTTGAAGCTTTATCTTGCTGCTTCTCAGTAATGTATTGCTGTGACGGATTTTTTTCTGCTGGGTGGCTCTCAATCTCATCATTTGATTCGTGCCCTAATTGGGAAAAATAAAATTGAAACACAAAGGATTTGTTTTTTTTTTTTTGAAAAAAAAAAACCTTTTATTAACATTGTGACAATTAACAGATAACGATGCAATTGGTCATTGTTGGTTATCTGTTTCTGTTCACATTACTAATTGGCAACACAGAATCACCAATGTTTGCTGTTCGTTTCTCTTTGGTCGGGGTTTTTTGTGGGATCATATTCTCGTATGAATTTTAAGGTTGCATTTTCGGTTGGATGTGTAATAATTGGGTGAAAATATATATCGATTAATTTGATATGCAAATCTATACATAAAACTTGTCCGTTAATATTTCCTTAAGATTTTAAACTGAAAGATTTAATTTTCTAATGCTAATACTAGATAAATTTTATTCAAATCAGCTAGTCGCAGTTTATGTATTATTCAAATGTCCGTAATACTAATCCGTTATGAAGTTAGCTGTGAATTATTTTATTTTTTCATCCCAGAAATTATTCAAAAATTAAAAATTTTCATATGATAGCAATGGGGGTTAGGCATGGCGGGATGAGGGTGATAAACATGGTTCAATCTCCAATGGAAAGATTTGTCCACGTTTTAGTGTACGGATGTATCTTAACGTGATTGACTGAAATTGAAGAACATATAAAGATTGTTCTGTTATTTCACATTGAACTAATTGAAACAGAGATTGAACATGCTTGATTAGCCTCTGCTTACGCTTCCATTTAATTGAGGTCCGGGAGAAAAAAGTAATAAATATATAAATAAAACAACAGGTGGGAGGAAGGGTAGTGAAGTCCTTATTTAATTTTTTAACAGGAGGGTAGTGGAGTCTTAACAGTGAATCATAATCATATATTGTGTCAACTATATATATATTTTCACATTTTTGTATTTGATTATAATTTTGATTTTGTGCTATATTTTATTTGGTTCTATTTATCAAATTATATTGAACTTGTGAAAACAATCCATCGCCAAATATTGTAATGAACGAATTAATAATTTTCTTTTACATACTACTTTATATTTGAATACTAGTTTTGAAGCTCCAACAAGAAATTGAAATTAAATAGCATGACATGGAATCCAATGAAGTTTGGGCAAAATTATACTGACCCCTCCTAAAGTTTGGTTAAATTTATTGTGAATTCCTTTTATTTGCCCAAATCACATTGAAATTGACTGTGAAATTCACCTTTTAGGAGAGTTCTGTATTATCTTTATAGTGGTGTTCTGTGTCACATTTTATAGAATAGAAAAATACCGAGAATAATAGTACCTAAATTTTAGGAGAGGGTTGAATTTCATCAAAAGTGAGGCGTGTGTAATTTTTTCTGAAACTTCTCAACAAACTAAGATGCATTTGTTCAGCTCGTTTTTTAAAAACAATTGGGCTTCATTGCTAAACATCTTTGTGTTTCTTAAAATTCATTATTGATTATTACACTAAAAGTATAATGAATATGAGATGTTTCTTTTCAAGGTATAACTCTATTACTATTATTAGTATTTAGTGCTATGTGGGTAAGAGTATTTAGTTAGTCACAAAACAAGCTGCCACTATAGTCCTGTGTCTTTGAAGTTTAAATGATTTATAATATACATTATATCTGTAATTATTTGTTTTTATCTGGTGGTAGCTATGTCTAGAGGTATTGGGAAATTAAGAAAAACTATAAGTAAAATAATGTAGAAAAATTTAGATTTTAATAGTTGGACTGTAAATATATTTACTATATGATTCTACAGCATTTCTAATCCATAGAGAATTATAGATAGAATTTCATTAGCATATAGTTTTGCCTGCCTACTAATTTCGTTTTGCTTGGAATTTGGACTAATCTAGACAAATTTTAGTATGGCTTTCTTAATGTCAGGAAACAGTCTTTTGGCACTCAGTATGAACTTGTGTACATTTGACCTTTGTGGATCACATGATGATGGTTTTGCAGTTTTTATTTGACACATTGTTGCCATTTAGTTTGGATATTTTCAACCACAACTCATGAACTACTACGTCAAAACTGAGTTTTGCATGCAATGAATTGAACAGGGTGGTGAGATAGGGAATCACCAGTGATCAGTGAGCATGTGTATCGTGTAATACTGTCTGTTTCCGAAATAGTAACATGGAAGTACTTCCCTGTTCTGGTGTTCAATGTACAGGGGAATCTGACCGTCCTCAACAGAGTCCAGGGACAGCCTTTTTATATCAGGGAGAACCTAATTACCCTGAAAATGGTCAACAAGTTAAATTTGGAGACGGTCAACTGAATGAATTATCACACAAAATGGAAGGGTCTCAGATAGAAAAGCAAGGTGAAGAAAAATGGACTGTCTGTCATTTGTCGACTAATTCGGATGTTCAATGCAGCAGAGATTCAGGTTGTGGCTTTCAGGGGGAAGACCAGAAGGAAGACTCCGCTCTCGATGATCTTGATGATGATTTGATAAATGAACCTTGCTTAACATCTGAAAATTCTCTTTTGGTTGTGGATACGATTGAAAGCGAATCACCAAACAACAGGGAAGGAGATTTATCATTTTCTGAACCCAAGTGGCTAGAGGGGGATGAACCTGTGGCATTATGGGTCAAGGTAAACCATATTTGTTGTTGTTAAGATACAAAGCTATTCATTTGCTGTTACCTATTAATGTTTGTTTTTGGTGGAGATGGTTAATGGTATGATATCAGAACTTCTTTTACCAAGTGGCCTAAAGTTCAATCTTTTCACTTCTATTTGTCCAAATAAAATAAATTGTATTTTTGCACAATATAGGTAGGTGTTCGTGGTGTATTCTCCTTGTTCCACACCCAAAGCGTTCTTGCTTGAGGGAACTTGTTAAATTGTGATTTCATTCATTTGCCTCTATTAAGCTCGGTTGAGGGGTAGATTATGCTGTCAAATCTTTAGTTGTTTATTCTCTAATTAGATAGTCTTTTAATGATTGTTTATAATTCTCCATACAATGAGAGTGTTGGTTGCTCATTACTCTACTGTTGCTTCTCTCAAGTTTTACTATTAGTCACTCAAAATCCTCGTTTTACGTATCTGATTGATCTGGAATGCCATATCATAATTGTCCTTGAGCTGTCAAAATCACACAATTCCTTTGTGTGAAACACGTGCTCATGCATACTTCAAGCTTTTCTGATTTTGCATTCATTGTATTGTGACTTGTCGGATTTTTCAGTGGAGAGGAAAGTGGCAGACTGGCATCAGATGTGCGAGAGCTGACCGGCCATTATCAACTTTGAGAGCAAAACCAACTCATGGACGGAAGAAATATTTTGTCATATTTTTTCCACACACAAGGAATTATTCTTGGGCAGATATGCTGCTTGTCCGATCAATCGATGAGTTTCCCCATCCTATTGCATATAAGACTCATTGGGTAGGATTAAAAATGGTAAGTGACTTGACTATTGCACGGCGGTTTATAATGCAGAAGCTAGCTATTGGAATGCTGAATATTGTTGATCAGCTTCATCCAAATGTAAGTGGTGGTGGTCCTATTTCTTGTTCTCCATCTCTCTTTTTGTAGTCTTGATTTTTCTTTTTATTTCTAAATTGAATACTTTTATAAAAAATAGAAGCGCTAATTTGACTTCTTTGCAATGGGTGTAGGCACTGACAGAAACTGCCCGTGATGTGAAGGGCTGGAAGGAATTTGCCATGGGTGCTTCCCATTGTACTGGTTATTCAGAATTTGGAAGAATGCTTCTAAAGCTGCACAATGTAAACTTCTATTTCTGATGATTTATGATGGTTAGGGTGTTTTGGCTAATAATGTTCAACATGAGCTTTACACCAAATTGATTCAGCATGACAATACTGCTAAAATAATCACATGGTGAAATGCTAATGGTTGATATTTATTAACTTATTATTGTATTAGGTTGTCAACAGCCAACATTAAAAACTTTGTTTGCTCTTTATGACATGGATCTGATTAGCTACTTTGTATATGTTGTTGGCCCTGGCATTTTTCTACTGCTACATGGTTCTATGGATTGCATTCTCTTAGATTCAAAAAAATACTGCTTTCATACTTGTCTGCGCATGATTTTGTTTTTTTCTTTCTGTACTGTTCTTAAAGAGGCACATTTATTCTTCTTCACTTTTAAATTTGACACCAACTCCTGGGCTGAGCCTGAGCATATATTACCTGTACTTGATAATTCAGTTAGTGATTGTTAGATTTCATTGATGGTTGAATTACCAACATATAGTTGAAGTTGAAATCTAAACCTTCTAGTCATGTATTCCTTAGCTAGTGCAATTTATGTTGAGCTGCGTTACAGTTATAAAAATGTTTAAATCTTATTATTCTTATATTTCCTTATACAAATACATTTATTCTATACTCCGAGCCAGAAATTTTCTTAAGAAGTTACTTCTTTGGTGACTGAAGTATTGTCCTACCTTTTTCCTTACAGAGCATATTGCAGCCCTACATAAATGCTGATTGGTTACAGCATTCTTCTCACTCTTGGGCTGAAAGATGTCATATTGTGAATAGTGCCGAATCTGTAGAGCTGCTGAAGGAGGTACCTTGTAATATTGGCTATAATTCTTGTATTATTGTATCCAGAAAAAGGATATTTCTTTCAAAACAAGGTGTAAAACATTAAAAGTGTTCATTTTTATTTCTTGAAGGATGCCTTAAGAAATTTCAATGATACTTCTTTTAAGGTGCTTATTGAGAACATATGTCAATGCACATGGAACGATGAATGCAGAAACTGTTTAAAACATCGATTACAATGTTTTGCCAGTATTTTTAGCTGATTGAATTCCTTATCCTATTGTTCAGGAATTGTCTGATTCTATTTTATGGAATGATGTCAACTCTCTTTGGAGGACACCAGCACAACCAATGTTAGGTTCTGACTGGAAATCCTGGAAGCATGATGTAATGAAATGGTTTACAACTTCACCTTCCTTATCTTGCAGCAAAGACACACAGCCACAGACTCCTGATGCTTCGTATGCTGCAAACCTTCAGGTTTCTAGAAAACGGGCCAAACTTGAAGTTCGTCGGGCAGATACACATGCTTCGCAAGCGGAAAGGAAAGATGTGAATCAGTCTGTTGCTCTTGAGACTGACCTTGGGTTCTTTAAGAATCAGGATACATTGAGCCTATTAGCAGCTGAGAATGGTAAACATGAAGATGTTAGGGAGGTATCTGCTGCGAACGATTTAACTAGTAATGTGGCCAATAAATGGAATGAAATTGTAGTTGAGGCTGCCGATTCGGATTGCTTGCATACCAAAGGAATGGAATTAACACCTGTGAGTGAAATGGCTGTTTCAAAATCAGTAGAGCCCGGTAGTAAGAATCGACAATGTATAGCCTATATTGAATCAAAGGGAAGACAGTGTGTGAGATGGGCAAATGATGGTGATGTTTATTGTTGTGTACATTTGTCCTCTCGATTTTTGGGCAGCTCGGAAAAAGCTGAGAAGCTGGTTCCAGTTGATACTCCTATGTGTGAAGGTACTACTGTTCTGGGTACAAAATGCAAGCACCGAGCCCTACCTGGTTTTCTATTCTGTAAGAAACACAAGCCTCATGATGAAACAGAGATCTCACATTCACCACAAAGTACACTGAAAAGGAAACTTGAAGAAAATTATGCTGGTTCAGTGAACACCTGCAGAGACATTGTGTTGGTAAATTCTGAAAGCCCACTGGAAGTGGAGCCAGTGTCATTCATTGGCGGTGATTACTTTCAAAGAAAAAGCAGCTTAGGTGAGAATCCCACACATCCTGATAATTATGATGCAACGAAGGGTCTGCACTGTATTGGTTCTCCTCCCTTTGATGACAAGAATCCATGTAGAGAAGCTCCTAAGCGATATTGCTTGTATTGTGAAAATCACCTTCCTAGCTGGCTTAAACGTGCAAGAAATGGGAAGAGTAGAATCGTATCGAAAGAAGTGTTCACAGAACTTTTGAGGGACTGCAACTCGTGGGAGCAAAAGGTGCATTTGCATAAAGCATGTGAGCTTTTCTACAGGCTGTTCAAAAGCATTTTATCACTAAGAAACCCAGTTCCTAAGGATGTTCAATTCCAGTGGGCTTTGACTGAAGCCTCTAAAGATACTAGTGTAGGAGAATTCTTTACAAAGTTGGTTCATACTGAGAAGGCTAGAATCAAACTAATTTGGGGATTTGGTGATGACTTGGATGTATCTCCTATCATGGAAGGACCACCAGTTTTGCCATCCACAACCACTGATAGCATCGATAATGAAAATGCCATTAAGTGTAAGATATGCTCTGCAGAATTCAGTGATGACCAAGCTCTTGGTAACCATTGGATGGATAGTCATAAAAAGGAAGCACAGTGGCTGTTTAGGGGTTATGCATGTGCCATTTGTCTGGATTCTTTTACTAACAAGAAACTGTTGGAAACACATGTTCAAGAGCGACACCATGTGCAGTTTGTTGAACAGTGTATGCTTCTACAATGTATTCCTTGTGGTAGTCATTTCGGAAACAGTGAGCAATTATGGCAGCATGTTTTATCAGTTCATCCTGTTGATTTAAAGCCATCAAAAGCTCCTGAGCGGCAAACTCTCCCTGCTGGAGCTGGTCAAGATTCTCCAGTAAAACATGTCCAAGGAAACTCTGCTCCTTTGGAGAATAATTCTGAGAATCCGGGTGTCTTGCGGAAGTTCACTTGCAGGTTTTGTGGGTTGAAATTTGATTTGTTACCTGACCTTGGTCGACATCACCAAGCTGCCCATATGGGACCCAATCTAGTTAGCAACCACCCTGCGAAGAAGGGGGTTCGCTACTATGCATATAGATTAAAATCTGGCAGACTTAGCCGTCCTAAATTTAAAAAAGGTTTGGCAGCAGCATCATATAGGATCAGAAACAGGGCTAATGCTAATCTAAAGAGAGGTATCCAAGCAACAAAATCGCTTGGCATGAGGGACATGTCCTTACAACCTCGTGTAACGTCATTACAACCTCAGGTGACAACATCCTTACAGCCTCATGTAACTGAAACATCAAAGATTAGTAAATTCGTGGAACATCAGTGCTCGGGAGTTGCAAAAATTTTATTTTCTGAGATTCAGAAGACTAAACCTCGGCCCAACAATCTTGATATTCTATCAATTGCTCGCACTGCTTGCTGCAAAGTTAGTCTTGCAGCCTCACTTGAGGAGAAATTTGGAATTCTACCTAAAAGAATATATTTGAAGGCAGCAAAACTTTGTGCTGAGCATAATATTATTGTAAATTGGCATCATGAGGGGTTTATTTGTCCTAGAGGCTGCAATGGTTTGAAGGATCAAGCATTGCTCTCTCCCTTATCATCTCTTCCTAATAGTTTTGTGAGGCCAAAATCTGTAAATGTATCAGATCATGCAAGTGATGAGTGGGAACTGGATGAATTTCATTGCATCATCAATTCACATGGTCTAAAGTTAGGGTCACTGCAAAAATCTTCAATCTTTTGTGATGATATAAGCTTCGGGAAGGAATCAACTCCTGTGATTTGTGTAGTAGATCAAGAACTTTTGCATTCTATCAATAAGAATGATTCCAATGATCAAGATACTGACTCTGCTATGCCTTGGAAGAGCTTTACCTATGTTACAAAGGCAATGCTTGATCAATCCCTTAGTCTTGATTCGGAGGTAGTTCTCACTGTGAATCTTGAAATTTACTTTCCTAGGCACACATGGTGTTCCTGCTCATATTCTTCATGCTGTCCTGAAACATGTGACCATGTATACCTTTTTGGTAATGACTATGAGGATGCGAACGACATATTTGGGAAACCAATGCGTGGCAGGTTCCCATATGACGAGAATGGTCGAATAATATTAGAGGTAATACTTTCGTCAATTATAGACTGCCACTCTATCCAAAATTCTGATCTAAAAATTAACTTCTTGATGTTTGCCTTTGCTTGGTGATGGTATGTTGAGTAGTCATTTATACCGTGAACATAGTATATTTTCCTGCTTACTTATTTCTGGGTTTGTATGTTTCTAATCTCTCTTTTTATCATTTCAATATCCAAAATATTTTTGTTTGGATATAGCTGCTTTATATGTGCTGACTTTAGCTGTTGTCAACATCAGCATGTTCTCAAATTTTGGGTAATGACCTATATAGTGTATTTCAAAATCATATAGCTTTGCCTTTTCAGTTCCCTTGATAGTTTGGTGGCATGTGTATACAGCAGATATTTGCCTGTTATTTATTGTCTGTTACATTTTTAGTTATTTACAATTATTTTATTTGTCCTTTGGTGGGGATTGTCATACAAAACTTCAGGAAGGTTACCTTGTCTATGAGTGTAACCGAAGGTGCAGATGCAATAAGTCCTGTCCAAACAGAATATTACAGAATGGAGTACGAGTCAAGTTGGAAGTCTTTAAAACAGAGAATAAGGTAACTTTTTTCATTTCTTTTTCTAATCCATTTGATTGATTCAGATTCTTTGTAAGGCTTATCACATTGACTATTTGACATTTCTCATGCTATTTGTAGGGATGGGGGGTAAGGGCTGGGGAGGCTATCCTACGTGGCACATTTGTATGCGAGTACATTGGAGAGGTTTTAGATGTTCAGGAGGCACATAACAGGCGCAAGAGGTTTTATTTCTTGAAAATGCAATTCATTTCCCATTGTTTTTCCTTCTCTTTTACTGAATTGGTGTACATCAATTCCAGATATGGCACAGAACATTGCAGTTATTTCTATGACATCGATGATCATGTTAACGATATGAGCAGATTGATAGAAGGACAGGCGCACTATATAATAGATGCTACTAAATATGGAAATGTGTCCAGGTTCATCAATCATAGGTGAGCATGTAGCTCCTCAAAATTTTGTCCATAGACACTTTTTTCCCCTCCCTCCTAAACACCTGTTTGGTTTCCTCTTACAATTTGCTTTTACTGTAGCTGCTCGCCGAATCTTGTGAATCACCAAGTTTTAGTCGAGAGCATGGATTGCGAGCGTGCGCACATCGGTCTTTATGCAAGTCGGGATGTAAGAAGTCACCTCTATCTATAGGAACTACTATTTTGTCGAAAGTGATCCACTGTCTGTGGGGATTCCTTGTACTTGATGGTTTACATTTCATTCTGTATGTTGTTGACAGATTGCTCTGGGTGAAGAGTTGACACATGACTATCATTATAAGCTTGTGTCTGGAGAAGGAACTCCTTGCCTTTGCGGCGCTTCCAAGTGCAGGGGACGCCTTTATTAGGACACGAACACAAATCGGCGGTCATCAAGTAGGCTCTAACTTTGAAGGCTTCTGTTAGTGTTGATGTCTTCTAAGAGGTTACCTTGTACAATGCTTCTTCCTTCGATTGGCAACTGTTATGTGACTGCATTGTTTTAAGCGGGATCTCTGTGGCACAATTTCTTGGTACTAATTATTGATGCGGAAATGTAAATATAGTACAATGTTTTGTTTTATCCTAATTTGCTCCTTGTTAAATATGTTTGAAGAATTATCTAATTATCTTCCCTGTAAATTGCATAGTTCACCGATTCTGCTCAATGATCATGGAATCCAAGAGCCCCGGATATATGCATGCATGAGAACCTAAATCCTAATGTCCGGTTGGTATAATGGTATGGTAGGCACAAAATACTTGTCTGATTCACCTAAAATATTCCAATGATATAATTATATATAAAATTATAAAAGAATATTATATGCATAATTTTGTATTGTCCAGGGCCGGAGCTAAAGAACAATCTGAATAAATTTAATTAAATCCTTATTCTTACACCAATACGTTATGTATGTATGGGTCTATGGGATTTGCCACTCGTGCATTTTTTTATGTATGGGGTAATGAAACGGCCATAAGCTCGAAACACTTCAGCTCATGTCCTATAAAATATAAATATAAATACAGGTCTAATTGGAAGCAGAATTTGGTTTCTCCTTGTAGGACCACCAAAAAAATACTAAATTAAATGAGAGAGAGAGGATGAATTTGTTTAATTATCTCTTATTAATCTCATCATGATGTTTTACTAAAAATGAGAATTCCATCTGCCTATCATTTATTTGGAATTGGAGCACATGCATGGCAATTCCATCTGCACCATCATAGATATGACAAACAATTAAGCTATGGTTCCAGCAATAATCACAATTTGCCTATTCAGTTCGATCCAAATGGTGCAATTATTGGGATTAATGATGAAGGCACATTAGCATTGTCAAAAGCAAAGATATTGCCAATCTATGCAACTTGGAACAAGATCACTTACACCCACAAATAAAGGCAACTCAACAGGAATTCAATTAGAAAAATACACTACCACTAATCCAAAAGATAAATGTTTCCTAAACTCACGTTTTAGCAGGACACCAGACACTAAATAATAATTCTCGCATTATTTTTGTATGGTATCTGATGACTAAATGGATAATAATTCAACTAACATAGTTCAAATGAATAAACCCCCTTGACTTTGGAAATCCAAAAGAGAGTCTAGGTTTTTGCGAGTCAATTATATTATGCCATCCGAGTCATCTCATGACTTATATAACCATCTGACTAATAAAGTTATTATTGTACAAGTAACTAGTAGGTCAAACCACGGGTTTCCATTGGTTTTGGAACTCATCAATTTTGGCCCAATCAACCAGAAATCTATGGTTGGTTAGAATTTACAGGTTGGTTCAGTTTGAAAAATTGTCGTTGATTGATTGGTGAGTTTAATATTTTCTAACTCATCATACAACTCGCTCAACTCATCTAACATATTAAAGAGAAGAATATTATATATATATATGTATATAGTTTTCCTAAAAAAAATAGTAGTATTCCCTTTTTTTAAAGAAAATAAAATGGCGGTAGAACTTAATTTACCTTATTCTATTGAAAAACTTTAAGATTTATGGATATTTTCATAAACTTATGAATATTTTTAATATATATATATTCAGATTTATTGAATTATTGTTATATTAGTTAACTTATAAATATTTAATTATATTATTTTTTAACTTAAAAAGATAATTCTCTTTTATATATATAATATTTTTTAAAATATTAAATATATAGGACCTACCCAAATCAGCCCATTAATAAATCGATTGAATTAATTAGGATTAAAGGAAAAAAATACAAAAATAGTTTATCTTAGGTATATATAAAAATTAACTATTAAAATTAATTATTAGTATAAAATAATATTAAAATATAAAATATATATTAAAAATAAGTTAATAATACATATAATTATACATCAAATATATAATAACTAATTTTAATAACTAATTTTAATGTATAAATAGTAATTTTATTAATTAAATTGGATAGTTAAAAAAAAAATCTTCTTGAACCCACTCAAAAACACCGAACCCTTTGGTCAAACTTTGATCACACACTAAACTGTACTATAAATATACATGTATTAATAAACTCTACAAATTATAAAGTATGCATGTTTGCAAAAATCTTCGTGCATGTCCAGGTTCATTTAATTTGTCGAATTATTTACCTTTAGGTATATCGATGTTATATGTTTCCATCTTCAAATTAATACACCATGCATGCATGTATTCTACACTAGCTAGTGCTATACAACCACAAAATATCTACGGGGAAGAAAAAAAAAGGTGTTGGTCATGTTTGTCGTGTTGATGATGTCATTCGTCTTCAAAATTCGATTTATGGTATGCAGAGGGTATGCAGAGGGACCATGGTGCAGCATAATATAGTAACGAAAGCAACATTTCAAAAATAGTGGATAAGAAAGTCAGAGTCGTTAGGGACCGGGGTATTATGCAACTTTGGAATTTGGATAATGAGAGGAATAAACCTTTTCATTAATTATGAGAAAAGTTTGTAATAAAATCATTAATCAAAAGACTAATATAAAAATCGGCGATGCTACACATTTACGTAATCATATAATTAAGTTGGCCTAATACTAAAAAAATCTAATATCATTAAATGAAACGTGAAGTACACGTGTTCACACACGAAATCGCTCTTGCCCAATGCTTCTTCTCTCCTACGCTTCTTCTTCTTCTTTTTCTTTTCACGCTCGTTTACGCACGGAGTGTCTTCTTCTTCGTATTCCTCCTTCTCCTCCTTTTTTGCGTTCCTCCTTCTCCTCTTTTTTCGCGTTTCTTCTTTTTCACATATTTTCTCCTTATCGTCATTCTTTTGTTGTTGTTGCTGCTGTATTTTTTGTCTTTTCCTCCTTCTCTCTGGTGAAAAAACAGTAGAAGGTGAGAAAGAAGAATTTTGAATAGTGCAGAATGAACCGAAAACACAGTACTCATGGTGAATTGAAAACAATACTCATGGTGAACCGAATATAGTACTCATAGTGAACCGAACACAATACAATTGTATAGTACTGAGTGAATAAAACATAATCCACTATATAAAATCAAATTCAAACAACTTTCTGCAGAATGAACCGAATACAGTACTCATAGTGAACCGAACACAGTACTGAGTGAACGAAACATAATCCATTATATAAAATCAAATCCAAATAACTCTGCCTACAATTTACATATTATCAATTCAATTCAATTCAATTCAATTCAGTACACTTCCGTCCATTTAATTCAATTCAAATTAGCAATTGCATTCCATTCAATTCGATTCAAAATTGAATAATCCAAACTTTGTCAATTTGATTCGTTTCAGAAGAGTAATCCAAATTGCTCTCCTGATTTGAAGTTGAGTCATTTATTGTTTTGATTCAGAAGTGCAGATCGAAGAAGAAAACGAAGAAGAATAGGAAGAAGACAAATGCAATGTAACCAGATCAAAATAAGAAAACGAGAAGATGAACGCGACCAGAGGAGTACGACGAAGACAATGTAGATCAATAAGGAAGAACGCGAGCAACGAAGGAGGAAGAAGAGGAGGAGGAGGAAGAGGTTTACGTTGCAGCAAAAAATTTACGTTGCGCGTATATGACAAACGAATGAGAAATGAAAAACGCGCTTATGAAAAAAATTATTTGGTTAACAACCATATAAAAAAATACATAAATACAGAATTTTTCCCTATAAATATTTCACTAAACTGATTTTATAAATATATGTTTCGCAAATTGTTTCTCATGGTGAGGAGCTTCTTAATTAGATATATTATTATGAAAAACGATGATTGCATGGCTTACATTCTTGGTTGGACATAATTCACCTAAGATTTTCTTTCTTTTATAATATAATTCATTGGTGGTTTAGTCTTTATGAGCAAGTGACCATTTCCTTGACCTACACAAAATGAGTCAACTGTACTGTTGACATTAATGATTGGTTAGGTGCGTATAGTTCAATACAAATTTCTGAATTAGTTGGGCTACAACTTTAGTGTAGCACATGGTAGAGCTTTTAATTTGGTAATTAGTGACACCAAATCTTGGGACTAATAAGTACCCTGCAAGCTACCTTAGGATTGATTAGGAGCTCTGATTTTTGTGTGGGCCAAACCCAACAATTCCACGCCACCATAGGCCACCTAGCATGTGATTAAATTAAATTAAAACTTGATTCCTTGTGATATTATTATTATTATTATTATTATTATTATTATTATTAGTGACAAAATTGACATTTTAATGCACTTCAACTAATTTAACTAATATTAATAATGTTCGGTCGCTCATTATGGATATATAAAAGGTTTTCATTTCAATAATACGTATGTGTCTTTAAAAAGAACAAATTAAGAATTATTTCTTAAAGTAACCAAACATAGTATCTGTTGATTCTATCATCACTCTAGTCTCTATTAATTATCACCTCTGATCTATGGCTTTCTTTAAGAAATTAGACAGAATCATTGCAACGCTCTATGATTGTACTAAAGTTGATGAACAGCCATGCCTAATTGCATAAAAGAAATCAAAAGAAGCAAGTCAAATTAAAGTTGTTGAATATCTATGCCCTACGGTGAGGCCTTTTAGCTTCTTCCCACAATGAATTGTTTCACCGTTGTAAGCTATTTCTTCAACATCTTCCATCACATGCTATCTTCACAAAAGTATGCTAGCTAGTGAAGGAAAATAAATTTTAAAATAAAAATTAATAGATTAATTAACTTACTCATAGGCTCTTGGTTCAGGTGATTACTAACAAATATTTGAAGAAAAATAATCTTTTCACTAATAAGATTATGGGATCGGATTCGATAATTTGGAAAGCTCTGACTAAAGGTGCGAATACATTGAAGGATAGATGGCTTCATTTGGGACACAGGCAACGTTAACGGTTCATTCTGGTTTAATGATTGACTTCCGTCTAGTTCGGTTGGAAGCAAAATTGATATCATAGAAATTATTGAATCCGACCTCAGCATTCGAGATGTGTATCATTATAGGAGTTGCCACTTGAATAATCTTTATTCTATCATTCCTCGTGAGCTGAAATTAATAAAATTGTGAAAAAAAAAGAGAAAAGAAAAGAGGGAGAATATTGTATTTTTTGATTGATGGAAAAATTATAAAAATAAATATAAATAGAGTATAATTTATATATTTTGTTGGATTGAATTTATGAAAGATAAGAATAATTAAAAATAATAAAAATTAAAATTGTGGCATCATTTATGTATTTTATTAGACTAAATTTATGGACTGATGTGAGACTTTTTTTGTTGTTGTCCTCGGCTAATGCAAAAGAGTTGTTTAATAGAAAGTTAGAAACAGAAAATTTGAGGGCCTCCGCTAAGTAGACAACAGAAAATTTGAACAACGGGTTGAAAATTTAGTCCAATAAAACTAAAAAAAATATTCCACTCAAATTACCCAACCAAAAAATTCCATTCAATAATTCAAAAATTTTAACTATCTATTATACCCTAATTTACCAAAACACCAGCTTCTCCCCCAAACCCCCATCTGCCATCGCCGCCTCACCAACCAGCCCTTTCGCTAGCGTCACTCTCTCCCTCACTAGACATCATCGTCGCCTACTGGGTTCTTCACGTCATCACTTGGTCACCAACCAGCCCCATCGTCGCCGCTGATTCGTCAACAAGGACCCTCATCGGCACTTAAGGATAACCATTTACTTAAAGATAAAAATAATCATCTGCATACCCAATGAATTGAACATCCAACATATTTTAATTGTATATAACTAAACTCATTTTAATCAAATAACCATCCACATAAGAATTAAAATAACCATTCGCATACCTATTAAAATGACCATCCAAGATATTATAGGTTGACCACAACAAGGTGGAAACACGAGAGAGAGGGAGGGTGCTGCGGTGATCAGCAGCACTACGAATTGCGAGAAGAGAGGTGCTACGGTGGTCGGGCGACGCTGCTGCGAATCGCGAGAGAGAGAGGTTACTACGGTGGTCGGGGGACGCAACTGCCAACGCAAGAGAAAGGGGTTACGGTGGTCGTCTTTGCTGTTGTAAATTACAGAGTGGAGAAGGACTGCAGTAGTCAGGTGACGCTACTACGGATCGTGAAGTGGCGTGTAGCTGTGGCGCGCGAGGAGGAAGTCGCGATGGTGGACGGCGTTCAACGATGCTGCACCTTAAGGTGGTTGAAGCTACGGCGCCGTTTCTGTCGCAGCGTGGTGGGAGGAGAAAACGTGATTTGTTGGAGGGGGAGGAGGGTTGAGATAAAATGGGAACATGATGTGATGGAGGAGGTTACGTTATGTAACCCTAATAATTTAAATTCAAAAATTGATTATTCTAATAAATTGAAAATCTGATTTTAATAATTAATTTAACCTTTTGTTTAACCGTTGTTCACCTTGTTCAACATTTACATTGTTTACCTATACTTTTTCAATTTCGAGATATAATCCAGAGTTGTATCATAACGAGGTCCCTAGGTAGAGATGGGCAAGTTCTAACTCGACATGCTATATGGCTAAAAATGGTTATTTACTATGATGCATGGACACTGACATGGATACTGGACACGACACGGGATACGCCGACACTCAAATTTTAAAATCTTATAGGACACAAGAACACGTATACATATAAAATATAAATTATTTTTTAGATAAATCGTAATGATATTTTGATATTTTATTGATATTAGAACATAAATTAAATTTTTAAATTATTTTTAATGTCTTATTTTAATTATATAAAATATTTAAAATATTTTGTTATTTTAATAAATAATAATATATATTATTTCTGAATTTATTTCAAGAATACATATTAAAAATAATGTTAAGCGCGCTGGCACATGATGGTATTTAGGTGTGTCCAAATGTATCCGGAGAATAATTTTTTATTTTTTATCAAGACACAGTTGAAAACAACAGACACGCGTGTCGGACGAGTATCGATGAATGTCGTATCAAAATGTGTTCGATATGCGGACACTGCAACTTAATAAAATGTGCGTGCTTTATAGGTTATTTATGATTTTTGCAATGTAAAATTGGGTGGGATGACTCTGTCAGTTGGAGTTGGGTTTGGAAGTTAAATGTATCAAGAAATATGAAGTTGTTGATCTGGTTATGCTTGTATAATGGCTTCCTACCTCTACATATTATCCATTTTCACTCGGATATAACTACCTCCAAGACTTAGCAATGTTGCCTTCTTTTCGCTGAGTCTTTAATTCATTGTCTCAGGAATTGCATGACAACTTCTCGTGTCTGGTAGATCTCTAGTTTTTTCTGGTCGTGATTTTTCAGTTACAAGATGTCAAAAAATAGGTGGAGGTTGGTTGTAAGGATGAGGATGAGTGGTGTTTTGTGACTTGTCTTTGGGCCATATGAATAGACTGGAATGAGTATGTCATCAACAACAACTCTAACTTTCCAGTGGAGGTGGCTTTCTGAGCTCGTTTGTTATCGAAGGAGATTCATTCTGCGACATCTGTATTGCCAATTCATAGTAACATTATTTCATCTACTATTTAGATTTGTCATGAAGAGGATTTTTTTAAAATTGAACTATGATGAAAGTTCTTATGAGGACTCTGGGGAAACGGGTTATTATGGTTTTGTTATCAAAAATAGTATTGGTGCTTGGGTGCATGGTGCTTCTGAGTCTGTGCCGCAGGGTAGAAATTTGAGAGCTGAGCTTTGGGGCATCTAGCGTGGTCTTTGTTCGGCTCATGAGATAGGTTGTTCTCATCTTATTTGTGAAACAGATTTGTCAGAGACTTTCTCCTTCATTTTGCATAGGAAGATTCCCCATAATTGTTAGAAAGGTAAGAGACAATGATAGAGAAAATGTTTGGATGTATTCAAGTTGTGTGGAATAATACAATATAAAAAGATATTATTAATAAGTGCTAAGAGAATCGAAATAATAAAGATGTAATATTTTATAATAAATATTCAGATATGCTAAATAATTCTAATAAATACTAATTGATCATAATATATTCTAACATTCCCCTCAAACTCAAGTTACGTTTAAGTCACCAAAAAAAACTCAAGTTACGTTGGAAACTCATTTAAAACAATGAAACAAAGGAAAAAACTGCATAAATTGCTGAAAGAAAGCGCAGATAGAACTGTCGGAAAGGAGTGCAAATAAAACTGTCGCAAAGAAGCGTAGACGGAACTGTCGCAAGGAAAGTGCAAACGAAACTACCGCAAAAAAAATGCAGATGAAACTAACACAAGAAAAATGCAGACGAAACTGCTGCAAGAGTGATGAACCGCGGAAAAACTACAGAAAAGATGGCAATCTGTCAGAAAGATGGTGAGCAACCCGAAAACTACCAAAAAAGTGGCAAACTATGAAAAGATGGTAAAATGTCAGAGGATAACGAACTGCCTAAAGGTGACGAAAAATATATGATTTTTCCATGATAATAGGTAAGAAATAGATGACATTGGTATTTGATTCATTAGACTCAGAAAGACACAAGACGAAGAGGATAGACTAATTAGTAAGGTAAAAAACTTCAAAAAAGTGATCAAAAGCAAGGAAAAATGGCATAAAAAAAAAGTATAAAAAATACATTGATTTCATCCAAAAAAAACAATTATATGTGTATTCAAATTATGTAAAATGATATAATATAAAAAAGTATTAATATGGGCTAAGAGAATCATCAACATAATAAAAACGTAATACTATATAATAAATATTTAAATATACTAAATAATTTTAATCAATATTAATTGATCATAATATATTCTATCGATCAATGATCATACAAAAGTCGACGTAATTGTTCAAATTTTTGAATTGAAGCTCTCCTCTACATGGTTAGTCTGCTTTGAGTTGATTGACAGACATACTAATCAAGTAGCTGATTGGTTAGCTCAACATGGTGTGTTGGTGGTGTCTACCGAAATAATTTGCATGGAACCTCCAAACTCTCTTAAGAATCTTTATTCTCGTATCTTTTTAGTTTCTCTTTTCCTTTTCTTTCTTGTTTTTTTTTTTTTAGTTTCTTGCCATAAGAATTTATTTGCAAGACTAAAGTGATGAGTTTCTATTTCTAATAAACTTCTTAAGTTGGCAACAAATTTTAAAGTTTTCCATACCTTAATCATTTTTAACAAGGAGATCTCAATTAATCGTCCCTTTTCTCCATCTATTTATCAAAATTAATTGTAGGACATACAAGGGAGGGAAAAGATTATGAAACGGATGGCTCTTTTTCCTGTCATTGGATCCCATGGTAAAAATTAATTAATATAAACACTACAAACTTAATAAAATGTCTCGAGTGGAAAATCCTATAAATTCCATAACAAATTCTTCTTAAAGTTTATTGAATGATAATATAGAGAGCAGTTTGAAAGTTGGACTAGCATGTATAATAGTAGAGAGGAATAAAAAATGTTGATGACTAAATTCTTTGCAGTGATGTAGAATATTTGATTAAAACGAAATGATAGAATTTTTAACAAAAGAGAAGCAGATGTTGAGGACATTTAAGGAGGGACGATTTTGAACTACAAGGAATGGATTGATTTTAATCCTTTTAGTTGTTGATGATATTATTAAAGATGACCGAGAATTGATCTTTTTATGCTTTCTTTTCTGTTGTTTGTTGCTCCACTTTAGTATGTTGAATTTTCTTTGTTTCAAAAAAAAATATAGAATTAAAGTAAATCAGTTTTAAACTTTTACTACTAATTTAGTAATTATTTAATTAAGAATTTAATAAAATCAAATCAATTAGTAAAAATGACAATGTGAATTTTATAATATCTATTATTTGATATTTAATTTTTATTTAATTTTTTATAATAAATTTTTAATATTTAAAAATTATTTATTTTTATGTTTTTAAAATTAAATATTAATTTTTATTTTTTTAATAAGTTAAACACTATTTTTTAAACACTGATAACAATGGCAAAATGAACCTCTAGAAATAGAAGATACTCTGTGGTTGAGAGATATTAATTCGGGGATGCTTACCAACCACTTATTAAGTGGCAGACGGCTCAGCAAATTCACTAAACAAAGACTATTATTTTTTGGCATGTGCTCCATGTATTCATGCATGATATTCATATTGATATTGATATTAAATAATGATACTATGTTTTTTTCTTTTATACTCTTTCTCCAATCTATGAATAATGCTTCTTCAAGTCTATTAATTTTGACCGATAATTAATTTGAGTTGATTTATTATCATCATGATTTCATGAAAATAAAGTTTTTAGTTTTATTATTTGTATTTTATTTTCACAATTTTAATGGAATACTCTTATTTTTTTAAAAGAACATAACGAACTACTTCAATCAATCATCAATGGAAATAATTGCTACAAGTTTGTACCAACCTATAGCTTTCTGTCGGTATCAATTTCATGAACAAAATGAAAATATCAATCCAATGGTCCATGCCAAATCTTTAT
>NC_029776.3:8713321-8714314 GCF_000817695.3 Arachis duranensis
TAAAATGATGATAATAATAGTGACCAAAGTTTATTAAAAAAAAAAAACAGATGTTTTATAAAGATGTAAATTTAACTTTGTCTCTCAATATGAGGTCACAGCACTTTGATAAATATTTAAGACGCAAGAAACTTAGATGTATGCTCAAATTTTATATAATAAAATAACAGATATTAAAATTGTCTAAATTTTTGTATATAAAATCCATCCTTTATTTTTTAATTTAAAATTTAAACATGACAGAAAGAACCTTTGCATATATATAAAACAGTAAAAAGATTAGACGTTTGGAGTGTTTATGTCTAAGTAAAGTAATGTCCATGATTATTTATTTATTTGTATGAACATGGAACTTGTAATGTACGCAAACAACAAAAAGGGTAAAATACATAGGAGCAAAATATGTGTCTATGTCTCTAAAGATTCACATCTCATTTCAACTTAGGACCATCCATCATTTTCACTTTCATGTTCATAATTTTCATGTATAATACAAACTACTAAATCAGCCAAAAAAAAAAAGAAGAAAATTGCTCGATCCCTTTCTGATATGCACCTATCACCTATATGTATACCAAGATTCTCTGTTCAACCTCAAAAGGGCCCAATGGTAATTACACATGCAACATAGCAAAGCATACTTCAGGCTTACTCCATGTCCATGCTTCTACATGATAACTTTGGTCACTCCAACCTTGAAATTCCAACGACCCTCCCAAAAAGCAACAGGAACAGGTACACAGACAATAAAGGATCCCATTAATATATTCATAAACCAAATAAAAATAAACAATAAACAATATAATGGGGAGGCATGCTTAGCTTGCTGTCTGTTACATTGCTGAGTTGTGTATTATAGTGAACTTAAATACAAAAATAATAATTAACTTGAATTGGTTGAATGTTCAAGTCATTTGTCTGTTTTTTTTATATATTTTATATAAATAAATAATTTTTATCAAATATAATTATTTTAAATTACTTGATAATTTT
>NC_029776.3:8714346-8731844 GCF_000817695.3 Arachis duranensis
GATAATTTTTCATTAGTAAAAAAAAAAGCACCTTTTTTTTTTTTAATTTTGGAACCAAGCAACACAAAAATTGTTGGACCCAAATCATCAAAAGAAATAATCTGCTAAAGTAGAAAAAACAGAGTCCCATGAGCTATTATGATGTAGTATTCCATTCCATTTCATCTCATTCATTGCATCTTTCTCTTTTTCTTTTTATTGGGTCTCGTGGTGTTGTTATCAACTTTACAAATTAAAATAGGGACTATATTTAGTTATTTACTACAAATTAGACTCATCATTATTTATTTATTTATTATTATTATTAATATTATTATTCCACCCCCTGGACCCTGCAACTCTCTGCTCTGTTTCTCACTCTCTCTTAGTGGTTCCCTTGAGGATCAACAGCGTTGGCTCCTCTTCAATCTTTTTCTTTTTTTCCTTTTTTTTTTGGCTCCTCATATCACACCAAACTCTTGAGTAAGGCTTCTGCTTTTCCTGTTTAATGGTGACCAGTGTTCACAGATAAACAAAACAAAGCAAAAAAGTGTTTTTTTTTTTTTTTTCTGTGTGCTCATTTGTACTTTTGAAAATGTTCCAACCACTTTTTTTTTAAAAAAAATTATAAAAGATAAATAAAAAGAAGAAATTTCTAATTTCTGCTTATTCGTCCTCCCATTTTGCTTGGGTTTCAAATTCTATTTCCCATTTGAGAGTAAAGAAAAAAGAAAAAACAAAGATTAAATCTTTTTCAGTTTTTCTCCCTTCACCATTGAACATTCCTCAGCTCCATGCCAATTTCTATGAAACTAGATTTGTTCTTCTGGGGAGAGTAAAGATCAGCTTCAAAGATTCCAGCTTTTCATTTTCCTTTCTCCCGTGTTTCATGAGGGAAAAGGCACGGTTTTAGTAATTCAAGAGAGCAAAAAAAAACTGAAGTTCCGCATAGAAAGGAGTGAAATTTGGCCGAGTTATTTCTCAGCTTGACTTGTTGCCAGTTGAAGCATCATTTTTTGAGTTTGAGTGTGATGCCGTTATATTGTTAGGTGTGGAAACCTTGTCACTTGTCAGATATGAGTGATGTTAGGCTTGGCAAGGTGGTGGAGCAGCAAGGTCAAGGTCAAACAAGGATTAAGAATGTTCCAATTGCTGTCACCCCAGAAGGGTTTTGGTGCTGCCCTTCCCCTGTTGTGTTCCAGAAAGGTCTCAAGGTTCAAACTCCTCTCAACAACAAACCAAAACCCTCTTCACCACCACTACTTTCAAAGAACACTGCTCACAAGATACCGGCTTCAGTTATAGAGAGGAGAGCAGTGCCTGCTGCACCACCACCATCAAGATTGGTGGTTGCTTCAGATGTTCAAAAATGCAGTGATGACCCCGAAAGGCCTCCAGCTGCAGCATCTGTGACTACTACAGAGAGACCTCAAAGGAACAAGGTTGAGACTTTGCCCAAGAAGGTTGCTATTGAGTTTGGTGAAGCTGGAACCTGTGATATGAAGGTGGTTTTGTTGGGGAAGCAAGGGTTTTGTGTCAAGTTGAATGTGCATAGGGATGTATTGAGGGAGAAGAGTAGTTTCTTTGCTGAGAAATTCTCTGAGTTAGGTGGAATTTCATCATGTCTCCAAATTGAGGATTGTGAAGATGTTGAAATATATGTTGAAACTGTTGGCCTTATGTACTGCAAAGAAATGAAGCAGAGGCTTATGAAGCAGAATGTTTCTCGCATTCTTCGAATACTCAAGGTAATCTTGCTTAATTTTCTGCTTATTTTCTATTTTGAGTTTTTGAATTCTAAGGATTGATTGCTTTTTGCTTATACTCTTTTGATCTTACTGGTATTGTAAATTTTCAGATTATCTTTCATGGTGCCTTTTTGTTTGTTAGCATAGAACAACTATATTTCCTTGTGAGGCATTTATTTGTATCTCCACTGATATTAGGAGGTTCATCATTTATTAGATTCCTTTCTTCTTTGGGTGCTCTAATAGCTTCCTTATTTAATGCCGCTACCAATTGCAACTTTATTGTCATGGAATAGATACAAGTGTGTATAAGCTCAATAAGCATCAATATTCAGTACTACTTTGTGACAAATGTAAACTAGCATGCAAATGTTTCTGAGAGACACTTGATTCTCTTTGAACACATTTCTTCATCCTAATACTAAAGGTGGAAGTGTTTTATACAAAGGGAATTCCATGGATTGTGCTATTTGTGATGCAAATTCACACACTGACTTGCTGTTGATGGCAAATCAAGAATTGTGGAAAATGTGAACTGTAGGGAATAGGGATGATGATGGGTAATTCTTCTGTCAATTAGGGGTCAGTTTAATGAAATCCTTAAGCCTCATCCATAACTTTCTGCTATATTGTGTTCGTTTCAAATCTTTATCCTACTTAATCGTTTGTTAGGAATGAACTATTGCTTGATGACACCAACTCAAATCAAGCTATTTTACATTGCTGTAGGATTTGTTTGATATGTATATATCATTTCCATACAGATAAATGTTAAAGAACATAACTTATTTGATTGCAATTCAATTATATCGATATTCTTAGTTTTTATTTATAAGCATTACTTGATTCTTTATATTTTAGGATAGGTATGTTGCCGAAAGATCTTCAATAAAACTGAAGGAAACTATTTCTGCAGGTTGCAGAATCGCTTGGCTTCAGTTCGTGTATCCAGTCATGTTTAGATCACTTGGAGGCAGTCCCTTGGGTTGGAGAAGAAGAAGAAGAAAAGGTGGTGTCAACCGTACTGCGACTCAAAGGAGAAGGAATCGGAGTCAACCCTGTGCTAAAACGTGTTTCTCCTGAAATTTCTAATGCACAGAAGGATACTCTATCCCACATACTTGAACTTGTTCTCAAAAGCAATGAGGAGAGAGGTCGCCGAGAGATGAAATCCATAGTTCTAAAGCTCCTTAGGGAGAATAACAGTCTTCCAGGCTCCACTGGTTCAGCTGACATATGCAATGATATGATTTATAGATCATGCAGAAGCTGCTTGGATTCATTATTGTCACTGTTCAAGCAGGCTGCAGAAGCAGACGTTCCGGACACACCTAGCATTAGCAGAGAAGCCATACTAAAACAAATAGCCCTTGAAGCCGATAACCTTTCATGGCTGCTTGAGATTTTAGTTGACAAACAAGCTGCTGATGAGTTTGCGCTGATGTGGGCGAATCAGGAGGAACTGGCAACCCTACATGGAAAACTCCCCATCGTAGCACGCTATCACATCAGCTGCATTTCTGGAAGACTGTATGTTGGCATTGGAAGAGGGGAGTTGTTGCCATCAAAGAACACACGCTTGTCACTGTTGCAGACATGGTTGCAGCCTCTGATCAATGACTACAACTGGTTACAGCACGGATGCAGGTCGTTTGACAGGAAACTTGTGGAGGAAGGAATTGGGAGGACTATACTAACCTTGCCACTGGAGGATCAGCAGAGTATTCTGCTTTCTTGGGTGGGGAGTTTCTTGAAAACCGGCGATGGATGTCCCAACCTTCAGAGAGCTTTCGAGGTATGGTGGCGAAGAACCTTTGTTAGACCTTACATGGAGGGCCAAGGTAATGATGCAATGCAAGATAGTTGAGAGTGTTGTCAAAGAAGCCTGTCATGTGTTAATGGATATGTTAAAGTGGTTTTGGAACTTTACTCTTTCTTTCTTTCTTTCTTTCTTTCTTTCTTTTTAAATTTGATGAATTGAAAGAATGATAAAAATATGTTGATTTCAGAAATGGAGTTCACTAACAAGTACTAAGACATATATATATAGGAATCATGTTACAGTGGAGAGTGTTTTTCAACCAAGAGTGAAAATTGTTCTTTTTACAATAGAAAAAAAAAATAAAAAAAAATATAAAGCCATCATGCAGAATGTACATTCTCCCAAAAAATTAGGTATAATCTTTGCTCTTTATTGAACTTTACTCTTTACTGCACTAATTGAATCCTATAAAAATTACAAATGAGTCATTGAAGTGTAACTATAAGCTATTCAAGGTGATGGAGTGGGAATTTTAGTTGTTTTATATAATATTTTCTCACCTCAGCTAAATTCTAAATCAAGGAGATTAATGCTCAAGGACAAGAAATTAAGTTAATAATTAATCTGTTGTTTTTTATTAAAAAATTACATTGATTTTGCATTACTCATTAAATTTGAAGAGATGTAAACGCATCTACCAAACTAAAATTTAATTTTTTTTTATAAATTTATCTTTCGTTTATCTATTTATTTATTTATTCATTTGTTTTTTAATAATTCTTTTTTATTATCATCATTATTCTATAAAAAAAATTTTAAGTGTACCAAGAATACTGGTATTTCAATTGTTTTAACCATTAATTTGAATTAATATATACTATATATATTTTTTATAATTCAGATCAACGATTAAAACAACTAGAACACCAGTATTTCTGATATATTTGAAACTCTTCCTATTCTATAACTACCACTATATACTGTTATTATAATTATTATTTTTGTTGTTATTATTTGAAATTGTACCACATACATATTAAGTTATTTTGTGGAGATTATCATTATAACTCAAATGTTTCTATATATATTTCTCCGAACCGATGAAGAATGTATGTTAGCATCGTACACTAAAATTATTCTTAAAATTCAAATTACAACTCATTTATAATTAAAGGTACACTAAATTGATCTCTTATTTTATAATAAATGAATTATTCTTTTACATATGATATTAAAAACTAAAATTTATCAAATATAAATATTATATCTTTAATTTTAAAATTTCAATTTAAAGTTTTTTTTAATAAAATTACATATTTCAGACCAAAATAAATTTAAAATAGTATTTGGAAAGTTACTGAATTTATACAAATTTATGTGAATTTACTCGAAGCCACTCGAATTTTGTTTAAATCTAAGTTATTAGTTATAAAGTTTTTTCATTTCTTTAATATTTAAGTTGGGTAGATTGAAGATTTTCATCCATTCCAAACTGAAGAAAGGTAGAATTCATTGTAGGCTTTTTGTGGACTTTCCATAAATAATGTGCACAACATTTTTATTTATGGAATTTTTATCACATGTATTATTTAATATAAATCTCAATTATTGAAGTTAAAGTATCATATTCCAAGCAATTCCGTGACATACGTGAACATCTTTCCATACTATATGATTCAACCAAGTTGTTGCTTTTTAGTGTTACTGACCCAAGAAAATTAAAAAAGATTAACTAACATAGGTCCTCCTTTTGTTTTTGGTCATGAACATAGGTCCTCCTTAATTAATATTTTTGGAAAATTTTTATTGGTCTATCTTAAATGGCTTTTGCTAAAATAAAAAATGTGGGCTGACATAATGATCTATCTTCCTTCAATTTCTTTCGGTCTGAATGATCTTCTTCTGTTTTTGGACGGGGTCTGAATGATCTTGAATTTCCTGACCAAAAACATGCTTCCATAACTCTACACAAATGATTGGGACCAGCCCATGATACTTGGCCCTTTGACCAAAATATTTATAGCCCTGTCTCCTTCATGCATGATTCATGTATCCGAATTATATTTTACTCAAAATAGGAGACCTATAGGAGTTTAATTTTCATTTGTAAAAGAAATTTAATTTTTAGGCACCGACTGTGTAAACTATTTTATACATTCATATAATTATACTTATTTTTTGTAATGACCATTTATAGAGTCAAAGTGAAAGATAATTATATTTAGAATAATGCTATACATTGAAGTCTTTTTATGATGCAAGTCTAACTAAATTAAACAATAAAATTTGGAGTATCGCTATCTATAATTAATTTTTGTTGATATTAGACCAATTTAGTTAGACTTAATTAACAAAAACACTTGAATATGTAGTATTATTCTTATTTTTACTAATGTAATATTATGCAATTAGATACACATATAAAACTATTTTATACTTATAGTACATTAAAAATAAATTCTATTTATAAAATCAAATATATATGTAAGTTGAATGATGCCGAAAGGAAAAAAATTTGTCCTACTCATCATTACAATGTTATCCCTGTAACTATTTTGCACGATTATATAATAAACAATAATATTAAAGTATAATTAAGGTGGATAAAATCATAGAAGTTGTTTTGTTTGACATATATATATAGCTCTGGCCTGAGTGTCTGGGTATAGGTTAATAGCATGCATGCATCGAAATGTGATGTAGAAGATGATGAGCATGAGAGTTTCAATTGAGCATGAAGCAACATAAAACATTGTGTCGTGGCATGTGATTCTTCATTCATATTTACTACCTATGTAGCTATAGCTAGCTACTCATCATGTGTCCTACTTGCACTTGAACATGTCGTTTTAGAGAGAGAAAGAAAGATGCATAGTTATAGCAGTAGTATAGGTACATTCCTCCAGTCCCTTTCATATAGGTCGACATCACACATGCAGGTACCAGAAATGAGAACTGCCTTTACTCTCTCTCAGACAATTGAAATGATTATTTCCTGGGAATTCCAAAAGATACTATACCCCCTCTCTATCTTCCCTATCTGAAAAGTCTTCACCTTATTAACATTATTATGCATCACAACTTTAATTTCATTCACTCAGATCATTATTTTAATTTATATTATTATTATATTCACTTGCTTCCCTCCTCTTCTATTTAATTTTAAATCAACTTATATTTCATCTGTAAGTTAATTATAAATTTTGAACAGTAGGTTATGAAAATAAAATAAATTTTACATGCTTTTTATTATTTATATTTTTTATTTTTTTATTTTTTATTATTTATTTATGATAGAGTTAAATTTTGATTTTATCTAAAATACATATATGAGAGTACAGACACAAGAGTCACAATAATCACCACCAAACTATTAAAAGAGAATTCAATGCTACAATAATGATTTATGATATATATGGAAAAAATATAACTAATATTAAAAGTAATTTCTAGCCGAAAAGTAGTGGTCCCGAGTCCTGATGATGAATCATGATTGCTGGATGAATGTGCCTTCTACATACAAATACACAATGCCAACTTGTGTTAATTGATCATTTCCCATACCTCCAATTATCACTGCCGTTGTCCACCTTTAGTTACGGTTTAATCTAATCCATTTGAATTTGAATTTGAATTGGTATATTACTAATCCACTTAAATAAATATTAAAAATTTAAATTTTTTTATTCATATAATCTATTAATTATCGACAAACTTTTAAATAAAATTTTAGTTCATCACTATATTATTTTGGATAAATATACCTTTCACAATCTACATACAAATATACAATGCCAACTTGTGTTAATTGATTATTTTTCACATCTCCAATTATCACCACCCTTAGTTACGGTTTCATTTAACCAATTTTGGTTAGTATAATAGTCATTAGTTCATTAGTTCATTTAAATAAGTGTTGAGAGTTTGAATCTCACCTTATTATTCATACAGCAACTTATTGAATAACGACACTTAAATAAAATTCTAATTCGCCACAAATTATTAGTATTTGACCTGTCAAATTAAAAAATATTATAAACAACCAAAAATTACAATTTAATTAATTTCTTGCTAATTCAATAATAATAACAATAATCATGATTGGAAGATAATAAAAAAATCTAAAAATATTATGTATAAATAAAAAGTTAATTAATAAATCAATTATTATGTATTTATGTAGATATATATTATTTAATTTATTTTAATATATATATTTTATATTAATAATTAATTTTTAATGTATATTTAATATGATTATAAAAAATTAATCTAAAATAATTTAAATTTGTTTTATTTTATATTTATTAATTATTAATAAAAAAATTCATAATATTAAATATAATAAATATATAAATATAGATATTACATATAACTTTGGTTATTGTATTGTTTCTCTAGCATTGACATCGTCTTTCACCCAACACTTAAATCCGGGATATCACGGGGCATTACAATAATGTTAGACGAACAACTCTTTTTTTTTAAAACAATTATTGTATAACTAAGGGTTAAAATGATTTTGTAATTATGAGAGTGTCAATAGTCGATACACACTAATATGTTCATTGATTCACTTTTTTTATTATTAAATACGTATAAAAGTAATAAAAATAAAAATAATTTATAACTTAATTAAAAAATTTTGATACGTGTTTTAAATATTTATGAATGAGGAGTTAAAGTATTATTTATTAAATTAATTTACATTTTTAAGTATTAGAATGTTTAATTTAATTTTATGTATTTTTTATTTTGTTTATCTAGTTAGCATATTGAATTTTTCGTTAGTAAAATTAAGGTCTTTTTATGTTTAACTTGATATGAGGTGTATAAGTATCTCATAAATGATTATAGCTATCACAGAAAATATTAAAAGAATGTCAAAATATTTTTTGATTTCGTAACAAAATTATAATGTGGATAAGTAAAGCTGAGTGAATTTTATTTTTATTGTATTAAAATATTTGATAGAAGATTAAGTGATTCCTTTTAATTCAATTTATAAATTATGGTATAGACAAGTTAAATTGAGTGAATCATTTTTGTATTAAGAAATTGGATAAAAATAGAGTGATTATTTTTGTATTCAATTTCAATCTATTATTTTTATTTTTTATTTTTTTTAATTTCAATTTACCTTTCTTTTTATTTTAATCCTTATCTTTTTGTTCATTATTTATTTTTTTTTTCATTTCATTTGATATCAAATTTCAGGTATTAGATTAATTTTTGTTAGTCTATATTTGTTCTTATTATGCCCTAAACAAACTCTTTTTTATTTTCTGATATCAAATGATAAAAAAAAAACTAATGATAAACAAGAAGATAAGAATTGAAATAGAAAAAAATGAATTGAAATTGAAAATAGAAACTAGAAAATAAAAGTATATATTAAAATTAAATACAAAGAAAATACTCTACTTTTTATTAAATTTCTTGCTGTAAACAAAAAAGAACTCACTTAACCTAATTTGTCCACACTATAATTTGAAAATTAAATCTAAAGAAATCACTTAACCTTCTATTCAATTTTCCAATGCAATAAAAAAGAAATTTACTCAACTTTATTTGTTCACACTATGATTTCATCACAAAATCAAAAAATACTTTGATACTCTTCTAATCTCTTTATAATAGCTACAATAATTCAAGAGATATTAATACACCTCATATTAGGTTAAACATGTAGGAAATTTTAAGTCTATTATCAAAAAGTCTAATCTATTAACTAAATAAATAAAATTAAAATATATGAAAATCAAGTCTTAGATTATTTAAGTTTGAAAAAAAAAATATTTTTATGAATTAATATTATTTTTATTATATATATAATCATTCTAATATATTTATGTTATGATTACGGTAATTACGGTATTTAAAAAGTGTTGCTAAAATTAAAATAATATTTTTTTATTATTTAGCAATACTTTCTAAAAAATATTACTAAAAAAAATTACTAAAATAAAAAATATATATAATTTTAATTTTAACAACACCTTATAATTAAGGTTGGTTTTTCTAGATGTGATGAAATACTTGTGTTATGCATTTTTATGGTTAGAATAAGTGTTTTTCTTTATTATGGAAAATTTTTTTTTAATTTGTCACTAAGAAATCGATCCTTCATGTTTTTTTGGTTATAAATTTTCAATGCAAATTTGAGAGTCCGAATTTTTTTATGCGCAATTTTGATTTGTGTTGGTGTAATTTTTTATTTCATGTAAAACAAATTGGAAGGATCCAATTAACAAATTTTAAGAATTTTTATATACCAATGACAAATCTGAATATAGATTTTTATATTTAAAAAATCTAAATAATAAATAATAAATTCAAAGATCACATCTGTATATTTGAAAAAATCAAAATAAAAATAATAAATTTGAGAATCAGATTTGTAAATTTTATATCATGGTGTTGATCAAAAGTATTGAATTTCGAGAAATACTGTATTTAAGATCTAATAGATTTGTATTTCAAATAATAAAGTATGTATCGAGAAGGATTTTGTTAAGAAATATGAAGTGAGAGCTAGTTGACGTATTCAGTCGAGGAGCTGGTCGGTGTATTTTGTCGAAGAATTAAAGTTTTTTGAAGGTTATTGTTAGCGGTTACTCATGTTAGGCAAAATGCGCGGGAACAGTTACTCGAAGATTAGCATGCGTGAGAGTTATTCTTGAATTTGATTGGTCAAAGATTCTTATAAATAGATGAAAGATCAATGTAAAAAGGGTTGGAACTTTGCTTCAAAAAAACACTAAAGCACACTCACATTTTAAGGACTTTCTGAGTTTGCATTCAAGTCATTTTTCTGTAGAGTTCTTTCCATTGTTTTTAAATTACATTTACATCTTTTTGTAATATTTACTTTCTCTGCAAATTTATCTTTCAAGCAAATTTACCCTTTCTGTTTTCTTTTAAGATTCAACACTTTGTTTTCGAATTCAAAGTCCTTTGATCTTGTTGAAGACAATTTACTGCTCTATTTAAATTCAATGCAATTTCTTTCGATTCCAGTCAATTTATTTTCAAAGTTTATTTTATTTATCTTTCAGATTTTCTTTTATTTTGTTTCATCGAAAAGGTTCTTTGATGCACTTTAGAAAATTGGTACTCACAGAGGAGTAAGTTTTGCTCCCAGACCACTAGGTATCAAACCACTCTCGATTTGCTAAAATTTGACAAAACAAATTGGCACAACCAGTGGGATAGTTTGAAAATTTAAGTGTGTCAAATGAGTATATGTTGCCATTGTGTATGCAATTGAAAAGTGGACATATTGTACATATGGCAGACAAAGTTTCAAATGTAAATGGTGGTTCATCTGCAAGTGACAGTATTCCTGTAGTTGCACGATCTTCGGCGGATGTGACTTTACATCTGGAAGGAAGTGTGTTGAATGAAAGTGTGGTGGTTACTAGTTCCCAAATAGGAATAATGGGGATAATACACACCCACGTAGTAACACATTACAAACTCAACCCCAGTAACTGCTGGTTGGCCTCCTTATGGCCTTTCTCCAGGTTACACACCACCAATAGGTAGTTTTGCTGCTCCAGTTCGATTTGGAGGCACAGTTGGGGCGAATAATTCACAATTATTACAACAATATCCCGAGTATTCATGAGATTATTATGTGGGATCTACATAGAATGCTTCTAATTCGATGGCAGCATTTTCGACAGCATTTCAATGAGACTCATCATGATCTAGTCAATTTGTTAACACAACAAATGACTACAATCTTGAATCCTATGATGGCGGATCAGGAGACAAAGTTTGAGCGTCTTGCCAGACAAGCAGAACAAATTTCTTGAATTGTTGATTATGATCAGGGTGACAAGCAGAATATGGAAGAAAACTATGAAGACATTGAAAATTTAATTAAAAATGAAAATGATGATGCTCTCCTAGGTGGAGAAAATCCTCGAATGATTTGTCGTAGCCAAAACACTGATGACATGTTGGCTCGATTACAAGCTAATCAGGGTGGTGAGCGTTATCAAGTCACAAGAATTATTGAGGATGTACTCAATAGGGTGGGATTCAATGTGGGTTTTATGAATCGACTATATTTTGTCTCTGTTTTTCTGCTGTTGTTCAAATGGCAGAGGTGCCTCGAGGGGTGAAAAATCCTAAAATAATTACAAAATTTGCTGGAGAAGTTGGTGAATCGACTACTGAGCATATTGCTGGATATTTAGTCGAGATAGGTAACTTGGCCAATGATGAGAATTTAAAATCGAAGTTCTTTCCTTTTTCATTGACAAAGAATGCATTTACTTGGTTTTTAAATTTTAGGCCTAATTCAATGGTAACTTGGGCACAGTTGGAGAATGCTTTCAACTCACAATTTTATAGAGGGGAGTTGAATGTAACAGTTACCGACCTGGTGGATTTGAAATGTGATGACGGAGAAACAATTGATGATTATATGATCTGTTTCAAAAAAGTCAAGAGTCGATGTTATGTATCACTCCCAGAGAGTGAGGTGGTAAAGATAGCAATTATGGGGTTAGGTTTTTATATGCGCCAAAAGTTGCTTAATGTTCATATACCTGACTTAGCCATTTAGCCAAAAGGGTATACCAAGTTGAAATTATGCGAAAAGAAAAAGAGAAGTATAAAAATGAGAGAAAATTGAAAAGTAAATCTTTTTTCTCGAAAAGAGAAAGTTTCATATGTCGCAATAGAGTCCTCGGATGAGGAATGCGATTTTGAAACAGAAGTCAATTTGGCTGAGTTAAAGAAAGGGCCACCTTATGTTTGTTCTTTACTTGAGAAAATTTCGAATGTTGATAAGTTGAATGATTCGAAACATAATGGTTGAAAAAAGTATAGTTTTGATATTTCAAAATCAAACAAAATATTTGATGTGTTGCTTAGAGATAAATATATAATCTTGCCAGAAGGCAGGACTTTGCTTTCGATAAAAGATTTAAATGAAAAATCTTATTGTAAGTTTCATCAAGGACCTAGTCATTCGACTAATAATTGTGTCTGTTTCAGGGACTTAATATAAGAAGCAATCATGGAAGGAAGGTTGAAATTCGATGATGGAAAGAAATAAACGAAGGTTGATTCCGATCCCTTCAATGCTGAAGCTAGTTTTTCTGAACCATATTTTGGTGTTAACATGGTTGGTTTCTCTTATGACTTTGATACTACTTTGAGGGACTTCGAGTCTAATGTTCGAGCGGTTTATCCTGGAGTTGGTGATGGGCTGTTGAAGTTTTTAATGCAACAACAATTAAAAGATCGGGACGTATCTCTGTGTCTTCGATGTAATGCAGTCTTTGATACAGAAGCTGCAGGAATTTTCGAGAAAGAAAGAATGAAGAAAGAGTTAGCTCATAAAGAAGAGTAGGTTTAATAGAGAAAACCAACTCAAAGGTTAAGGGACAGAGTTCTGGTATCTCTCAAAGAAATCTTTCTGCACCTTTGAGCCGTTCACAGGCTTTAGGTATCCAATGGATATAAAATTGTTAAGAATTATTTCGTAATAGAAATGCTCAAAACAGGCATAATCCATAGTAGGGCCATCGAGGCCCTCCTCGAGGTCGTTATCCTTATTTCTGAGTCAGAGCCAAAGGAAACCAAAGAGGAAGGGGGTGGACGTCAGGTACCAAGGAGTGGACGTCTCAGAGTGACAGAGCCAAGGGGACAACTCCTTCTGTTCATTCTAGGGTGGTATTCCCAGCTGATGGGGAAACATACTCAAAAGAGATTCCATCTCCTGCCAAACTTGATAAAGGCAAGGCTATGATAGTAACCCCAGAGGTTACTAAAGAGAAAGATACTAATTTAGATGATGAGTATTTCGAAGAGGGCGATGATGAGATAATGAACACTATTTCGATAATCTTAACTCAGTATTTGGGAGAATATGTAGGAAACCCGTGTGAAGACTACGATGTAGAAGATGAGGAGGTTTTCTCATTCATTCGATACGAGGATGAACCAGGCTATTTCCAGAGGCCTACTGAAAAACAAACTTCTCATCTTCGTCTATTGTATATCACAGCTTTTATGAGTGGAATCAAGGTGAATAAGGTTTTAATTGATGGGGAGAGGCAATAAGTTTATTGTCAAAAAGAATGTTAATGAATGTAGGAAAGCATCTTGATGATCTGATCCCAACCAACATTTCGGTAATTGACTATAGCGGAGTGTTTACTCTTGCAAACTCTTGGTGTGCAAGTTGGATCTTTTGATCGAAATACTATTTTCATGGTTGTATTACGCGATTAGATCCATGGTGTTGGAGGTGTAACATCGACTGTGCATCAAAGTGTCCTTTTGTGGATGGATGAAGAAAAACCTGAAGTGATCAAGGCTGATTTGAGTTTGTATGTTGAACAACTGCATGTCGATTTGAAGGTATATAATGATAAACTAAAGCCTTTAAATGTCGACAAGGTGCTCAATTGATACAATTGTAAAGGTTGTTTCTTAACTTCAAAAGATTTGAATGTGAGGCTCTGTCATCCACAACTTGATTTTCCTCCGCCTGGTTGGGATTGTTAATCTGCGTAGGTGGTGGTTCGAAGACACCTTTCCATTGCTGATGAACAAGATGTCTCGAATTACCTGGTAACTTTAAATAATTATATAAGTAGTTTTCATTCCGTTGAAAATAAAGGTGATTCTTCTGATGAAGTTGAATCATGTAGGAATTTTAATTCAGTTTTTTCAATTAGTACGACAGATTCGATTCTTTCAATCGAATTTAGTCATGGTTTAAGTTCATATTATTTTTTTGTTCATGATAGTGTTATCAATCAGGTTACTATTGATATAGCCAAAGCCCATTGTACTGAAAATGATTTAAGTGTTGATCTGGTTGATGATAAAGTTTGTTTTATTTCAAATGAGCCTATTGATTTATCCTTTGATTGCATTTATGATTTGGAGCATTTGGATTTTGAGAAATATTAAGTAAAATATTATGACACTATAAATGGTTTCGAATCGCAAGATCCTCTTGAAGAAATTAATTTAGGATCTGATAATGATGTTCGACTTACTTAGGTTTGTAAGAATCTTGATGACCCATTTCGAACAAAGTTGTTAAGTCTTTTACTTAAATATAAAGATTATTTTGCTTGGGATTATCATGAGATGCCTGGTCTCGATCGTTCTCTTGTAGAATATTGATTAGCATTGAAACCATTTGCTCGACCAATAAACCAAACTCCTTGACGTTTTGCTCCTGAAATCAATCAGAAAATTAAAGAGGAAATTGAGCGATTGATTAAAGAAAAATTCATTCAAACCGCTCGTTATGTTGAATGGGTTTCGAATATTGTTCCAGTAATAAAAAAGAATGGAAAGCTGCAAGTATGTATTGATTTTTGAGATTTAAATAATGCTACTCCAAAAGATGAATATTTTATGCACATAACAGATATGTTCATCGATTCTGCAACAGGCAATGAAATCCTAAGTTTTATGGACGCTTATTCGGGATATAACCAAATCTTCATTGCTGAGGATGATGTATCAAAAACTGCCTTTCGATGTCTTGGGACATTAGGGACATATAAATGGGTAGTAATGCCTTTTGGTTTGAAAAATACTAATGCAACATACCAACGCGCCATGAATACCATTTCCCATGAATTTATCGAAAAGTTCATGGAAGTTTATATTGATGATGTTATGGTTAAATCGAATTCGATAAATCAACACCTCGATCATTTAAGGCAGAAATTTATTACAATGCGTAAAAAATGGTTGAAAATGAATCCTTTGAGGTGTGCCTTCGGTGTGTCCGCAGAAATTTTTTTGGGGTTAATTGTTCATAAGAAGGAAATTGTTATTGATCAAAATAAAGCTAAAGTAATTCTAGATTTGCCTCCTCCTAAGTAATAAAAAAGGAAGTACAATCTTTTCTTGGAAAGGTTAATTACCTTTGACGATTCATATCGAATCTTTCTGATCGAACTCGAATCTTTGCATTTTTGGTTAATCTCAAAGATGAGTCTCAATTTGAATGGATAGAAAGTCACCAAAAACCATTTGAATCAGTCAAAGCTTACTTGTCCAAAGCACCAGTGATGGCAATGGTCCATTCTCATAAGCCTTTAAAGTTGTATATTGCAGCATCTACCAGTACTATTGGATGCATGTTGGCTTAGGATGATGAGGAGAGATGTGAGAGAGCTATTTATTATTTAAGTAAAGTACTAATCAATATCGAGGCAAGATATTCTCCTATTGAGAAGTTGTGTTTGTCTTTGTACTATGCTTGTACAAAGTTGAAATGTTATATTGTTGCTAAAACTGTGAAAGTAATTGCACAGACAGACTTGATAAAGTATATGTTATCTAATCCTATGTTAAGAGGTCATGAAAGTGGATACTTGTTTAACAGAGTTTGATTTGCAATATGTGCCAGCCAAGACTGTGAAAGGTCAGGTCATTGCAGATTTTCTAGTCGATCGATCGAACAATCTAAATGACTTGGGGGCAAATATAGTCGATGTAGTTTTCGATTGTTGGAAACTGTATTTTGATGGTTCGAAACACAAAGATAGTATTAGAGTTAGAATCTTGATCATTTTTCCAGAAGCTTCCCCATCAGAATTTTTTTTTGAATAAAAATATCCTTGTTTAAATAATGTCACCGAATATGAAGCCTTGATATTGGATTTAAAAATTTTTATTGGTAAAGGAGTATTGGATATTCAAATCTTTGGGGATTTTAAATTGGTTTTGAAGAAGCTATCTAAAGAGTTTAAGTGCAATAACAAGAAGTTACAAAAGTATTTATTGATAGCATGAGAGTTGTTAGTGTCTTTTCGAAAAACGTCTCTGGTTCACATTCCAAGGGTTCAAAATGAGATTGCTAATGAGTTGGCCCAAATTGCATTAAGTATAAAATACTCCCTGAGACATTGGAGAAATTGGCAAAAGTTTGTCAAATTCTGATACCCATTGAGAAAAGAGAGGCTTTGATTTTGGACAAATAGGATGATGATGATTGGAGAAAATCAATTGTTGAATATTTAAAAAATCCTAATATTCGGGTGGATCAAAAAATTAAATTAAAAGCAATAAATTTTGTGTTGATGGCTAATAAATTGTACAAGAAAGGAATTGATGGTAACCTTTCCGGGTGTTTAAGTCAATCGAACAAAGATATTGCTCTTGGAGAAGTTCATAGAGGAATATGTAAAGCCCATTAGGCTGGAATGAAAATAAAATGGGTACTTCGACGAAATCTGTAAAACCTATGCACAATTACTCAAGAGGGGGGGTGAATTGAGTATTGCAACAACAATGAATCTTTTTGCGAAAGTTAAAGACAATATACAAAAGTGTTATTGTACTAGTATTTTTCCAAGAGCTTAATTCAATTGCTAAGCATTTATAAGGAGCTTTTACTTTCCAATAGACACCAACTCAAATAAATTGATCAAGCTTTTCACCAATCGGACTTAAGCTACTCCTTAAGTACTTACGAAGCTACTTTTCGATCACAATTTATTTGCTCAAAGGTAAAAGACAATAATATTGAAGAGATGAGTTTGGAGAGATGCAAACGCTATTTAGAGTGGTTCGGCACAATCCTTGTCCTACGTCCACTTTCTTTCTCAATCGCAATTGAGAAGTTCCACTATTCCCAAGCTTCAAGGTGCTCGCGCAAAACCTTTTACAAACCGAGTCCTTAGTTTCTAACACCTCACGGTATATGATCACCACTCGTATACTAACCCACTCCACTTAGAGATACCTTCTCTAAGATTTGCCTTGAGTACTTAGTATACCTCTATGGTATCCTCACCGACCATAGTGTTTATAACTCTTGACTCAACCTTAGAGATCACACTCCAATTTACAACGTGTACAAGAAAACAATTCTCAAAGAATTGTTGAGATGAAATGAGTAAGTGTATGATTACAAGTTTAGCACTATTGAACCAATTGATATTGCTCTCACAAATTGTGTATTATATCACCTTAAAAAAGTGTAGAATGAAAGAATATGAACAAGATAGTTT
>NC_029776.3:8732328-8733489 GCF_000817695.3 Arachis duranensis
TTTCATGTCGTTTGTTGGTTTGTCATTCATCAAAACCTACGAATACAAACTTCGCATACAAGCAACATGATTTACAATTTCCCCCTTTTTGATAATGACAAACCAATTTTGAGGATATGTATTTATAAATGATTTTGAAAGCAACAATAATGCACTTTGTTTTATAGAAAGCTTTGGAGAAGACTTCACAAAAAAATTTTGCAGGAGTTCCCCCTAAATATGTGCATTTGTTCCCTTAAAGGGCATTTATCAAAGAAAACGATTTAGATATCAAAGTTTTTGCTTAGCGGAAGTCTTTTTGAAATCATTGTTTCGCAAACTTATTTCTTCTTTTCAAATCCTCAAACTTCTTCTTTTTCAAAAGTTCAAAACTTCAAATATCCTCAAACTTCTCTTCCCCCTTTTGACATTATAAAAAAGAAAGGAGTTTGAAGTGTGTCATAGAAGCATGCATAAAACAATGAAATTTTTTTTTTAAGTTCAATTTCTCTATTAATCTCAAGGATGAGATATTCCCCCTTTCAAAAAGAATTTGATTTCCTCTTTTTATATATAACAAGCATGCATAATTCCCCCTAAAGAAGTGAAATATATCAAAACATGCACATTAACTTAAAATAGGGGTACCAAGCCTATTTTGAGTTATTCACCAAATAAGCATACAAGCATTAATCATTAAACAAAAATATGAAGGAAATATCAAAGTATTTAGACCATAATAGAAATCCTTAGCTTACTAGAAGTTAGTTTAACAATTCATATAATCAAATAAACATAAAGCAATAAAAAGTGACTTGATGAAGAGGAGACAATCAATCTTGGTCTTCATCATCATCATTATCCTCTTCATACGGTAGGTGGATGCCGAAATGCTCATATAAGTCATCAATAAAAAGTGGGGTTTTGTTGCTCAAAAATGCCAAATTCACGTGTTTTTGTGCAATTTGGTCGAGTTTGCATCGATGCAATAGGCTTTGCATCGATGCACATAGCACGTCGTGTGCTTTTCTACTTCAATCCTTTGGATGTTTTGGTTGATGGATTGTAATTCTCTCATTATATCAACCAAGGAGGGTGGTTCTTGAGCTTGAGGTGCTTGTGGAGGAGCTTGCTCTTGAGGACCTTGTTCATCAACATTTCTTCTTCCCATTTTGTTGAGAA
>NC_029776.3:8734545-8735641 GCF_000817695.3 Arachis duranensis
CTAATTGGATATCTCCAATGCTTAAGTTAGTAAGAGATAAAAAAAAGAAAATAGCAATATGAAATACAATGAATTCAAACAAATCATATTAGATTAGAATCCAAGATACCAAGTTCATTTCGGATGTTAAAAAAACTTTCTTTACATAAAGGTTTAGTGAAGATGTCCGCTAGTTGTTTACTAGTTTCGACAATTCAATAACCACATCACCCTTTTGAACATGGTCTCTTATGAAGTGATGTCTAATCTCAATATGCTTGGTTCTTGAATGTTGAACCGGATTCTTGGTTAAATTTATTGCACTAGTATTATCACATTTGATAGGAATGTGATCAAGCATGAGTCCATAGTCCATAAGTTGTTGTTTCATCCATAAAATTTGGGCGCAACAACTACCGGCGGCTACATACTCGGCTTCGGCGGTAGACAAGGCTACACTTACTTGTTTCTTACTATGCCATAAAACAAGAGAGTTTCCTAGCAAGTGACAAGTGCCGCTAGTGCTTTTCCTATCCAATTTGCAACCGGCAAAATCGGAATCGGAATAACCAATCAAATCACAAGTGGATCCTTTCGGATACCACAATCCAACATTTAATGAGATTCCTTAGGATTAGCTTGGTATCTCGCACACATGCATACACTAAACATGATATCTGGCCTACTTGCCGTTAGATAAAGTAATGATCCTATCATGCCTCTATACTTCTTTACATCTATGCTTTTACCTTGTTCATCTTTGTCAAGGTAGCAAGTAATGCTCATTGGTGTGTCCATTGCCTTAGCATTATCCATTCCAAATCTTTTGAGCAATTCCTTGCAATATTTGGTTTGGCTAACGAAAGTTCCTTCTTTTCCTTGTTTGATTTGCAGACCAAGGAAGAAGTTGAGTTCGCCCATCATAGACATTTCAAATTCACTTTGCATGAGGTTTGAGAAAAACTTGCAAAGTGATTCGTTAGTTGAACCAAATATTATGTCATCGACGTAAACTTGTATCAAAAGAATATTTTTGTTTTCAATCAAGATAAATAAAGTTGTATCAACCTTCCCTCTTCTAAAACCCTTTCCTATTAAAAACTTGCTCAAACGTTCA
>NC_029776.3:8735700-8736140 GCF_000817695.3 Arachis duranensis
ATCCTCAAAACCGGGAGGTTGTTCAACATATACTTCTTCTTTAATGAAACCATTAAGAAAGGCACTCTTAACATCCATTTGATAAAGTTTGAAGTTATAAGAGGATGCAAAAGCAAGTAACATCCTAATTACTTCTAATCTAGCTACGGGAGCATAAGTTTCGTCATAATCAATGCCTTCCTTTTGATTATAACTTTTAGCTACTAATCTAGCTTTGTTTCTAACAATTGTACCATTTTCATCGAGTTTATTTCTAAAAACCCATTTTGTTCCTACTTTCTTCAATCCTTTGAGTTCCATCATGTATATACTCACTTAAACCATTATAAACTTCAATTTGTTGATCCTCCATTGTTTAGAATCTTCAAATTCTTCAATCTACCTCAAGATTAATCACTCATTCATCAACTCATAAACCTACAAAACAATGGCTAATTGGA
>NC_029776.3:8743870-8760742 GCF_000817695.3 Arachis duranensis
TTTTTATGTTTTTGAATCATTTGCATCGATGCATAACACTTTGCATCGATGCAAATGTGTCTTTGAAGCTGAAATTTGAATTTTCATCTAGGTTGCATCGATGCAAACATCTTTGCATCGATGCAAGATGAGTGTGCATCGATGTAAACCTTAAAGAATGGCTTAAAATCACTTCAAAATACTTATGATTGATCTCAAACTTGTTGGAGTCAATTCCTATGCTTTTGTACCTTTGAAAACAAGTTTTAAACCATTTGGCTAGCATCGAATTGCAAGATGTGCATATGATATGATAATCAAAACATTTTGTGAGTGTGTGTTGAGAGATTTAGCAATTGGTTCTTAACAAGAAGTTACCTAAGTCCTAAGACACTATACTTGTCTTCAAATGTTGTGGACTTGAGTTTCTTGTTGTTGTTGTGTTGCTTTCAACTCTTCATTCCTCAACGTTGAATGTTGGTTGATCTTTCAACATGCTTGTTCATTCAAGTTGTTTGTTGGTTTGTCTTTCATGTCGTTTGTTGGTTTGTCATTCATCAAAACCTACGAATACAAACTTCGCATACAAGCAACATGATTTACAAAATCGAGTGTATTAGCCTTCTATGATTAAAGACTGTATCGATTATGCGAAAGCATGTCAGGAGTGCCAGTGACATGGAGTAATACAATAGATTCCAACCTCCGAATTACACTCAATTATTAAGCCATAGCCTTTTCGAGGTTGGACTTTGGACCTGATCGGAATAATACACTCACCTTTTTCAAAAAATCATAAATTTATTCTAGTAGCAATTGATTGTTTTACAAAGTGGGTTGAAGTTATTCCTCTAATAGAGGCAGGGCAAAATAAAATTATTGACTTCATAGAGGAATACATAATTCATCGATTTGGAATTCCTCAAACTTTGAGTACTGATCAGTGGACTATGTTTACTGGCCAACGTATTAAAAATTTTGCTGTCTCGAGAAACATTATTATGATAACTTCAACTCTATATTATGCATAAGCAAATGGTCAGGTTGAGATAGCGAATAAAATATTGATAAATTTGATTAAGAAGTAAATCGGTCAAAGACCTCGAACTTGGCATGAGACTTTGAGCAAAGTATTGTGGGCTTATCAAAATTCACCTAGAGGGTCGACAAATACGTCTCCTTATAAATTGGTGTATGGCCATGATGCAGTGTTGCCATTAGAGATTAATCTTAATACTTTAAGAGTAATGAGACAAGATGATTTACCGATTAAAGATTATTGGAATGCAATGTATAATGAGTTGAATGATTTAAATTAAGAATGTATTTTGGAACTTGAGAATATGATTTATTAGAAGAATAATATTACTCGAAGTTATAATCGTTGAGTAAAAGAGAAGTGTTTTAGTGTGGGAGAGTTGGTCTTAAAAATTATTTTACCAACGGAAAAGAAATCGAAATTTTTTGGTAAATGGTCCCATAATTGAAAAGGATCTTTTCAGGTAATTGATTTGTATTCTAGGAATGCATATTGTATTAAAGATATTGATTATGGCAATATAGTGAAATCGATAAATGAAAAATACTTGAAGCAATATTGATGTATAGAAAGTAGTGTTTAGAGAAAAGTACAGATGAAATAAAAATTAAGTTCCAACAATATATCAAATTTTGGGTAAGTGAGGAGATAATAGCTCCTTGAGTTCCATTTGAACTTGAGCTCTTTCACTATTGAAGGCAGAATAAGTTTCGACTTCATCATGCTCTTCGTTTTGTGCCCTGTCATATCTTCTCTTGATCTCTTCTTGTTTAATTTCTACTTTGTAAAGTTCTTTGAAGAGATCTTGTTTCTTTTGTTGTGCTGTAGCATAAGGCCCTGCTAATTAAGCTTCTTTCTCTTGAATTTTGGCAAGTTCTCTTTTGAGTTCTTCTTTTTGCTTATCAAAATAGGCTTGAGTGCTAGTATCTTGGACAATTCTTAAGTCAAACTCTTTGTACGACTTTTGAATCGATTGGTAGACAATACCCATTTCTTTTGATTCCATTTCGGTCTTTCCTCTTATTTCTTTGGCTTCCTTTATTCTATCTTGAGCGATAGTAAAGTTGTTCGAAACCCTAGTAAATCTTCTCACTATGAAGGAAAATTCAGGTGGAACCTGGAATTCAAGAGAAGAACTTAAGATGTTAGATAAAAGGCTATTCAAATCGTGTTATGCAATCCACTCGTCAGCAGTGTGGGTTAACAGCCTGAGAAGAAAAGTTAATTGCTTGAGTGTGCTGGAGTTGAGATTTTTAGGAAGATTTGATGTTGGTAAATCTTCAGCAATTGGACTCGAGGCAGGAATTCCTTCTTCTTGAGTGATTTTGGTCAAGACAGCTACTAAATTAGCCAAGTCAGCATCTTGAACTTCGGGGGTAATGTTGGGAGTCTCTTTCGAAAGTTTGGGACCTTGGGAAGAAGATGGTCCAGTTGGTTTTATTGGACTTAGTATTTTTTCTAGAGAGGTTATGGTCTCTCTGATCTCTCGAAAGGTGAATCGAGAGTTTGTGGAATTGGAGCGTTGATAATCAAATTGGTGTTAATAGGAGAAGAAGGATTAAAAATATTTACAGACTAAGGAGTTGGAGGTTTTTCCTGAGTTAGATCCACCAGGTTTTGTTCTAGGCTGATTTGTGCAATTGGTGAGGAAGGAATAGATTGAGCAGCCCTTCCAGCCTTTGTTATGATAGAAATGTTTATAAGTAAAACCAATTTGAAATTGAAAAGAAAAGTTTAGATTAGAAAATAATTATACCTGGGTAGATTTTCTTTGTTGAAGATGTGGGAATAAAGAGGTCTCTGATGAATCATCCGAGTTTAAACCATCGGAAGATGAAGAAAAAATATTCGAATGAGATGGTTGTTGACTTTCATGAGAAGTGCTTTCACTTGATGATTGCTTCTGAATCAGAAGTTGCACAGTAGATATAAGGTGTATTAAAAAATAGATAACGATCGAAGTACAAATAGGAAGAGTCAATCGAGTGTTTACCTTTGTAGATTTTGAAGTTTTGGTTGAAATTTTTTGGGCCTTTTGTTTTGATTGTCTGAGTTGTACAAAAGCTTCAATTTTTCTCTTTGGAGCTTTTTGGGTGAAGTCTCAGTTACCTGGAGAGTTTTTATTGAAGATTCTTTGATCTCATCCAAGGTACGGTTGTATTGAGAGTGGTAATTGTTCAACCACTCGATGAAAGACTTAGTGATAAAGGTACTACAAACATAAGATAAGTGAGAATAGTTGCTTCGATGTGTCTGGTTGATGTTGAGACATCTTTGGATGTCTTTCCTCGATTTGAATTCGAAATAACAAAAAGCATTGTGTTTTTGAGGGACAGGAGATGAAATAGCTTGAGAAAAGCTCATTTGTCTTGAAACATAATGGGGAGCATGGAAAGTCACCATGAATTTCTCTTTTTTGTATTGAGGTATTCCTATCGAAAATACTTGAACAGCAAAAAAATTTGCCCAAGTTGCACTTGCCACGTTATTGGGGAAAATGAGACGTTCGAACCAAGGTGGTCCACAATTTCGACGTAGGAAAGGGGTGAATGTCGAATCCTCATTCTAGAAGCTTTTGCAAGAATGGAATAGTGAAAATACAGCCCAGAAGAGGTCTTTAGTCGAAGTGGCATTTTTGAAGTTCGGTTGAAAAGGGACTAATCAAAAGCCTTAGATATGCTATTTTTCTGAAATGTTGCCCCTATCTTGCTTCATGAATTTTTCCAAAACAGCGTTTAACCAGATTTGTAGGAGACAAAAGGGACCACCCACATTGATTGAGGATTTGTTTCGAAAGCATTCAACTAAGTGTCCTAATTCATCATATAAATTTTCCAAAATCAATTTGGCCAAGTTAAATTTGTGACCTTCATGAAGTAAGGCAGCCAATGGGAAGAATAATTTCTGCATTTGAACACTCCTCAAGCAAAAGATGATTGCATTCAGCCAATAGTATAAGAAAGCAACACTTTCCTCATCAATCACAGTCATTTTCATGACCCATGTGTTAATTAATGAAATCACTGTAAGAGTTCTTTTGAGTTATCTGATAGGATCGAGTTGGTTTTGTATTGAATGTTGCCTCAGAGTAGTTTATTGGAAGTCCAGTAATGGCGACAACATCAAACAGTGTAGGCCCACCATTCTGCAAGGAAGATGAAAATTATTAGTGGTTTTATTCCAGAAATACAGTACAGCCCCAATCATCCAGTGATGTGTGGTAGGTGTAAAACGAGAAAGACAAAGAAGGTTGTAGATATCTTGTGCCATCCAAGCATTACTTTTTGATGGTTCGAGGCATTGATACCAGGCAAGGAAGTCAGCTCCTCAAGAGGTGATTTTTTAGTTTTTTCTGAAAGGTTTTTTGTCAATTGATGAAGGGGGTAATGAAAAGGTCTTGTTTTATGAGTAAGTCTTCTCCTTCAACACTGGAAAAGACCTGGGCATTCTTTTTGGTATCTCCAGGGTTTGTAAAGGACCAATAAAATAGCAAGTTTTCTCATCGATTCAAAACCTGCATATCAGGTTATTCAAAGGTTTCGATTATGGAGCCTTTGTCTTTGTCTTGAGCAGATAGGATTTTTAGAGTAGAAGAAGAAGCCATTGATGAATATGCAAAGGAAGTTCTAATGATTGATTTGTCTATGAAAGGAAAAGTTTGTATAGGAAGGTTCAGAAATGGTGAAAAGTTCTTAAAAAGAAAGGTGAAAATTGGGAGACGAAAAGTTAATGTTGAAGTAACGGTGAAAATTTTGTTGAGTAAACATAAAGGAAGCGCACTGCCATTTTATATTTCGCATTTTTAAAATTTTGAAATTAGGAAACTTTTTTGAGAAGGTGAAGTGAAAGGTAGAGAAACGGTTAGTAGTGGGGAACGTGTCGGAGTGGGCACAAATAAATGAAAATTAATAAATTTCATTTAAAACAAATTAATTGATTATAGTGGCAAAGTTAGAGTATATAGGATTAAGTGTTTTATTTTAAAATGTTATCAAAAAACATATTAATCCTAAGGGGACAATTTGTTGATCGAAAGTATTGAATTTTGAGGAATACTGTATTTAAGATCTAATGAGTTTGTATTTCAAAGAATAAAGTTTGTATCGAGAAGGGTTTTGTAAAGAAATATGAAGCGGGAGCTAGTCGACGTATTCAGTCGAGGAGCTGGTCAGTGTGCTTTGTCGAAGAATTAAAGTTTTTTGAAGGTTATTGTTAGCGGTTACTCATGTTAGGCAAAAAGAGTGGGAACAGTTACTCGAAGACTAGCATGCGTGGGAGTTATTCTTGAATCTGATTGGTCAAAGATTCTTATAAATAGATGAAAGATCAATGTAAAAAGAGTTGGAACTTTACTTCAGAAAAACACTAAAGCACACTCACATCCTAGGGATTTTCTGAGTCTGCATTCGAGTCATTTTTCTATAGAGTTCCTTCCATTGTTTTTAAATTACATTTATATTTTTTGTAATCTTTACTTTCTCTGCAAATTTATCTTTCAAGCAAAGATTCAATACTTTGTTTTCGAATTCAAAGTCCTTTGATCTTGTCAAAGGCAATTTACTGCTTTATTTAAAAAGAAGTGTTACAGAGCCAGCACGTAAGTTTTGTGATTTGTAGCAATCAATTAGCTATCATTAGTATTTTTAATGGTGAGAGATTTCATCCAACGGTATGGGATTACTCACTTTTTTTTTTCTGGTTAAGTGCTGGCCAAATTTTAATAAAAGTGCTGGACCCTTAAATTTTTTTTATTTAAATTCAATGCAATTTCTTTCGATTCGAGTCAATTTATTTTCAAAGTTTATTTTATTTATCTATCATATTTTCTTTTATTTTATTTTATCGAACAGGTTCTTTGATACACTTTAAAAAATTAGTACTCACAGAAGAGTAAATTTCGCTCTCAAATTATTAAATATCGAATTACTCTCGATTTGCTAAAAATCGACAAAACATATGATAAAACACACCAAACTTTAAAATGGCTAAAAAATATCATTGGAAAGCCAATATTATTAAAATTAAAAGATGCCACTAGTATGTGTGTGTTTTTCCAGGTATTGGTATATACCTTATCGAGAATGTAGTTCATAGTCTAAAACTTTTTTATAAAACATATAGTCAAAGTAAAGTGATACCTTCGAGCTATAACTCAAATAGAGAGTTATTCATCGAAAATTTTTCAATGGTCATGGTCAGATTGGAATGAAAAATAAGCGGAAGTGTACTAAAAACTTTAGTTATTCATTCTTTTAATTATAGGTGAAAACTTATATTAATTAAGTTCATGTGAAGTTGTTAATTAAAAACGATTAGATAATTTAACGTATTTGTTTAAATTGTTATCTAATAACAGTATACTATCTAATTTATTATTTAATGAAGACAAACTCTATGTAAGTATTCACTTAAATTACAAGATCGTAAAAGTCAAAACAAATACTCTATAATTTGCTCCCCCTCATCATAAACTTTTTTTCTGGCCATAACACCATTTTTACGTTGACATTTCTCACCCGGCCACGGAATTGAAAAAAAAGAAGCATGTGCAGATATTCTGATTGGCAGGGACCACGAAGTCGAAGTAGATGGATTGGGGGAATGTGGAGTTTGGGGTTGATTTGTGGTTTCTGAGTATTTTCGGTCTATGACTCTATGCTGCAACTAGTTATAATTATGGGGTCTATATGTTATAACCATGTTCTTAGGGATATAGTATATCATAATAAAAAAATATAGTTATATAGATCATGAACCTGTTTGGTCAGTTCGGGTAATATCTGTTTGAGGTTAATTATTATTCGATAATTAGGCAAAAACAAAAGAGGAAACGACCTTTTGATCCATGGCCAAAGGAAAAAGCTAGCATTAATAAAAAAAAATGTTGATGAATATTAAATATGATATGGTTTTAATTTGTTTTGGGACCCAGAGAATAGGGATATGAGGGGCGACGGGTACCTGCTTCAAATGGGTGGGGGCCCATCCCAATTGGCTGGCTGTGATTGAGAGAGGCCTCATTGGTGAATGGGTTGGGACTGGGGGGCTCATTCATTAAATATCATGAAATTAAAGGCCTTCGTATCAAATTTTCGTCAGCTTCTTTCCACATTTAATGTGCAAGTTAGCATGCAAGACAAAGAAACAATTTTCTAGTGTGGGGATGCATGGAAGATGGAAGATAGTAGTAGGAGTAGATGGATTACCATCTATGCTTTTTATTATGTGGAGGCCCAATAATCCTCTTTCTCCTTCATTTCAATGAAATCTATCTATGTAGTCAGTGGCGGAACCAGAAATTTTATAAGAGGGGGGCCAATTAAATATAAAATATAACAAAAAATTAACAAAATATGATTTGTAGCATATATATCAAAAAAGTAATTATATTATATAAAAGTCAATGTTCAACTACATACTAAAACTTTATGGTCCAAACTTTATGTATGCTCTACGAATTTCATCTTGTTGATTGATAGGATAATTCCAAATTTGCGGACGCTTTCCGGGATCACGCATCAATGTATCAATATTAACTTGATCTATTTCAGTCCTTGCTATTTTGGAAGCAGGGGGTTGAATATCTTGCTCAACAAGTTGTGTCACAGGTTGTTCAATAATATTTTGAACATTACTCAAAGAATCTGAAGCTGAATTTTGTTCATCATATATTCTCTCTTTTCTCTTGAAAAATGAGTGAATTGTTTTCATCTTTGACATTTTTAACTTAACTTGAACTATCTAACAAAAAAAAAACAAAAATAATTGCATATATATTATTTTCTTAAAAAAAAATATTAAACCTATTGAGCAATAACAAATAATTTTAGAAACACAAATATATAATAACCAAAAATAAAGTTATTGATTTACCTGATTATTTTTTGTTCCAAGTCTCACAAAAAAATAATTCTATTGAGTTTTGTCCTCACTTCAATCTTTGAACACTGTCCATTATAAAAATAAATAAATTAATTATTTTAAATAAATAATGTAAATAATACTTGACATTGTCATTAACTTAAAAAAAATTGAAATATACCTCTTTGAATCTTTGTTGTGCATTCAATGGTTAATATTTTGTTGTTCACTTCTCTTCAATGGTTTTTCTTCATATGTCTTGTTTTGGTATGAAAAGAAAATTAAAATGAGAAGAGTAGAAGACCAAAAGTTTGGAAACCACTAAAAGAGAGAGAAAAGTGGCGCTGATGCCTCTAATGGCTTGAAACAAATATTTGAAAAATGTACTAGTGTTACTTTAATTAATAGTATGGGCTTGGGCTAGTATAATAGAACCATTTTTATTAATTATTAGAATGGGCTATTTGTTAACAAGAGCAACAATAATTCAAATATCTAATACATAATGCAGTTTTTAGTTTTTTTAATTTATAAAATTTTGTAAGTTATATTTTTTTTAATATTATATATAAAAAAATTTAATATTATTAATTATTACTATTTACTATTTTTTTTAAAAAAATTTGGGGGGGACCATGGCCACCTTAGGTCCCCCCGTGGATCCGCCACTGTATGTAGTGTGTCACTTCAATTCTCATCACTTCTCAATGAATCGCCAATGTTATCTTCAAAGGAGTAATCATCATCATAACTCCTCGCAAAGCTTTCTGTCACTCAATGCTATACTAATACACTCTTTTAGTAGTATGTTTTTTTTTTAAACCAAAGATAAGCAGACTCGAATCTGCAACCTCTTAGATGAATATGGAGAGATTATGTCATTTGAACTATAACTCATTGGCCTTTTAATAATATGTTTAATAATTCTTTTTGTATTTTTTAAATAAGTCAAAATTTAACAGTCAATCTTGTATTATATGAGTCATGAAATCGAGTAATAAACTAGTTTAATCTGTGAATTATTTCAGAAAACGAATATTAACGATCGTGACATTACTGAAAAGTGAATATATCTGTTCACAACTTCTGAGAAGGAGAATCACTCAACAATAACATTATTATATGAGATCTGTGTTTTTAGTGGCTGCTGCCACATCTTAACTTATTATTACAAAATCCCAAGAGACTTGACTTATCTTCGAAACAATGTAATTTGAAATTCAAATGCACATACTACATATATTATATTGTTAGTTGAATATCTGAAACAAGAAGAAATATATGTATATATTAGGTGACAAGTTCTTGTTGCTTTAATTTGCAAGTTCTTGTTTTGGTTTCTGAGGAACAAAACGTGTGGCATTTGTCTTACATATATGCACCCAACAATCCATTTTGCACGCATTGATTGCACATAACAGAAATGGAATTGACAAGCTTGTGGGTGCGCCGAAACTATCCAACCACTTCCAAATCTGAACAACATCTATATAAGCAAACTATACTCTTAGTAATTAGCTTAGCCTCAAGGAAAAAGATACGTCGCTAGACAGATTAAATGTGAGGTACAAAATTGTATCTTCTATTTTCATGTGTAATCTTTAAACTTATTCCAAACTTTCACCTGTGATTATATCAAAAAATGAAGTCTTATGCGCATATAGGAGGTTCGAGCTCAATAGAAAGCTCTTACATACAACATTTTTGGATTAATCAAATATTTTAATTTGTTTATATAATTTTATCTTTCAAATTCATTTACATTCTAAATTATCTTTAAAAAACTCATAGCGAATTGAATCTTGCAATATTCTATTCATGATATTTGTTACTTTTTTTAATATGATTTAAATTGTGTCCATAAATTGTAGAAGAGTGAAAGAATATTTTTTTTTTAAAAAGATATCTTTTGATTATTAGTCGAAAAAAATTAGTTTCAATCTTTTTCTTTATAATTTTTTTTCTTTGTCTTGAAACATTAGAAATTAGAAATTAAATTCCATGCCTGTCAGAATCACCAGTGAAGAAAAATAGTAGTACAATACTATATAAAGCAATGATAAGGGACTAGTAATTTTTGTGATTGTTAGCCATCAACTAGTCATCAATGATGATTTGATGGTGTGAGATTGGTATGAGATTTATATGCTGGCCAAAATTCAATAAAACTGCTGATCCCTTAGACTTTTCCTACTATATATACTTTAATACGCATGATTTTTCAACACAGCATATGCTTAACTATAGTTACAACAGATAATACTTAAATTTATCCTAAATTTTGTAGGTGTTTTAATTTAATATCTAAAGTGTTAATATTTTTGTTTAGTTTCTAAATTTTGTGAATATAATTTAAGTTAATTTTTTGAGATAATTTTAGGCGTACAAATATTGATGTTAATAGTCAAATATCACGTTAAATTCTATAAAATAATATTATTTTAGTTTTGACATTTAAATATCTCAAAAACAATATCATAAATTATATTTCTTGAAATTTATGGGTTTATGACATCGTTTTTGTGCAATTTAAGTGTCTAAACTAAAACGAAGTTATTTTACCGTTTCAACATAATATCTAATTCTTTATGTTAGTATTTTATTAATGTCTATGTGTTAGAAATTATGTCAAAGATGAATGTAATTCACATTTATAAAATTGTAAAATTAGATAAAAGCAATTGAAATTTATAAGAATTAAATTGAGATTAACATAAAAATTTAAATGCTAAATTGAATATTTTCTCATAGTTACAACAAACTTACAATAAATTAAAAAATTGCGGTTCTAGTCATAACTCATGAGTAGCAAGATCAAGTCCTACGGAACTATAAGACACCGGAACGAATCTTATTAATTGATAAAGTTGATATATATGGGGAAAAACGATGGATCTACTATACAGTTACACAAGGAGGGAGCATATATGGAGCTATCTATTGTATTACCTTAGCTTATTCGAAATGATGCAAATAAAAATAGTGGATTGAATTGGAAGAGAAAAAAAGGATTTCTTTCTTGTATTTCCTGATATAGAATAGAAAATAAAGGATATGATGTTCCTATAATAATAATAATATAAAATATATAACGATTAATGATTAATTAATTATATGGTGAAGCAGAGCAGTAGTATAATAATGAGGATTGATTTCTAAGAGAAAAAGGGGTTTTGTCGGGGGACGTTCCCGGCGTGGCGTAACCCTAGGGTGAGTGACACGTCACCGGCGGTGGTCCCGAACCTAATGAGGGTAGCGGATCCAATGTCAGCAGCGGCAGCAGCAGCAGTAGTAGACGCGGTCCCATATTCAGCACCTGCTACGTAGCTGCCATGTCGACACGTGTCATCGCTTGCCATCGATCTCTGTGACTGTTGTGGGGGCATCATCTCCGACGCCATTCCACCTTGCGCAACCATTCCCTCTTGGTTTTCCGAAAACCCTTCTACTTGTATTTCGCTTTCACCGCCACTCGTTGTGCTTGGATTTTGTGCTTGTTGCTGCCCACCGTTGCTGCTGTTGTTTTGTTCTTCTTCTTCCTCTTCTTCGCCTTCTTCCGCTGCCCCACACTCCTCTGCTTCTTTTTGTTCTTGTTGGTACATCTCTTCCACCATAGGTTTCCACAACCGAACCCTGGCATTTATGAACCAGTTTGATACCTGAAATCACCCACAACACTCTTAAACATATTCTGTGCTCTATCATTTCTCACATTTAAGGCAACCATTTATTTCATTTCATTCCAACTTACCAAACTCTACTAGTACTACCCATATGCTATGTATGTTTTGAGAGTCAATTTTAGGTGCTTTCATTCAACTTATGTCACATTCTTTAAAGTGATTTTATTATAAATATTCGTTAATAATTTGTCATTCTATTAGTAAATTCATATAAAATCGTATACTGAAAATTCAATTCACTACATTATGTTCTAAGTATATCTAAATTAAATTACAATAAGGATTAAAAATTTTATTAATAAAGAATTTTAAATTTTAATTTGGCCAATTAATGTATGATTGGTTAACTCTTTCATTTTATTAATTAATGCGTGGTTTTTGGATTCAGTCTTTAATATAATTCATTGTAGTGAAAACTCGGGTTAAGTGATGCCAAATTAGTACTCTATTTATGAATACGGATTTATATTTCAAAAAGTTTGAATTTGACTTTAGAGAGTAAAGTGTGATTTTTTACTCTTGAATAGTTTTTCTTTTATATTTATTCTTGATCCCACCTATGAAATCAATGATAAAAAATCACACTTTATTCTCTAAAATGAAATTCAAACTTTAGAGAATCCAAATCCTATAAACACGCATATACTCACACTTGAATATGCTACGTATACACTAAAATCAGCCATCAAAATTAATTATCAGTATAAAATATATGTTAGAATATAAATATATATTGAAAATAAATTAAACCACACAATTTTAATAGCTAATTTTAGTGTATAAATAGCATTTTTGAGAAATAAAACGTGCAGAACAGACGAGAAGCTAAGGACTAGATGATCAACATTAACTGGATGGTGAAGCTTTGAAACTACACATGTACTAGCTAGATCTTCAGCAGACCGAAATGATAAAACATATAGTACTGTATGCAGTGAGAATGAACATCAAGAGTTTGAATTCTTTCAATCTGAATCGCTATTACGTGTTTATTAGGCACCGAGGTATCTTCTGTGTGGTGTGACACAAGGGACAGTAGTGATAATAATGTGATTATATACTCCAAAACATGCAACTATTCATCAGCAGTTTCTTCTGATAAATAGAAGCGACATAGCCTTGTATCTATGACCTTATGAGCTTAGTCATCACCAGTATATTACTACTGACAACTATTTATATAATATGCTTCTAGTGTAAAATATTAATAGCCTTTATTTCTTTCTTTTTATATAATTAATTATTCTCCATGACTTAAACTACATTTATTAATACAGAAAAGATTTGCTAGGGTGATACAGACATATCGAAGTAATTGATTAATTTATAATTTCATATTAATTATTAAGTGTAGTTATTGTATTTTTATTGATAGAGTGAAAGATCTTCTGGGCTAATAAGGGGGGCAAAGTTCTGTGTTGTTATGCGGCTGACAGTTACATGCACACAAAAAGAAGACACTAGTGATAAAATAGAACGTGCATAATATATATAGAACGGGGTATGTATGCTATATTTGTGTGTAATATTCTAAACCACGTGATTATATGATTAGCAAAATTAGCAAAAAAAGTGAAACTAATAACTTAACGAGCTAGTGGACGAAGTTGCATGAATATGGCATTAGCACGGAGGATAGAAGGCATAAACTTTAAGATAGATCTTCAAAGCACACATTTATTTCTCACATTTATGGTTCCTATTGTGTAGTTGGGTGAGAGAGAAAGAGAAAAGAACGCGAACTGGACATCCATAAAGAGAAATTTTTATACGGTGGTAGAGTATATTAAGTAATTATTTATATAAATAATTTAAAATTTGTATAAATTTAAAATAAATGATTTTGGATGCATGTTGTAACACGCTTTAAATATATACAAAAATTTATAGCTCCAACAGGCAAACTTTGATGTCTCAACAGCAATATATATTTATTATTGCCTCTGTACTACTTGTGGCGTTTAAATTTTAGAATTTTTGTCACTAGGAAGAGAGATTCCAAAAGTAAATTGAAATATATTTTGAGGGGAAAATTGAAAGGAAAAAGAAAAGAGAAAGCTAGTTAAAAGAAGAAGCAATTATGACCCACATTACCTCATAGAGAAAGACAGAACAAAACCCAAAATGATGTAAGTTGCATCTGAACTTACTACTGGTCCCAAAAATTTTTCATTGTTACTTAGTCACGTCAAGGTGGGCCGTGCGTGTAATTAATCAAATCACAGAGAAGCCTAGTAGCTAACATAAATATATATTTGTCCCTCTATACTGATTATTTATTTTATAAGTGGTAATGATTAGTGAGATGTGTGTGTGATGCAAGATATATATAAGAGAAGATAATTAATTGTTAATATGAATGAATGAAAGCAAAGCAATAAATGAAAGTTAATAAGGGTGGGGAGAGGGGGGAACCTGATTTCTGGAGAGGCCAGTCTGCCTCGCCAAGAGATGCTTATCTGCATCGCTTGGATACCTGAGAAAGAGACCAGAAAATGACATCAGAGTCCTTGCCATAACCGTATAAAGAGACACCAAGCTTTCTGTACCCCAGCCCCAAACTTTGAACCTTTCTTTCCTTCAATTCATTCATTCATGGATGGCTGGCTGGCTGGCTGGCCTGGGCTGGGGTGGGGTGGGCGTGAGAATCTAAGAGCAACAAAGAAAGATCTATGTCCTAGCTGCTATTACTACTGCCACCATCAGTTACCACAAGTAAAGCGGATCACTGCACACACTGACCACTCTCTCTACTTTATCATCATTTCATTTTCATCTAATTACCTTTGTTTTATTTTACTTATTTGCATTAACTACTCAAAGATGCCCCATGCATGAGAAGACTTAGCTTCTTTACACCTTTTCATTTGCTGCCGAGACAACATTCAAGGACACTGCAATTTTACTGTGCTATACATACGCCTTTTGATTAGATTCTCCCTCTCCATCAAAGCATCTTCCTATTCTATCTATACACTTTTTTAATTATATCTTTATGGTAACAAAATAAGAGAAGAAATGTGATTGTATGTATAATTATGACTAAACTGAAGAGGTTAAAGGAGGACGTACGGGTGGAGAAAATGCTCAAAAAGCCAAGCTCTCAAAATGTTGACAGAACGTTCAGGCAAGCCTCTCTGAGGTCTCCAAGCTTCTTGTTCCATCCCGCCCCCTCCTTCTCCCCCAGCACCTCGCACGAATGCTTCAGCTGCGTCGTTATTGCGTCCTTCAGGCACCGGAAATGCCTCGACATCGCCTTCTGCGCCAGCGCCGTGTACGGCACCGCCGCCCCGTACCCCATCACCACGTCAAATGAGTTCACCACCATCTGCATTTGCTCGCAGTAGTGGTTGTATCTTCGGTCCACCTGATCCACAATAAATTATTCATTATTGCTTCTTAATGCATGAATGCCTATTCTCTTTAATTAACCTCTTCATCAACCAACTTCATTAGCATTCATTTAATATGGATATATAGTAGTTAGTTAGTTTATGAATTTAAACACATATGCCTAATCATTAGTAGTTAATGATTTTAAATGGATAGAGTAGGCAGAAAATCATGTTCTGATTTAAGCATTTAATTTGAATTTGGTGAGGTGTTATATCCCAATGTACTGAATAGGGAAATTAATTTTAAAAAAGGAGGATGCATCGAAATATTTGACAGTGAGAATAATTAAGGTGGGTTTGGGGGTGCAATATTGGAAGTGTAAGCAAGGTGGGTGGTACGTAAGAGATAGTGAGTGGGTTTGTTGCTTGTCCGTCAGATCATCAGAAGAAGAAGGAACGTCGCATCTTGATGGACGTATTCTCCTAATGGATAGTCTCCTCATGGTTTTCACCAAACTAAGAAAAACCCAAAATACTATAAGATCCCCCTCCCACCAATCAAATCACACAATTATTTATTGTAATAAAATAAAGAAGAAAAAATTGGCCTTTTTATTAAAATAAGGAACAACAACTGAAGCACAACAGATCCGATCCTATGTAAATGTAAATGCAGCCCTACTATTATACCAGCCGGCTTTTTCCCTCTTTTTCTTTTCTTCAAATTAATTAATTATATGCGTGCGGGCGGAGAGGTGGTGACGAGAAAGGTTAATAATGCACCCTTTAATAATAATTAATTAATGGAGCAAATAAATATGAAGGAAAAGATATTGACTCTTGATGGATGAGAGAGGGCGAAAGAGAGAGAGAGAGAGATTACATGCCTCATCAAGCATTGATAGAAGTTTGACCTTCCTTCTCTGATGCTCAATCCTGTCGGAAGCTGACAAAGGAGGCGGAGGTGGAGCTGCAGCCGGAGGAGGATCTTTGGAAGATGAAGGAGAGGCGGTGGAATTAGGGTTTGAATTCTGCCTACTGAACTTGTTTTTCTTCAAGTGGCCCCTTCCAACACTGCAAAACTCCTCAAGCAACTCTTGTGCGGCTTTCACATACTTTGAATTCCTAAGAACGTGGACTACACCTAAGGACGAAGAAGATGAAGCAGAAGGGAACCCAGCAAGGTGCCCCTGTCCTACCATGCCACCTTGCAAATGGTTCTTGTACGGAAAATGACCCGAATTAGAAGCCGCCGCCGCCCCTCCCCCTTGATTGTAAAACAGAAAACCGCCTTCTCCCATCCTCAGTTCCTCCGCTTTCGCAGCTTCCAAGTGCTGAAGCGAAGACGAAAGCGACAGCGAAAGGCCTTGCCCTTCCACCACGTTAATCTCGTGATGGCCAGGAGGGTTGTTAGCTGCTCCCTCATGGCCGGCGCCGCTGTCGGGAACCCATGTGAATTGCCCGAAAGACCCTCCTGCGGAGCCAGCAGGAGGGAACCCTTGCAAGGAGTTGGAGGAATGGTTGGGAAGAAGCATGTGGAGAGTGGAAGAGGTTGCCGATGGAGGAGGCGAAGGAGATCTCCTTTGAGCTGGGTTCATCAGGAAAAGGTGCATGGCTGCTGCTGAATCCGCATTCATGCTTGAAATCTGCTGCTTGGAGTCTCCTCCAAACCCCGTCGTGGTGGTGGCTATCATGCCTTGCCTGCTTCCGTACCAGTTCTCTGGTGGTTGTGGCCTCGACGAAGAAGGGGAGCGGAAGTGGTGGTGCTGCTGTTCCAGGAGCTCGGTGGCAGGGAAATTGAACATCTCCGAAAGCATGCCTGCGGTTTCATACACATGGGGAAGGCCTCCTCCTGCAGCTCCTCCTGCTTGTTCTTCTTCCTCGTCTATCCCTACTAATGGTGGTGGCGGTGCATCGAAGCCTTTGTTGTTGTCCCTTCGGATCTGTGCTTGTTGGTGTGTTACCGTCGATCTCT
>NC_029776.3:8760909-8761693 GCF_000817695.3 Arachis duranensis
TGGTAATCTTGCTGATGGGACATAGAATTATTCTTATTATTATTGGAGTAAGAAAAGGAGGAAAATGAATGGTGCTGCTACTGCTCTTGTGTTGTTCTTGATGAGTGATGGAAGAGAATGGGTCTTGGATGCAGTGGCTGTGTGCTTGCTATTCCCATATTAACATCATCATCATCATCATCTTCTTCACCCTCTCCTCCCTCCTCACCTTTGTTGCCACTACTGTCCAATAATTGAATTCTCGGTATCAGTGATAATAAGAACAACAACATCAGCACTCCACAGCAACAACAATAAATAATAATAAGCAAATCCAAACAAACACTAATTCAAACTCAATTATGTATATACATACCTTGCAGAAATTAAAGAGAAAAAAGAGACTAGTGGATGTGTATATATATTATATAGAGTAGTGATGATCCATAAAGATAGATATAAAAGAGAGAGAGAGAAAAGAAAGAAAGAGAATAAATAATAATCAGGGTCTAGCTATGTATATCTAGGCCCCCTTTTTCTCTTGAATTTTCATCTAAGTGTTAATTTCTCCTTATGAGACCGCTCTATCTATCTATCTATCTCATCATCATGTCTGTAGTAATAATATATACCTCTCACCCTCGCTCTCTCTCTTAGAGTTGCAGTGGTGATGTAAAGCTCTCCGACATCGTTTTCTCTTCTGTGGTTTCGAAAGCTTCCACACAGTATTAGTTCCTTCCCTTTCTCTCTCCCACACTCACTACTCACTCTCTCTTTCTCTTTCTCTCTCTCTCCTTTTCTTTTC
>NC_029776.3:8761807-8762978 GCF_000817695.3 Arachis duranensis
TAATATAAAAATCAACAAAATGGAGGCTTAGTTAATTAAAGGGGGGACTCTCATATAATACTCCACACTTGAAAGGGAAGCGGTCCTTGTTTCTTCCTCTTCTTCCCTCTTCACTCTCTCCCTTTAATTTACTCTTTTTCTTTTTTTTTTCCACCAATAATGTCCTTTTATATATACTTTTTTATCTTTACATTCTTAATTTCAGACGAATTTTTCAATTAATATATTTATGGCTATAAATTGGACGCAAAAGAAATACCATGATGACTTTTTATTCGGTGGAAATGACGACGATAACCTTATTCTGTCTTACATAATACTAAGAAATATTACTCAACATAATAATGGTTGGAATTACAGGTCAAAGAAGGTACCTATACTGGCGTTTTCTGCTAAAATGATGATTTCTATGAGATTAATAAAATGCCAATTCTTCTCTTCTTTCTTTTCGCTTTTAGAAAATTAAATTAAAATTCATTAATTAATAGTATGTAATACTCATTTCTTGTAAACAAAAAGCTTATGATTACCAATAATGTTGTACATAGAAAAACAAAACAAAATTAGTCTATGCGCTAATTATGAAAATGAAAATAATTTGAATTTCTCTCCTATATTCGTGATTCATGATAACCTTTAAATAATTCGTGATTAATGTATGGTGTTATAATTATTATTAGGAAATGACCACACTGCCATCATCAGCAAGTATTGGCTTATATTGTAATTTGAACACGTCCTTTGGCAACCAACGCAAACTACGGAATAAAATATAAAGATAAGGTGAGTACAAAGTCATCTCAATAATCCAAACTACCACCACCCTTTTTTATATCCGGAAATGACTAAAATACCCCCTGATAATCATTGTGGTTGGCTCTTAGCCCCCTTAGTTGGTAAGGCCAATTTGGTAAAAAATTTCTTCCATGAGTGAAGTTAAGATTTGAGAAATAAGGAATACTAAACGGTGTGGATGGATGGCACGTGCGAGTGGATGGGCAAAATAGACAAGTTAGGTTTGTGTGGGCGAAATAGGGTCTGAAAAGAACCCATAACCGCTTTAAGGTTTGGCACTGTCACCCTTACCCATCTTCATTTTTTTCCCTTTTAGTATACCCTTGCATTTTTACAGGTGTTTCTTATGTTTCTCCTTCTTTTACTTACATTTACT
>NC_029776.3:8763001-8773272 GCF_000817695.3 Arachis duranensis
CCAAAGATTGTATTATAAAAAAAAGACTCATTAAGTTTTTTTTATTTCTTTTTATAAAAGTTAAACAATAAAAAATGCACTTGAATTATTTTAATACGAACAAAAATATTTTTAAATTTTATTATCGATAAAAAAAACATTCAAATTACTTAAAAATATGACAAGAATGTTTAAATAGGATAATTTTTGTCACATTTTAAAATTATTTGAGTGTATCTTTTTATAACAAAATTTAAAAATATTTTTTCCAATAACAAAATAATTCGAATGTATTTTTTTATAGTTTATTATTTTACACGTGTCATTTTCTATACTGCGAGGAAAGCTAAGCTTCACACATGCATTTGTGGTGGTTTAATTTTCTACGATATCATAATTAAATTGTATTAAAAGCATGTACTAGTTTAAGGAAATTAAGACCTACTAATAACGTTTCCGGTGTGAGAAATTTAAAAACAAGTATACATAATTTCTTTTTTTAATTATTATTCATGCTGTTGCTTCTGTATTTGGTTTATTGAAACATATGTTATGTATTATTTAGTGTATATACAAGCTAAGCTCTAGTTTGACTTTGTAATAGCAATAACAATATCATCACTGTATTTGTGTAATGTTGATGCACACTCTTTTTGATGCTTATAAGCAGCCCCACTCAATCAAAACATAATAAAAAATACATAGAATAGTGTAATGACTCCCATCAATATAATTTTATATATGGGAAACGTGTTTCAACTGTAAAATTGATGATCTTACAATTAGTTAAATATAAAATATATAAATGTATGATAGTTAATTTTGGTGTGAAAATAATATTTTTATTTTTAAATAATTTTTTGATACTAAATTTTTTTAAAAGATATTAAATTAATAGCCTAGAACATTTGTTATGAACTATTTCAAAGTTTTACAGGTATAAAAAAGTAAATGACCTGTTTAGTCATTATCGAATAAGTGAAATAAAGAAAAACTGTTCATGTCAAGCCATATACAGAAATGAATTTATACTATATTAATCTTTTGCCTTTTTCTTTTTATACGAATCGAAGCATTTAATTCCTACATTTTACCTATCTACAGAAAACTAACCTATCATGTTTTTTCCGTCAAATTATTTAGGAAAAAAGAAAATAAAATATGAAAGTTGATGCCCGATAGATAACAACTAATATAATATTTTATTAACTGGAGACATGTTTCCACGTTGGTGCCAAAGGAAAAGGGCCATCAATTTTCTTTTATTACTGGCATAAGCAGTTAGGGTGCGCATGCATGTGCCGATTTGCCTTGTGCAAATATGTGATGTTGCCACCCATATTAAAATTCATGCAACCCAATACATAGTTTCCCACGGCACTTTCTAACCATAACCATTTCTCATCTCTATTTTCCGTTCAGAGACTCAAGCTAAGAAGCTACGTGATGATTAAGGAAAATAATTATGATTCCATATATATAACGGTGAAAATTTATGTTATTTAGTCAAATTTATTAAATTATTTAATAAATTTTAAGTATCAATTTCACATAGTATATAATAGTGTGACTGATTAAGTAAATGGTGAAAACTTAAGTAGAGTTATCTTTAAAATAATGATTTTTTTTTCAGAAAATAAAAATAAAAGAGTTTTCTTTTCTAAATACGGGGTTTATTTGTAAGGTCTTTAATTATAACTTACTAATTTGCAAACTCCACGTCATGTTTTATTACGACTTGTTACTAGCAAGAAGATTTTTAAGAGATTTAAAAATAATATGATGGAAAACTCGTTAAGAGACAAGACAATGAATTATAAACAAATGTCATTGCAAGTAAGAACGAAATTAGATAATTTGATCCTGGACGATATTGTTTATATATACATATAGGATTTAATTAAAGTCATTGACGTGTGCAAAAAGCTTTAAATAATATTGCATTGGTGTATGTTAGACTACCATTAGTTTGAATAATATTATATAATACAACATAAACACTAACAACTATGGTTAGCATTACCCAAGCCTAGTTTCATTGATGTAAGGCTAAACTATATATATAAATATCAAATTAACAATAAAACTTGACTTTATTTGTTTATTTCATTTAAAATTTGGTAGATAGAGAACAATAATCTGGGAATGCCTGAAGCTAAGTTGGGACTCATAAAACACTTTCCAATTTGTAAGCACAATGGACAGCTCAATCTTTTGGGTTTGGGAGTGTCACGTGATTCCCACCCCCCTTTCACACGTGTGTTTGCTCCTTTCTTTGAGTCCCATTAATTATTTCATCATTGCAAGGACCTAATTATCCCCTTAATTAGTTTCTACTCCGCTCACGTGACAAAGTCGGCTACGCACGTGTCGTTAATTTATGCGTGTGTTAGCATCAGTTTATTAACATTTATTTTAATTTAATTCGTCATCTATCCTTCACTTACCTTTTCTTCTTTTTCGAGTTTTGTTTTGTTAGTACTTTTAATATTCACGTTCTGAGTTGCAAGTGCCGCACTACTTTGGGAAAGTTAGAAGGAACACTAGCCACCCCTTTTGTTTTTAGGTGGTGGTTAATAATCTTTTAAAGCGTAAAGGCCAACACACAACATTGTGTTATACCACTTTGCCTTTTTGGCATCACTATACGTAACAGCCAAATATGGTTGCCATGCTTATTATTATTAATTTTCAAAAATAATAATAACACTCAAAATTGCTTCCTCCAGTGCTCTAGATTATTTAATTGACGTAGATTAACCAGCATCAATCAATTGACATACACACATATCATGCAATGTATGAGTGGCGTTATCACTATATGAAATAATAAGAAGGGTGAGGGTGTGGGTGTGGGACCAAAAGCTGCCACATTTTCAAGCACATTCTGATAGCGCTGTCTTGTAATTTCACAGCACGAGCTTAATGGATTTCATAATGTGTGTTATGATAGATGGTGTTTTGAGAATGATAGCTAGCAACTGACATGGGAAACATCAATGTTACTATATCATAATGTGATTATTATTTGGAGAAGTTTGATGGCAGCTTCGCATTTTATTATTACATGATTTGTCAAATAGCTAGCTAGGTAGGTCTATCTCCTTTTAATTACAAGCTAATAAGGCCGCATTTTATTTATATATACTTTATGATTAGGTGCGTCCATATTTGCTAGAAAGCTAAGCCTATCTACATATATTTATGCATGTTATATTGTTTTATCATCAACTTTGATTTGGTGAAACATTATTGATTCTTGTTGCTACACGTATTGATTAATTTTGTGCACCTTGCAATAATCAGATTAGTGCTTTAACTTTTCTGCTTCATTTTTTTCCACTACTTCTTTTCCCTTCAGCAATAAATAATCAAGGAAAAAATATATTTCTAGTAGTTGCAATTACACGCTAATTGAGGCCAACCGAAATAAGAAAACTACTGAAGCTATCAATTTTCCTTTTACTAATTGATTCGAGGAACATTCGTTTAAACAATCATGATGTGCTGGATTCTTTTTAGTTTATATATTAAGAGATCCCTTTAAATAAGATGATAATGGTTTTGAAGGAGCTAGCTAGCTGGAAGAAGCTAAGATAGTGTGTTGTTTTTAATTTACACAAGTAATGAATGCGACAAAATAAAATAAGTAAATAATGGTGGTGAAGAATGTGAAGCCATCATTTTACATCTGACACTAAATATTATTATATCATATTATTAGCTTCTTCTTGTTGGTACGTTAAAATATAGATGACGTCACCAATTTGCTTCTAAGATTATTATACTGTTCCATATCCATGCATCTTCCTCAATATAATCCCCTTTCTCTTTCTCCATACACGTTAAATCTTGTGTCATTCAACAACTAATCTAGTTAGGTTTAGACAAATGGACCGAATCAAATTGAATTTTGGTTTAGACAAATCTAATTTTTGTTGTAAATATATGATCTAAGTTTAAATCTATTTTTTTTTTAGTTTAATTCCTACTTACATAAAAATCTTATAAGTCTAGGAACATATTTAAAAGTCTATTTTATAAATTATAATTCAAAATAATAAATTTAAAAAAATTAAATTGATATTAATTACATTTTAGAATTTACAATTTATGCTTTATAAATTATATAACTCATGTATATGTTAATTGTTAGTTTATATTTATAATCAAATTATAGTTCACAAATATAAACTTTTTTTTTAAATAAAAAATACAATCTTAAATTTAGTCTTAACTACTCTTAATTTTTTTGAATTTATTGAATATGAACAATTGAAAGCTTAAATTAAAAATAATTTATTTTTATATTTTGACGAGCCGATTTAATAACGAGCTTCATATATTTTTTAAAAGTCTATACCATAATTTATTTTTAATTAATTGATTTTTTAAATTAAATTTAGTCTGTTTAATATCGTGCCATATCATATTATATGGATGCATTTAATCAAGTGTAACAATGATGATGATGTTGTATGTTTATTAATAATTTGAGTGGAGCTAGTTACTGTGGTACCTGATGACTTGTCGTGGGAACTTAGCATCCATTATTCCATATAATTATTTAAAAGAGATTGCACTTTTGTTGCACCGAAAAGTTTAGATTCTAAATGGCTCTTTTGCTTGTTTTCAAGTCACGTTGACTTAACATGCATGTTAAACAGATTAACTACTTACGATTCTTTTGGAATCTAAAGTACACTACTGTTCTGTCGCGCGCCTTTCTTTACTTATCGTTTCAGGATCAAAGTTCTCAAAGGCATGCATATAAGCATGCTTGTAAATAGTAACAGTATGTAATAGTAATAATACTAGCTATACGTATAGTATTTAATTCAATGCAAAAGAAAAAAAAAAAAAGAAGAAAAGATATATGGTTACTAGCTAGTACTATATACCAGGAATTGAATACCAACAATGTTCCGTATATCATCATAATAAGAGGCTTATTAAGCCAGTTAGAACGTACAATCAACATTTAATTTGTTCACTATACATTATCAAGTTTAAAGGAACAGTAGTAGTGTTGGGTTGTCCTCTTTATATGTTCGGAAAAACCATATGCATGCATGATCGATCATAAGTGAGATGTGTCACTATTTAATTTGTTTAGAAATAAAAAATATGACGCTGTGTATCGCTGTTATGTCATAACAAATTGCAAGTGTACCGGACCAACGAACTAGATAGTGCGTCTTCAGATATGCTATCACAACAAACTAACTATATATGTTTTCCTTTTTATTTTTTTCGATAAAGCTAGTATTCCAAGAATTTTTTGAACGAAATTTTTAACTAAATTTTCGCGCACTTTTTTTCTTTCATACACAGGTAGGCTTTTTCTACTTCTTCTTTTACAATGTTTCTTTTTTTAACGTTGTTATTGTCATCGTTGTTGCCGTTTTCGTCATTGCTGTCGCCACAATTGCCATCTTTTTGTTATTATTTAATTTTTTTTCATCGTTCTCTTTTATTATTATTACCATGGTTCTCATCGTCTTTTTTTTTCTTATAAATATTCAAAAAATTAAAACATAAAAATTTTGATGCACAATACATAAATATCAGTGCATAGCATTAAAATTTTAATACGCAACATAAAGATTTTTTAACTTAAAACATTCATACCCAACTAATAAAATACACACATTACATAAAATTTAATGTGTATCACAGAAATTTTTAAAAGACTACATACCCAAAATATTAACTCACTCAATTAGCAAAATATATCCGCAACAAAAATGTGTTATATAAAAAAAATTTATATGCTATATGTGCTACAAACAAAAATTTTTATATTATATCGATAAGTGTGTTATTACAAAATTTTTTGTATTATATTTTAAAAATTTATGTTATTTGATGTGCATAGCACTAAATTTTTGAAGACTACATATTTAAAATATTGATTCATTCGACTAATAAAATATATTCGTATTAAAAATGTGTATTAAATGCAAAAATTTTTATATTATTATATCAATAAATTTATATTATATATAAAAGTTTTGTATTATACTTAAAAAATTTGTGTGCTATATATCAATAAGTTTCTATATTTTTAAACAAATTACTACAATAAACACAAAAAAAGAGAAATGCTAACATATAAGCGCGTTTTTTTTTTGTTGGACTCGCATTAATTTAATTGAAATTAATTATAAAAATGCTTACACATATATCAACCCATTTTTTTTCTTTATATTAGCATAGATTTTGTCATTCTTGAATTTTGATACGGTTTTAAATTATTTTTTTATGATACTCATAACATTACAAATTTTGCCGTACTACGTAATCCCCACACACCCACCCTCTCAGGGACCTCAAATAACATATAAGGCATTCTTTTATATTCCATAAAATGATCTCATCCATTATTTTTAAAAAATAAAGTAATAAAGGAAAAAATAGAGAGAAAATAGATATGGTAGAAAAGGAAAATGATTTATACCATGGAGTAAATTAATTTTTTCCCTTACAAATAAACACTACTAAGATGGGTTTTTAAACCACATCCCAACCTCAACTATAGTGGTACATAGTGAAATTCTGATAAAAAGAATAGAATGAAAAAAAAAAAAGAAATGAATACGATGGTGAATGAAACAATAATGATTGAATACTGTGAATGAAAAGAACAATGATAATGGAAACGAAAAAAAATGAAAATGAACGAAGTAAGAACAAAAGAGAGAAGAGGAAACAATGAAACGGTAATTAAAATTTAAATCTCAATAATAAGTTAAAATAGAAAGGATTCACTTTCTAACTGTGTGAAATTTAATTTGTTAGAGAAAAAAAAATAGTGATTTTGAATAAATATTTTACAGAGTTTAATTAAAAAATTAATTTTTTCAGTCAATATTATTTATTTTTATACTTATTCTATCTTATATAATAATTACCTCCCATTTCTGAAATTATTACTCTCTGGTTTCAGCAAAATCTTTTTGTAATTGGGTTAGAAATAGTCATACATTAGCTTAATAACATTGGTCATCTCTTAAGTACACACGTTAATGTTCGGCACAAACCTAACAACAACCCACAAACAGAATAATATGGCAATTCCAAAATCAGGCACCAAATAAACCTAAATTCATTAAACAGGAATTAATTTTCAAGAATTTTAAGCAATAACCATAATCAGTAAACGGAAAATACTAATCAGGCAATTAAATAAACCTAAATTCACTAAGTAAGAATCAATTTTCAGAAACTTTCAGTAACAACCATAATCATTAAACAGAAAACACTAATCAGGCAACTAAATATACCTAAATTCACTAAGCAGGAATTAATTTGCAGGAACTTTCAGTAATAACCATAATCAATAAATAGAAAACACTAACCAAGTAACCAAATAAACCTAAATCCACTAAATAGGAATCGATTTTCAGAAATTTTTATCAATAACTATAATCAATAAATAGGAAATACTATCCAACCATTCAAATCTAAATTCACTAAACTATAATCAATTTTCAAACACTTTCAGCAATAACTAACCATAAATAGAAATATATAAGGCCTAGAAGTGATACTTACCCTGTGCTGCCATCAAGCCAAATGGTCAACCGTACGTTGGGAGGTGGTGGAAGGCCATCAGCTGCCTTACTTCCATAGCTGGACTTTGGGGCCGCGGCATCCGTTGCTTGAGGCAACGTCGCCGTGGCTGCAGGTTGCTGAGCGGTAGGAGGCGACATCGTCTGTAGACGGAGGCACGTACTTGGGGTTAGAGACTATGATGAACGACTGATCCACTAAACCCGCAACCTGTGACGTCACCGAGGTAGTCATAGTAGAGGAAGATGATCCAGAATTTTCGGAGGTACCGAAAGAAATTCTCCCTCTACCACGATCTCGACCATGTCCATGACTAGTAGTCTGATCTGCAGCATCTCTACCTCTTGTCATGTCTGCAAATAGCATACCAATTAACAGAAATTCAGCAAAACAAATCAACAATAAATTATAATAATACCTAGGTAATTCTTATAACTATTACCACAACATTAAGTTCAACATTTGATGATCTGAATAGTAAGTGTCTTAGAATAGAACCCTATAAACCATAATGTGCATTATTGGATCTAAATCAGATACTAAGTGTGAAAAATACTTCAATAAAGCAACTGAAATTTACACACAACATACATACACAAAATTCAATTAGCAAATAATATCCAACGCATTACAATCATGTATCACAAAGAGATTTAATTAACTATACCAAGCAAAAATTAAACATCCTAAATCACATGGTAACTACAACATGCAATTAAAATGGACAATAGACATAGAGACATATAAATGAACACTTAGCAAGCACATACATCAAGGATGCAAAATCAACGCAACTAAGTAACAGTTGACAGCCTCAATTTCAAGTCAATGTTATTCAAACAAATTTAAGCAATCATTCAACAAAATAAATAGTCTTTTAACATCAATTCACACAAAATCCGTAGCATTATCCATTAATTCAGTCAATTTTCAACACTTTTAACAATATAACAAAAACTAATAATTTTAAAACTAACCTATTCTAACCACCTAAAATCAAATAAAATAAAAAAATTAACTCTAACTAAATTAATTAACTAAAATTAGAATAATGAAACAACCTAACTAAAACAAAATTTGAAGAAGAAAGAGAAACAGATTTTAAAAAAATCTGAAATGCAGAACGGCGAAACAGCAGGGAAGGGTGGTCGCCGAAGGATGAAAAACTCGCCGAAAGTTGGGCAATCGCAGTGCAATGATGGCGGGGGCGAAGGTGGTTTGACGACGCGAGGAGAGAGGAGAAGAGAGGAAGAAGGAGAAGAAGGCGGGGTCGGGGGGGTCGACGGCGACAGAGATGGGCTGTGACGGTGGTGGTCTTGGCATTGGCGGCAGATGCTAGTAACGGGGACACTAGAAGGAGAGAGGGAGACAGAAGGTAGTGATGATTTTAAATGAGGGGGAAGAGGGTTCGTGATTTGAATTTACGCCCCTTACCGTCTGATGAGTTTGGAAAACTCTAATTTAAATTGATGATGATCAAACATTATTAACAGCAAAATTATTAATCTAATTTTGATTCATATATGTTAATTAATTAATTTTGTTGTGCAGGTATAAAATGGGCCGAAAATAAAATTCTAGTGCAAGCACAATTCAGCTTTGGTGTTAGTATATTATGATCATATATGACTGAAACTTTTGGGCCGAAACAAAAGAAAATTAACAAGCCCAACTGTTTTATTATTGACTCAGCATTGAGTGTCCAAATGAGTTTGTGGCTGAAGCCAGTTATTATATTGGGCCAAATTAATTTTGTTGCTACCAAGCCCAACATTAATTTTTGTTGAATACTTCCAAGTTTGGTCTGAAAGCAAATTTGAATGAAAGCAAAGGTTGCCTTCAACGGAACCCAATTCAAGCATGTGGTGGAATTCAAAATCTTTAATAAAGTGAATTGAATACATGCATGGGAACTATGAGAGAGAAATTGTGTTTGACAAGATTGATTGCTTAATGCTGCACGCTACTCTAAGGGAAGTAAAAGCAACTTTGTAATGATATTGATTAACATATTCAATTGCTTTTCTTCCAAGTTGCTTATTCTCTCTCATCTCTTTCTTCTTCTTCTTCGGTTATTGACCAGAAAACCATGGAAGCTACATGGAGCTACCAAAAAGAAAAAGAAGAAGTTGCATGCAACAAGACCATCAAGTTAATGATGGCACGGAAAAGAAAACCAAAAGTATGTTGTGGCTGAGATAATCACCAAAAAGTGGTAAGATTTGGTGAGGTAATCTCGGATCCTTCATACTCAAAAAGAAAGATGAAGATTCAGTCAGCAAAGAAGATATTTGGAGGATGGCTTGTCTCTGATTCTGCTCAACCACCACAGGAAGTAGCTAGAGTGGCGAAGTGATGGAAGAGGCAGAGATTGGAGCAGATGAAGCCATCATCATCATGAAGCATCAAGGGCCAGAAATCCATCTTGGAGAGGAAGCCAAGGATGGAGCGCTCGGATTGATGAAGAGTGATGACCAAGGAAGGACTAGAGGTATTTGCATGTTGGTTTTTGCATTAGTTACCTCTTCTCTCTCTGTGGCCGAACCGGTTTGTTTTGAAGGAAAGGAAACTAAGCTCGGGTGGGTGTTTCAACTGTGAAGGCTTTACTTCTCTATAAAAGGGGTGAACAGTCATGGTTTGATTCAAGGAAAGAAAGTGAGAGTGCAAGGCACAGAAGTCTCATAGCTACCTAAGCTTACAGATTTTCTTCTCCTTCA
>NC_029776.3:8773524-8785032 GCF_000817695.3 Arachis duranensis
CACTTTACAGTTTGTAATCAGGTTGATTATAGTGAAATTCCATCATTGTTGTGATGGAGACTGGATGTAGGCTGCATTGCACTTAGCAGCTGAACCAGGATATATCTGGGTGTAATCTTCTCTCTCTACTTCTTCATTTCTATTTCTGTTGCTCAAGAGCTAAAATCAAAAATGTCTCGTGCCAAGGGACGAGACAAAAGTAAAAAGTCTCGTGGCTAGGGACGAGACAAAAACAGAAAAGTCTCCTCAAAGACCAGAAAGTGTAATCAAGAAAAAAGGGGGCTAAGATTCAACCCCCCCTTCTCTTAGCCACTGAAACCATCAATTGGTATCAGAGCTTGGTCTCAAAGAGATCAAGCTTTGCAGCTTGGAGAAAAGATCCTCATGGCAGAAAGCAGTGGCTCAAATCTGGTGTCCTATAATCTTACAGAAGGCCAGTCAAGCAACAGACAGCCTCTTTTCAATGGAAAAAACTATACCTATTGGAAGGAGAGAATGAAGACCTTTGTGCAAGCAGTAGACTACAGGCTTTGGAAGATCATCCTAGAAGGACCACAGTTTCCTATTACACAAGTGTTGAAGGAGTAGTCACTCTTAAACCAGAAGCAAGCTGGACCGTGGAAGATAGGAAGAAAGTGGAGCTAAATACCAAGGCCATAAATCTACTCAGTTGTGCTATCAGCTTCGAGGAGTACCGATGGGTATCACGATGCACAACGGCAAAGGAAATCTGGGATAAATTACAAATCACTCATGAAGGAACCACCATCGTTAAGAAGACTCGGATAGATATGTTAAACAGGGAATATGAAATGTTTACAATGAAGGAAGGAGAATCTATTGATGAACTGTTCGAACGGTTCAATTCCATTACTGTTGGCTTGGATGCTATGGGAGTAACTCATTCTGATTCTGTGCTTGTGAGAAGAGTGCTGAGATGTCTCACTAAAGAGTGGGAAACAAAAGCTTTAATTATTTCTAAGAGCAGTAATCTTGATTCCATGACACTTGATGATTTGAGAGGAAATCTTCTTGCTTTTGAAAACACTTATTTAAAAAGGGAGTCAAAAAAGAAAGGAATTGCATTTTCTTCTGTTACTAACCCTCTAGATGATGAATTCAGTGATAACTCATCTGAAAATGAATTTGTGTTGTTTGCCAAAAAATTCAGGAAAATGATGAAGTTCAAAGGCAAAGGCGGCAGCTCAAGGAAAGTGAAGAAAGACCTCAGCAAAGTGACTTGCTTCAACTGCAAAGAAATGGGACATTACAAATCTGATTGTCCTAAGTTAAAAAGGGAGGAAAAGAAAAAAAAAAGAGGAAAGAAGAAAGGTCTGATGGCATCATGGGAAGACTTAGAAAATGACTCGGACAGTGATGAAGAATCTGAAACTAAGTCACAGCCTTGTCTCATGGCAGATCATGTAGATCAGGTATTTTTTCAAAACCCTGACACCGAAAACCTTCATCTCATGATAGATCACCTCTCTGAAAAAATAAGATGTTTTCTGACTGATAATCAAGATCTTGAACAACAAATTTTCATTCTTAAAGCTGAAAATGATTTTCTCAAAGAAAAACTAAGGGAGGCTGAAACTGCTTGTGATCTTATGGAAGAAAATAAGCAGTTGAAAGCCCAACTTAGAAGCTGTGAAAGTGATCACTCGGTAGTGGCATATGTAAACTGTTTTAAGGAAAATGAAGAGTTGCGGGAAAAGGTTAAAAATCTTGAAAATGACTTAGCCAAATTTACTCTCAATTCTGAAAATCTAAATCAAATATTGGCCAGTCAAAAACCACTTTTTGATAAAGCTGGATTGGAATTTTATAAATCTGATGAGAAATCCTCTTTTAAAGATAAACCTTCTTCATCCAATAACACAAGGTTTCAAGATCCCACCTACTTTAACAAAATAGCAACTCCAAGATTTTGTAGATTGTGTAACCGAAGTGGTCATTTTCCAGTTCAATGTTTCTTTGGTGAAAGAATGATTGGTGATGAAGTTTACAAAGTTGTTTTTGATTACAATGATTTGGGACATAGGAGATGGTTTAACGTGAAAGGATCCAAGAAAATTTGGATACCTAAGGTCACTTGAGCTTATTTTGTAGGTATGTCTAGCATCCAAGAAGAAAGAAAATATGTGGTACATGGATAGCGGATGCTCTAGGCATATGACCGGAAAGACAACCTTCTTCATAAAGCTTGATGAATATGATGGAGGATTTGTCACTTTCGGTGATGATGCAAAAGGAAAAATAGTGGCTGTTGAAAAAGTGGGTAAAAATCTCTCATCTTGTATAAATGATGTCCTTCTTGTACATGGCTTGAAACATAATTTATTTAGTGTTAGTCAATTATGTGATTTGGGTTTTGAAGTTATTTTTAAGAAGTTTGTTTGCTTAGTTGTTTGTGAGAAAACTGGGGATGTTCTTTTTGAAGTTAAAAGATGTAACAATGTGTATGGATTAACTCTTGAGGATTTAAAGGAACAAAATGTAACATGCTTTACCTCTCTTGAATCTGAAAAATGGCTTTGGCATAGAAAGTTGGGACATGCTAGTATGTACCAAATTTCTAAGCTAGTCAAAAGGAATTTGGTTAGAGGAATTCCAAACATCAAGTTTGATAAGGATCTTACTTGTGATGCTTGCCAATTGGGCAAACAAGTAAAATCCTCTTTTAAATCAAAAGATGAAATCTCAACCAAAAGGCCATTGGAGATGTTACATATTGATCTTTTTGGTCCTACTAGGACTCAAAGTTTAGGAGGTAAACACTATGGTCTTGTGGTGGTAGATGATTACTCTAGATTTGGTTGGGTGCTTTTCCTTACTCATAAGAATGATGCATTTTATGCCTTTTCCACTCTTTGCAAGAAAATTCAAAACGAAAAGGATTTGAAAATTGCCCATTTGAGAAGTGATCATGGAAGAGAATTTGAAAATCAAGACTTTGAAAAATTCTGTGATGATTTAGGAATTTCTCATAACTTTTCATGCCCTAGAACCCCCAACAAAATGGGGTGGTTGAAAGAAGGAATCGAAGCCTTCAAGAAATGACTAGGACTATGCTATGTGAGAATGAGATTCCCAAATTTTTATGGGCTGAAGCTGTGAACACAACATGTTATGTTTTGAATAGAACAATCATCAGAAAAGGGTTAAAGAAAACCCCTTATGAGCTATGGAAAGGAACCTCTCCAAATCTTAAGTACTTTCATGTTTTTGGATGTAAATATTTTGTTCTTAACAATAAAGAAAACCTTGGAAAATTTGATCCAAAATCCTATAAAGGAATGTTTGTTGGATATTCCACCACAAGCAAGGCCTATAGAGTTTATCTCAAAGAATATAGAACCATAGAGGAATCCATACATGTTACTTTCTGTGATTCTAACTTAATTTCCAGCACTGTAAAGGATAGTGATTCAGATTGTGAAGAAGATGGAACAAGTAAAGAAATTCCCAAATCTGTGCTAAATGAAGAATCTGTCAGCCCAGTTTTGTCTCGTCAGATTGGAGGAGACATTTCCATTTTGTCTCCTGAGCAAGCACGAGCAACTGAAACAGTAAGACCACCAGAAGTTCATCAAAGCTCTACACCTGTCCGAAAGCCTAGAGAATGGAAGTCTATGAGGGGTTATCCTCATGACTTCATCATTGGTGACCCCTCTCAAGGTGTAACAACAAGATCCTCTACCAAAAGGCAAACCGAACCTAGCAACTTTGCTCCCTTGTCACAAATGGAGCCCAACAATGTCAAACAAGCTCTTGAAGATCCATCATGGGTCAAGGCCATGCAAGAGGAGCTTGCTCAATTTGACAAGAATGAGGTTGTCAAATGTGCTTTCCTTAATGGCTTTATTGATAGAGAAGTGTATGTGGCTCAACCCCCCGGTTTTGAACATAAAGATTTCCCAAACCATGTTTTAAACTCTCAAAGGCCATTTATGGCCTTAGGCAAGCTCCAAGAGCTTGGTATGAAAGGCTTAGTGCCTTCCTATTAGAAAATCATTTTCAAAGGGGAACCACCGACACTACTTTGTTCATTAAAGTTTCTAATGATGATATTCTTTTTGTTCAAGTTTATGTGGATGATATTGTGTTTGGATCGGCCAATGAGTCCTTGTGTGAAGAGTTTGGAAAACTCATGACTAGTGAGTTTGAAATGAGTTTAATGGGAGAGCTAACTTTCTTTCTTGGCCTCCAAATTAAACAAACTCATAGTGGTACCTTTATTCACCAAGGCAAGTATGCAAAAGAATTGATAAAGAAATTTGGCTTAGAAAATTCCAAACCAATGGGAACACCAATGCATCCAAACAATAAACTTGAAAAAGATGATAATGGCAAAGATGTGGATGAAACATGGTATAGAGGAATGATTGGTTCGTTAATGTATCTTACCTCCTCTAGACCGGATATAGTTCAAAGTGTGAGTGTGTATGTTCAAGATTTCAATCACACCCAAAAGAATCCCATCTATCGGCCGTTAAACGCATCATTAGATATATTAAGGGAACATGTGATTATGGCTTGTGGTATCCAAAATCTGATGATTTTTGTGCAGTAGGGTTTTGTGATGCAGATTATGCAGGAAATAGAGTGGATAGAAGGAGCACCTCTGGCATGTGTTGCTTCCTTAAAAGCTCACTCAACATGTGGTCAAGCAAAAAACAAGCCACAGTGGCTCTATCCACAGCTGAAGCTGAATATATATCCGCATCTGCTTGTTGTTCACAATTAATTTGGTTAAAAACTCAATTGGAAGATTACAAATTAAAGATCAATAGTATACCCTTATTTTGTGATAACATGAGTGCAATAAACATTTCAAAAAATCCTGTTTTGCACTCAAGAACAAAGCACATTGAAATCAAATATCAATTTATTAGAGAACATGTGCAAAAGGGTACTATTGATATTCAATTTGTAAAATCTAAAGAACAAATTGCTGATATTTTTACAAAATTCCTCTGTGAAGATAAATTCTGTTTGTTAAGGAAAAGCTTGGGAATGTTTGATTTAAATCAGGTTGAAAATTTGTGAATGTCTGATTCTGTCCAGTTTTATCTCGTAGGAATGGACGAGATAAAATCAAGGCATGTTGGAGGAGCTATGATTAAGGGGGAGGCTGCACAGACTTTGCTTCTGATGGGCCCCACAAAATCTTATTTGACCCCACCTTGACTTTTTTTTATCCCTAATTTTATGATGAACAAAATCTTTTTGTTGTCATTTCAAATCTTTTGTGAAGTAGTTATTGTCAAATCAAATCATTCTCTCCACCTAATCCCTTGATTCTAGGAAACCACCTTTTACAAAACCCCTTGGTTAATAACCGCGCCACATTGATCATTAACTTCCCTTTCCAATCAACATTTAATGCACCACTAACCTCTCTCCACTCACCACACTCTTCGGTCCTTTTCTATTCTTTCATGTCCATATCTTCTCTTCATCATGAAGAAGAAAACGGCCCCTAGAAAAAGTGAACGTATTCGACTTTCTCAGAAGACTCCCTCTCCACAAACCCACACTCACATCCACATTCATTCTACATCCTCATCTTCTCCCTCACCACTATCCAAACACACCTCCACCATGAAAAAGAAGGTGATTGCCCATAAAAGCTCAGGCAGAGGCAAAAACAAGGAACCAAGTGTTGAGGAAGAATCATCTCACACTTCACCCATCACATCACCACCACCATCACCGAAGAAAGCCACACCTGGGAAGAGTGGTCAGAATTCAAAAAGCTTTGCTCTAAACAACACCATGGAACTGGCCAATCTGGAATCTCTGGAGTTTAAAAATAAATTTGCCAAGAATCACGCCCATTTTGATCCTGCAAGATTCAACTCCTGCACTTCTTATGAATTTCACAAGGAGGTCATACAAAAACGTCATCTTTGTTTGACGTACCTTGTCAACCTTGAGAATCTCGCTGCCAAGGGCGTAAATGTCTCTCCATTTTTTGAACTGCTTCAATGGACTCCTCTGCTTCAGATTCAGAAACCAGTTTATCCAGGCTTGGTCCGAGAGTTCTACGCAAACATGCGTCTTATTGATGGTACCATCCATTCATATGTGAAAAGAGTTCACATTACTCTTGATGCTGCCACCATTGGAACTGTCTTGGGCTACAAGGATGAAGGACCAAAAGCATATATGGCTGAACGGTGGGACTCACAAATCGGCGTCACTCATACTGTGGTTCTTCAGCACATATATGAGAATCTTTCAGGCTTGGATGGAAATATTCCTACTCACAAGGCTTTAGGTTCCACCAACTCATTGCTCCACAGAATCATCACCCATATTCTCACTCCTCAAAGCGGGTCTCACAACAGAGTATCATATTCTGACTCTCTCATCTTATTTGCTCTTGTTACATCAACTCCCATTTCTTTTGGTTATATTATGATTCGCCATATGTGGGACTCGGTCAGGAGCACCAAAAAGGCAAATCTGCCCTATGGTATGCTCTTAACCAGTATCTTTGAATTTTTTAAAGTTGACCTTTTGAATGAGAAAGTAGAAAACAAAGTGTCAATGGTCAAAGGAGGCGGAGCAGTGAAAAGAACCAAAAGCAAGAAATCCATGGCTTCAAAAAGCGAGTTTGAGGGCAGACCTGAGTCCTCCAAAACCGCCAAGTCCATCAAAGAAATTCTCACAGAACTTTCAAATATGTCAGAAGTCATGGTGCAATCTCATAAGGCTGCACGTAAATTGGCATATGAAAATGAAAAGGCATGGATGAGATGCAAAGATAGAGTGGGACTAATGCTGGAAAATCTGGAGAATGATTTAGGAGTTGATAATGAAGATGATGAAGGAGATTCTGATCTCAACCTGTATGATGATTAATTCTCTGTTTTAGTTTATGATATTGGCTAAAGTGGGCTCAATCTGGTACTTTATTTTGTTAGGTTGGATACTCTTATGACTCTGAGATACTCTGTGAAAAACTCTGCTGTGTTTTGATTATATTCTGAATATTTTGCTTACACAAAACTGTTTGCAGGTGCCCTTTTGATGACAAAAGGGGGAGAAAATGCTGAAAATTGAAATTGGAAAACAGGGGTGAAATTCTCTCGTGAGAATTCATGATCACTAATGCTAATTGTTTGTTGGTCTGTTTGATCATATTTTGTTTGTTTTGTGATGCATCTGATTGGTTATATTGCTGCCAATGTTAATTGTTGGTCTGTTTGATCATATTTTGTTTATATTTTGATGCATCTGATTGGTTATATTGCTGTCGATATTTAATATTTATCTTTGTAAAATGTGCTTACTGTGTTTATGATACAGTTGAATTACCTAGATAAATTGCTTAATGTTGGATTTATTTTTGGCAGTTCTTTTAGGTTTTGATTGGAAATAATTGCTGTGTTTGGAAAGATTATATTTTCCTACCATAACTGTGATTGCTCTGATCTGATTGAAAAATATTTTTGAACAAGCAAAAACTATTTCAGTATGATTATGTTGTGTGTTTATTGAGCAGAAAATCAGTTTATGATATCAAATGAGTTTTGATTATCAATTTAAAACTGCTCATAAATCAAGCATTTAGCATCATATAACATGCTAAATAACATTGTTCTTGAAGCTTGATTCAAATGTTACAGATTAGTGCTTCCCTTTATAAAATAGCATACATTAAGGGGGAGCCATATGACATTTAGAAAGGGGGAGAAATTCAAATTCAAAGGGAGTATTTCTTACCCAATCTTTAAATTTCTTTCCATTTCAATTTTAAATAATGTTTGTCATCAAGGGGGAGATTGATGAGTTTGGAAAACTCTAATTTAAATTGATGATGATCAAACATTATTAACAGCAAAATTATTAATCTAATTTTGATTCATATATGTTAATTAATTAATTTTGCTGTGCAGGTATAAAATGGGCCGAAAATAAAATTCTAGTGCAAGCCCAATTCAGCTTTGGTGTTAGTATATTATGATCATATATGGCTGAAACTTTTGGGCCGAAACAAAAGAAAATTAACAAGCCCAACTGTTTTATTATTGGCTCAGCATTGAGTGTCCAAATGAGTTTGTGGCTGAAGCCAGTTATTATATTGGGCCAGATTAATTTTGTTGCTACCAAGCCCAACATTAATTTTTGTTGAATACTTCCAAGTTTGGTCTGAAAGCAAATTTGAATGAAAGCAAAGGTTGCCTTCAACGGAACCCAATTCAAGCATGTGGTGGAATTCAAAATCTTTAATAAAGTGAATTGAATACATGCATGAGAACTATGAGAGAGAAATTGTGTTTGACAAGATTGATTGCTTAATGCTGCACGCTACTCTAAGGGAAGTAAAAGCAACTTTGTAATGATATTGATTAACACATTCAATTGCTTTTCTTCCAAGTTGCTTATTCTCTCTCATCTCTTTCTTCTTCTTCTTCAGTTATTGACCAGAAAACCATGGAAGCTACATGGAGCTACCAAAAAGAAAAAGAAGAAGCTGCATGCAACAAGACCATCAAGTTAATAATGGCACGGAAAAGAAAACCAAAAGTATGTTGTGGCTGAGATAATCACCAAAATGTGGTAAGATTTGGTGAGGTAATCTCGGATCCTTCATACTCAAAAAGAAAGATGAAGATTCGGCCAGCAAAGAAGATCTTTGGAGGATGGCTTGTCTCTGATTCTGCTCAACCACCACAGGAAGTAGCTAGAATGGCGAAGTGATGGAAGAGGCAGAGATTGAAGCAGATGAAGCCATCATCATCATGAAGCATCAAGGGCCAGAAATCCATCTTGGAGAGGAAGCCAAGGATGGAGCGCTCGGATTGATGAAGAGTGATGACCAAAGAAGGACTAGAGGTATTTGCATGTTGGTTTTTGCATTAGTTACCTCTTCTCTCTTTGTGGCCGAACCGGTTTGTTTTGAAGGAAAGGAAACTAAGCTCGGGTGGGTGTTTCAACTGTGAAGGCTTTACTTCTCTATAAAAGGGGTGAACAGTCATGGTTTGATTCAAGGAAAGAAAGTGAGAGTGCAAGGCACAGAAGTCTCATAGCTACCTAAGCTTACAGATTTTCTTTTCCTTCAATGTATTCTGTTTTGTAATTTTTCTGTTTAATTTTGTCATGTCTTGAGTCTCATGAAAAAAGGTAAATAGTGAGGTTTGTAAGAAAAAGCCATAGAGCGGAAAAAGGCAGAGAGTGCAAAATTAAAAGAAAAAGCCATAGATGTCTTAGAGTTCCTTTGTTCATCTATGTTGTGTTTCATGATTCTGTGGGAATCCCCTTGTAAGTTGGGTTAGCACTTTACAATTTGTAATCTGGATGATTATAGTGAAATTCCATCATTGTTGTGATGGAGACTGGATGTAGGCTGCATTGCACTTAGCAGCTGAATCAGGATATATCTGGGTGTAATATTCTCTCTCTACTTCTTCATTTCTGTTTCTGTTGCTCAAGAGCTAAAATAAAAAATGTCTCGTGCCAAGTGACGAGACAAAAGTAAAAAGTCTCGTGGCTAGGGACGAGACAAAAACAGAAAAGTTTCCTCAAAGACCAGAAAGTGTAATCAAGAAAAAAGGGGGGCTAAGATTCAACCCCCCCTTCTCTTAGCCACTGAAACCATCACCGTCGAATTTTTCCGACGATAAACCATTGCGGTTTACCAAAACACAGTGTTTCACTAATTAGAATTATCATCAGAAAAATCTGACGGTAAACCCAACGATAAAGGATGTGCCAATTTAATTTACTTTTCCTCCAAATAATACCGACAGATTACCGTCTGAATATAAAATTCGTCGGTAATTACTTAACCTTACAAATTCGACGTCGTTTCCGTCAATAAATTTGATGGTAAATCCACCACTACTCTACGACGCTAAATTCAACGATAAATATGACAGTATTCAGTATTTTTCTTTTAGTGCATGACCAGAGTAGTCAGTTCAACTAGTAATTCAATAGTTGAACCAATAATCCTGTAATTTAATAATATAATTGAGTCAATTGTTGGTTTGGTTTTGATCATTATAGAATGATTCGGTTAAACTTAATTACATAAAAAATTTGATTATCTAAAATTAATAAAAGAAAAAAAATTAGTGGTTCAAATGTAAAGCAAAATCACAGAAAAATTATTAGTCACTTATAATTTTTCTATGTAATCATACATATATAAATGATCAATGTAAAAATTATACTAAGATTACTTATTAATTAAATAGTCGTCTTACGTGCTAATTGTAATTAACAAGTAAAAAAAATTTATAAGTAAAAAATTTAAAATTCAATTTTTTGTTATCTACAAAAGAGAAAAAAAACATAAGACAAATAAAAAAAATCATTACCTATACAAAAATTCATATAAATTTAAAAAGGCTCTCTTATATAAAAATACGTGTTACAAATTTAATTATTTATATATCTCCTTTTATCAGATTAAATTTTTGGACATAGTATAAAATTTATAGGACTCGTTAGTTTTGATTTTTATGTGTATTTCAACTAATAATTATAAAAATAAATTATCATTTGTATTCATGAATTTTGCGAACATTTGCAAAAGTACCCATCAAACAAGAAAACTAATGTTATAATACCCATAAAAGTTAGTTTTGTATGACAACAGTATCAAAGCCCTCATTTTTTATTGTTGACTTTTTAATAAAATTTTTAAATTACCCCGACTCTTTATTGGCTTCTCTAAATTTCAAACTTTCACAATCCTCACCACCACCAACACCTTCCTTGATTACCATTATCTCTCCTCCTCCTCTCCACTGCCACCACTCATCCTAAAAAAAGCATCCATCAATCATCAATCATAATATATCATCATATTTTTTTTGCTCTCGCTCTTCTTCTTCTACCACTGTCACCAACCACTATAAAAACAGAAAATGGATCCCGAGTCAACTCAATTGTAGCCATCGGAACTGGTCGCCGTGTTGGGCCCTAATCCATCCCTATCCCATTCGAGACCCTAGTCTCGCATCTAATGTCTTTCTCCAAACGGACAACGCTCCTACACCGAGGCGCTCTTCAACCTCTGCAAGCAAATCAATCTCAATACCCTCTACTCTTTGAAGTTCACACACATCTCCTCCTCCCTTCATCACCAGGAGACTTGAGCCATATCCGCCATCCTTCTCCGTAGGCAGCTCACTCGTGACGACTCATACCTCCGGCCATGTCTTTCTCCTCACATTTAGCCTTCTCAAATACCTCCTCATCTCTTCTATCCAGACCAAGAACGTCAAATCCATCTCCAAGAAGCTCTGTGACACCGTTTTCGAGCTTTCTTCCGGAATCCTCCTTAACGTCTGATAGCTCTACGAAAGCGGCAACATGCAGCAAATGATTGAGCTGCTGTTTCAGATTCATGATTTGCGAAGAGTGTAGTTGGTAGCCACAAGATCTTTACAGAGAAGAACGACGAGTTCAGAAGCTGTTTATCTTGTAATGTCAACAGAAAAATTTTCCATAATTATTTAGAGACCCCCTTCCAAAAAAAAAAAA
>NC_029776.3:8785061-8785404 GCF_000817695.3 Arachis duranensis
GAGATGATAGTGGCAAGGGGTGATGTGGTGGTGCTGGTGGTGGTGATGATGAGTGGTGACAATAGAGAGGAGGAGGGGAGCTAGTGATAATTAGAGAAGGTATTAGTGGTGATGAGGGTTGTGAAAGTTTGGAATTTGAAAAAAAAAAGTAAAGGGCGAGGACATTTTAAAAATTTTGTTAAAAAATTAATAAAAAATTAGAATTTAGATATTGTTACACGAAATTCATCTTTTATGAATATAATGTTAATTTTTTTGTTTGATGAATATTTTTATTGACATTTATAAAATTCATAGGTATAAATAATAGTTTATTCATAATTATAAAAAATATTTGGTTATA
>NC_029776.3:8785520-8793175 GCF_000817695.3 Arachis duranensis
AAAATTAGGATTATATTCATGTAGGATCCTACGAATATCTTGTATGAGTCTATCTGAAGCTCTCTTACCATACACTATAAATAAAGAGTTCATCATACACATAAAACATGCCCTCTAACTCTAATTCTTATACTTTGTTTTAGATTTAGACTAACTTGATCGTCCGATTTCGATCCCTTGCAGGTATCTCCCCATTTCGGCTTGAAGATCGTGAATGATTGGAAGTTTTAATTTCGTCCACGTCTAATTAGAAAATCACTCTAATAAGTAGATAAAGATATTTAAATAGTATATTAAATTTTTTTTAGTGACTGAAAATTTAAAACAACCAAGTAGAAAAAGAAAACAAAATTCTAAGAAATTAAGAAAAGGTAGGACGATTTTTTTAAATAGAGTAAATACTCTTTCCAGTCCCTAATTATTTGTCTTATAGATTTTTTATCTTCTAAAAAATTAAAAAATTTAAATTGATTCCTATCTATTTTGATATATGTATGTTTCGGTCTCTATCTACTTTAAATAAATGTATTTTTTGGTCCCTAACTAAGGACTGGAACGTACATATATCAAAGTAGATATATATGGACCAATTTAAATTTTTAAATTTTTTAAAAAGTGAAACGTCTATCGGACAAATGATTAGAAACAGAAAAGAGAATTTACTCTTTTAAATACTCATTTCAAATTCCTTCCAAAATACTGAAAACTCTATATGCTACGAATAATAATATATTAAATTTGAATAGATTTATCGTAACTTCAAAAATTAGTTCAGAAAATAAAAACGGTCATGTAAAACGTCATTTATAAACCTAGTAACCTACCTAAGAGGCTAAGATACATTATGTTATGAGAAAATTTATTTATATATATATTTTAAATATTGTCTAAGATCGATTATATTATTACCTACTTGCTTATTATATTAAATCTTACGTAGTGGGGAGATACAATTATTATCTTTTAAATAATAAAGCAAGGCTTACCTACTGATGTTTAAGGCCTAACCAACTATTTCCCTTCATATGAATTACCTCTAGATATATACACTCTATAATGTTAAGCAACCAAAACCTTGCATTATGCTTTTAATTTGCTTTAAAATAAAGCCTCGTGCCTCGCTCGCACCACCACCACCAAACCCTAGGTAGTTCAGTTCCTTCCTTGTGAGAAATTAAGAAATTTGGTTCCCTCTCCCTATTGGTGCAAAAGATTGACACCCATTTGGGTCGTGACGTACAATATGAGAAAATCATAAAATAATGTCAAATATATTTTTAAATTAGGTTAAATTCATGTCATGATCGATGAATACTTGAATTGGGTCGTCCAATATATAGAAAAATACAATTTAGGTTACTTATTTAATTTGGACTAAAAAAAAGTAATTAAAAGAAAAATATCTCCACGGGAACAGTTGTGGGAGATAATCAATGGTCGATTTTCGTAGTCAAAGATGATAAAACTTTACCTACTTAACTTCAACTAACTAATCAATAATTAATCAAGCTAATAAGCTAGCTCTATCTGAGACTGGCAATAGTGCATACCCATAATTAAATTATTATTATTATGGCGAATATAAACATATCTGAAGGCCTCCAGAGGAAAATGCCAAAAGTTAAATTTTGAAGGTTTTGACAATAAAACCTGATACATAAAAAAAATAGGACAGAGTAGGATTGTTATGTGTCTTATTATATAGTATTTAATTATTGAATTAGAGACAGCATGCATATAGATATATGTTGCCAGTATGTTAATGTGATGAGTTGTTATTACTCTTTTGCATCTTGGGAGTGGAGAATTGAAGCAACAGCTATGTATGTCCTTCTCAAGAGGGTCACTTTCTCTTAGACGATTACATTAACTAAGGGACCAACATTCTCATGGGATATGATATATAGTCATAGAGCTCCACCCTTTTCGAGATAAATACTCTCAACTTTCAAACCCCACTACTAATTATAACCCCCTCTCCCAAAAGAAATAATACTCTTATCTTTAGTTTTACCTTTTCTTTTTATGGTGTATGTCCATTTAATTTGAAGCTTCTTCGAATGTGGTGATAATATGGACACATTAGGGTGATGAACAAAAGCAAGAAATTCAAATAATTAAAAAGAAAGAAAGAAGGAGCATTTAAAATGATGGGCGTGGTGAGTGCTGAGTTTGGAAAGGCTTTTAGGCATGGACCCATATGGAAAAGGACATGAAATTATTGAAAGCATAGCACTTGCAATAACAAAATGGGTTGTGCTAAATACTACTACTACTACTACTATATTGAAGGGGTATATCTATAAGGTGGTCCTGTGCTTGCTCGTATAAGGGGGTCCAGGTGGCGCGGCCGCCGGCAGCTGCGCCCACAGCCACGTGGGGGAGCTGTGGTCCAAAGGGGAAGACTACTTCTTCTGCCATGACACTTGTCACCTAAACAGTGGTGACAGCCTGTTTTGCAAGGAACATGGTTGTGACAATGGGATGATTTTTTTCATTCATAATAATGTGTTAATGTTAAAAGTTTGTTATAGTTCTCTTGCGGATGTGTGCATGTGTGTGTTTCAAGATTTGTGTCTCTTATTATTCCATGAAGTCATCATCAAGATATAAAACATGTCCTCGATTCGGGTATTTTGTATAAATATCAAAGAAATACTCTTCCTGTTGTTGTTTATGGATGGAGCTATGTGTTTAGAGATATCTAGCTAGCTTCGATTTGTTGCATATATATATAGGCTTCTCTTGCATGAGATGGTACCACTCATCAAAACATGTTGTAATACTTTGATTACGAGCTAACAGGGAGAGTGTATTCAATGATTGTTTGCCTAAAAAAATGATAATTAAATTTTTTTTTAGATGACCGCGTAACTCCTAACCCAATAGGATAAGATTACTCCGTCACGGATCTTAATTTCATTTAAGGGTCTACTGTTAGCTAATGAATTACTGCGTGGTGAAAACTCATATAAGTTAACTTTAAATGAAGTTGTTTTTAGATTACTTGTTATTATTTAGTTTAATAAAAAATCGATTTATTTTATATAAATAGTTTTTTTTGAAAAGATTAGTTTGAATAAATTAAATAACTATTTTTTTTAAAAAAATTTAATTCTTTTTACGTAGTATTCTTAAATGATAAATTTAATATGTTTTTCTTCTTCACTAAATTTATCTTTTATTTTTGTTTATTTAATTTTAGTGAAATATATATATATATAGATGGTTTGAAAAAGTAAAATTTAGTATTTTAAAAAAAATAAAATTTACGTATTTTTGTCAATACAAGAGAAGACAAACACAAATAGAAAATATGTATAGAAATTAATAAAATTAGTAATTAAATAGAGATATTTAATTAGACAAACTAAAATAATATGCACACTCAAATAAATAACAAATAATTCGGTTGATAATTTCTGTATTGGTCTCTCAGTATACATCTCTAAAAGGAAATAAGTTATGGTACCATTATCTTAATGAAGAGTGTCATCTTATCTTCTGGAAGTATAAATCGTATCAAAAAGAACAGAGAGTGTTGTCTCACCTTATAACCTAAGAGAATGTAGAATGTGAGTGACATTAGACCACCATCCTCATATTACACCACAACCATAAACAAGTGGGATGAAACCATCGTCTCACCATCTCACTGTTTCACTGTCTAATTTGCTAAATTAACATGCAAGTAAGATGAAACTACTGTCTTACTACAGTCTAATTTGTCTTTTTGTCTTTATAGGAATGGCGAAAGAGAAAAAATTAAGAATCGAAAAGAAAAGAAAAAAAAAAATAGGATTCACATAAAAGGAGGAAAGCGAACTTAAATCTGGAAAGTAACAACAACACAATCAATCTCTGTGTTGATCTAAACAAAGATGTGAATCGTAAAACTCTCAAAATTATTATCTAACATCCAACCAATTTCGTTCTGAATATCAAATGATGTAGTAAAATGAACAATTACGTATTTATTAAATAATTTTCAGCACTCATAAGAAATTGAATAAAAACAAAAATTAAAAAATATATTTAAAATAAAAAATTTAATTAAGAAATACGAATAAAAAGAACATATTCAATTTAAAGTTTGAGATTAATTCTAAAAGATTGAAAGAGAACAAATTTCAAGAATATAATAATAAAAAAAAGAGAATAAAAATAATTATTTAATTCAATTTAAATTAATTTTTTAATTAAATTATTTATATACAATGATCCAATTTTTTTTTTAACTAAATAATAATACATGTGAATAATCTAAATACAACTTTATATAAAGTTGACTCGAGGTGAATTTTTGCCTAATTTAATTTGATTACTATCCTTTGCTTGCTTCACTCCCTACTTTTGTGGGATTCACTTAAAACATCATAATTTAAACATTAATTTCATGTGTTATGGGGGTAGTGGTGTTTAATGAGGTACAAAAACCTCTCCCATGTCTAGTCCCCACTGTTCTCCCTTGCTCATATAAAATCTTACCCTATCTCTCTTTATATTATCATATGATCATTTATGCTTGTATATATATTCCTCCTGATGAACTCTACATTAGAGCCATCGTGGTCATTAATTCTATTTAGGGTAATGGGACATGTTTTTTCCTTTTTTTTTTCTACCATCAAATTAAGCAGCTTATCTTTTCATTGATATTAACATCTCTTAATAACGAACTTTTATCTTCACATGTCAAACAACTTTCATGACTGTTCTATATAAATTAAACAACTTTCATAGGTAGATGACCACAAGCAGGTACGAAGGTACCTGTAACTGTAAGTTGGTCCCCCATAATAACCATAGGATATAAATTAAACATCTGTAATTCCATTAACAGTTTCTTACTTTCAGTATGAAAATATAATATGATCCAACAAGTTATATTATGTTATATATACGATTAATTTTAATATGATTATGCTTTATAATGGTTATATGACTATGTAAGTATTATTAAAATTAAAATTATATATATTTATGTTTTGATAATATTCTTTTAGTAATTTTTTTAAAAAGCGTTGCTAAATAATAAAATAAAAAAAGTTACGTTAATTATAATAATAATTTTTAATATAATATATTTACCGTAATCACCTTAGTATAAATATATTAGAATACATTACGTATATATATTGAGATAGGTGTATAACTTAATGGATATGAAATTAATAAAAGAGAATATCTATTATTTTAAAAATTTGATGTTAAAATTTTAATATATCAAAATATAATTTATGTCAAACTATATTGAATTCTCAATGCACTAAAAATTATAAATTGACACATATTTTGAATTAGATGAAATTGAATAGAGTAATTTCTTGTCCCCAATCAAAATAATATTATAAAAAAAATTTAAATATACTAATTCACTGATGTTTTAGTAATTTTTAATTATTAATTTTAATTATAAAAAATATATAATTAAAATAAATTATTAAAAATCATTGAAATACGGATGTATCGATATATTTTAAAATTTTTTAATATTATATTGGATATAGAAAAGTTAAAGCTAGCTACTAGATAAATGTTATCATTAAGTTTCTTTGTTTTCCCCCCATTGACCCAGCCTGGCCATTTCCATAAAATGACTTCCATTATTCCCATATATGGAGTCTGTCCCATGCCTTATGATACTCCTATCTCGTATGACATATTATTGTTGTTGAAGATAATTGATCCTTGTCCTTTACATTTTTATCAGATAGTTCCCAAATTAAATTATAAAACGTGAAATAAAAACTCTACTGTTAAAGTGTTACTTTATTAGTTCAACAATTATTTCCCTCTCTTTAAAATGTCTTGACCAATCTAGTATGTCGGCTAGTTGTTTTTAATATCAAGAACAAGTCGTTTGTACATGATTTGATCTGTTTATCCTTTGCATGACATTGATGTCATCTTAGGATTAGATTGATTGTCTAATGCACCATGTCCTTCTTGTTTGTTTTGAAAAATTTGTGTGCTAAGGAATCAATTTTTTTCAACTAATAACGTTAGCCTAATTTTTTTAAAATATTTTGTTTATTTTAAATTTTATACTCTAAACCATAAATCCTTAGTTTTACAATTTAAATTATAAATTCTAAAGTTATTTTATGTTAGTCAACTAAAAGTTAATTTGTTGTACTTTTTTATATATAAAACTAGGCTAACACAATTAGAAAAATTATTTTTAGTGGTTATTTATTTTTTTAGCGATAATAAAAATAGTTACTAATATTTAATAGTAATTAGATATTAGTTGTCTCATATTTTGTCGTTAAAATTTTTTTGCAAAAATTACAGATTTGTCGGCAAAATTTTTTTTAATGATTATAAAAAATATATAATTATTATTATAACATATAATATTAAATTATCACAAAAATATAAATTAAATATAACATATAGTGACTATTATATCATCGTCGCTGAAAATAATGTTTGTTGTGGTGCAATATGGGGAATGTTATTTAGTTCGAAAGAATAAATAATTTATCAATATTGGGCTTCAATAGTTTTGTTTTAGATTGGGCTTAAGGCCTGAGATCTAACGAAATGTGTTGGTGTTCCTTTTTATTGGGCTTCAAAATCTAGCCCATCTTATTAATGAATGCTAGCTGAGACCTTTTGAAAATGTGATGAACACATGCAAGGAGAAAAAAATTGGTAAGTATATAAGGAGTGTGTGAGTGTGTGTAATTGTATCTAAAATGGGAGGTTGTCCAATTCATTTGAGATATTTAGAATTGGGAGTTGTCCAATTCACCTGACCAAAAAAAAGAAAATGTGATGAATACGAATGGTCAGCTCACTCAGTAGTTTAAGTAAGTGTCAAGGATTCGAATCTTGTGTCTTATTAGCCAGCGATAAACCGTTAAATAAAGTTCAAATCTGCAACAGATCAATTTTTGATCTATCGAATTGGAAAATACTACAAACTAAAAAAAAAATATAATTAATACATTACCACTGTCAAATAGCTGGTGGAGTGTGATTCTCAAGGTGGTGTATCCAACTATCCATGATTAATGGCTAGCAAGATCTTAGAAACATCCTGTTGCCTAGAAACATTAATCATTGAAAAAAAAAGCTTTGAAAGTTTTTTTAAATATTTATAGAAAAGACAATAAATATAAAGATTGTCTAGTTTAAAAAAATATAAACTTAAATTCAAACTTTTATTTTTGAACTTTACCTCCTAAAGAGGTTATTAGCATTTTAGTTGATGATAAACAAGAGATTTTTATATCCCGTCTAATTTGTAATTTTTTTTTTCTTTAGACTACTTTAGCCCGTCTTAATATGAAAAAATAAACATTGTACCACCGACCAAATGTTCATACTGAAAAGTGAAAACGTTTGTGTATGTTTTTCCTTCAAATAAATTTCCATTTAAAAAGAAAAAAGAAGTCATGTGTGTACCAAGATGAAATCATGTAAACTATATATGACATGAATATACATAAATGATAAGTTGTATGATTGCAGACAAGAAAGAAAGAAAGAGAAAATTTGGATATGGAAAACACACACTAGCAACAGTATAGAGAGGGGTCCTATAGATTTGTTATGGCCCCAGTGTTTTCTTGGTTTAGAGGTTCTTCTATTCTATCCACAATCTTTCAATAGACGGCCAAACTTGGGGGACAGCATCACAACAA
>NC_029776.3:8793563-8794686 GCF_000817695.3 Arachis duranensis
TGAAGAAAAAAAGGATAAAAAAAACTGTGAAGTTAATAAAAATGGGATTTATTTAAATAAATTAAATAAATGTTTTATTTATTGGAATAAATAATTATAAAAATTATTACAAAAATATGTCCTCCAATCTTATATTGTTTATACTGTAAACAATATAATTATGAATATATTTAAACGAGATATATAAAATTTAAAAAACTATACATATTTCGTTTACAGTGTAAACAAAATATATTCATAATAATCTTGTTTATCGTGTAAATAAGATACGTGTATTTGTAAATATAAAAATATAATTTTTAAAAAATAATAAAAATATTAATAATTTAAATTTGACCAAACTCTTCAAATAGAACGTTTCAAATAATAAAAAAAATAGACTGTTTCAAATAATAAAAAAAACTGACCGTTTCAAAATAACAAAAAAGATAGACGATTTTAACTAACTAATCAATGGATGATCGGACATATTACCTAATTTGAAACTGCCCATTTAAAATTAACACTTTATTTTCTTAGAAACCAATCCGCCTATCTTTTTTGTTATTTTAAAATTGTTCATCTTCCTTATTATTTGAAATCGTCTATTTTTTCTATTATTTGAAACGTTCCATGTTAAGAGTTTGGTCTAATTTAAATTGTTAATATTTTTTATTATTCTCAGAATTATATTTTTATGTTTGTAAATACATATATCTCGTTTACACCGTAAATGAAATAATTATGAACGTATCTTATTTATAAAATAAACGAAATAAGTGTATTTTTTCAAATTTCATATATCTCGTTACAGTATAAACAAAATAAGATTAAAAAATATATTTTTGTAATAATTTTTATAATTATTTATTACAATAAATAAAATATTTATTTAATTTATTTAAATAAAAAATTTCATTTTTATTAACTTTACAGTTTTTTTTATCCTTTTTTTCTCTTCCGTATATTTATATATTTTTTTTATAACTTAACTTTTCTTATTTTTAACATAATTTACAAAATATACTTTTAAAATAGTTCTTATTATATTCAATCATTTCACGTGTCAATCTTTAATTTGCGAGTCAATCGTTGGCTATATCTTCAATTTGTGAGTCAATTTTTAGCTATCTTTAGACATCAT
>NC_029776.3:8795175-8803489 GCF_000817695.3 Arachis duranensis
ATATATATATATGTAAAAGTTAAATTTATTATTTGTGTAAACACTATGATTATGTATGTAACACTTTTCTATACTAACACTTAATCTTGAAGATTAATAACATTAGCTAGTGTATCATTCTAAAAATAAAAAATCCAATTTTATTACATTAAAGGCTTTCACTCTGAATTAGTAGGATCAGAGATTTGTGATATTGTCATATTGAAGCTTAGTAATTTTATCCTTCTTTTCTAGCTCCCACTCTAGTGGTTCTACTATATTATTATTGTTAGGCAAGTGGTTTGTGTTTCTATCAAAATGGGTCTTTGCAAGGCCCCATACATGTGCTGTATGAAGTTGCCTAACTCCCAATTTCAATCATTATTGAGCATTATATGCATTATTATTATATTAACTTGTTATTGTTACTATTATTATTATGAGAGCCGTAAGCTAAGTTGTAAACTTAACGACTTATTTATAAGAGACGAAGAGTTGGTTGGTTGCTGCAGTCAACGGTTTCCGTGAAACTATTTCTTGCTTTTATTTTCATTTCTTAATTCGAGATAAAAAAGAATTACGTATGACTTATAATCACATTGAATTGTCTATTCTTGTACACGTTCTACCTTGTTTTGAGTTAATAATTAAATTAATCATTAAAAAATAAAAAATAACATGTTCTTTAAATTTATTTTAATTCCGTTATGTTATTAACAGTATTTTTATCAATTTTTGTAAATTTTTATTTATAACTGTTTAATGAAAATTTTTTTGTGAATATGTCTAATAAAAATATATTTTTTATGATTTTGTCTAATAAAAGTACTTTTATATATGTATTTCCTGAATGTATTTTCTTATACATATGTTTAAAATATAATAATTAATTATTATTAACAATAAATTGACAAATAGTATAGTAGTATCCTATACTTTTTCAATTTTATTTTTAAAAAATTTTATTAATTAAATTAATTCTTAAAAATTATGAATTAATTATATTTATCTTTCGGTTACTCCACTAATAATTTCCGTCAACAACTAAAGATGTAAAATGTTAACTAAAGAATAATTATAATTAATTTATAATTTTTAAAAAATTAATTTAATTAATAAATTTTTTTTTGAGATAAATTTAAGAAAGATTTCATTTTTTGGAGACTAACTTATATATTAATCCACGTTATTTCTGAATAAATAAAAACAATATAATCTAGCATGTGGCCTGCTATGTTAATATGGGACATTATTGTGGTTGGGTTTAAAACTCATTCAATAATATGACCCCTTTATCTTCATTTCATTTCAGCCGTTCATCAATACTAGTAAATGACATCCTTCGATTGATGAATCCAAAGACAGATTTTGTGGCAAAACATTATTGGACGATGGAAAGTTTGGACATGGGAAAAAAATTGAATTTTTTGGTGTTGGCCATCTGAACCAAATTAAAAGAGAGACTAGTAAAATTCTCAGATATATGATGATTGTTTAGGAAAATTGTACATTAATACAACTAAATTAAACCAATAAAATAAGCACCATTTCTTGTTAAAAAGTTAAAAATATAGTCATCCGATAAGAATTCAAATTATATAAATATAAATCAACACTTTCTATTGTTCCATAAGAGGTATTGATGATTGTTTGATGATGAATTCAAAATAGCTAGCATCTCTTGTTTACCTCAAATTTGCACACATTCATATTCATATATTTTTATTAAATAAAAAAATTTAAATTTGATGTACTGTCACTATAAAATAATTTTATACATGTATTTAATAATACCACATTAGTAAAAATAACTTCATATAAAAGAACAGATATAATTGTACGTACAATTATATAAAATACTTTATACTATCAGTGTATCAAAATTCAACTCTAAATAAAATAATAAAAGTCACTTAGAGCTTGTTTGAAATGCTAGAAATTAGAATTCACTCGAAAGTTAAATTCTGGTTCTTGTTTTGAAACAACTAAAAATGAATGATTTAAATTCCTTTGAGAATTTCAATTCTCATTTTTCCTTCATTTGTAAATCAGATAAAAAAAAGGTCTGATTTTTAAATCAACTCTCACATTCTTTAAACTTAAATTCTATTCCATTAATATATTATAGTTATTCCAAATCATAAAATTAAATTTCAAATAGAAATGAATTCTTTTCTCACCTTAAATGTTTCCAAACAAGCTGTTATATTTTGAATATGAATGAATAGATGTGTACTCATGCATTAACCACTAAAGAGATAGATACATCATAGATGAGAGTCACACATAGAAGTAGTTCACTTGGCTTTGTCTCAAACTCAACTACCCCATAATACTCACTTCTTTTCCCCTTCTCTCTCTCTCTGTCACACACACACTTTATTGTGTTATGTTAATGTATGTATGTTATTGATAGAATAGCGGACCCCACATGCTAAAGCAGACACTACACTCCACAGCAGCAAGCAATGTAGTGAAAAATGTGAAATCCACACCTATCTATCTATCTATCTTTCTTCATTCTTCAATGCGGTTCTATCTTTTTGGTAGTTTTAAGGAACACCACTAATAATATTGCCTCACCTGCTCCTGTTCATGTTACCAGTTACTACTGTTTCCATTCTATTATTTTCATTTTTTTCAGGAGGATCCATATTTCATTCTTTTGCTCTCAAAAGCTGCTCTCTCTTATCACTTAACACGTAGACACAGAAAAAAAAGGGTATATCCTATAATTGTACTCTAATTCTCTTCCCCTGTTGATTCTTGGACTTGTGTACTTGAACCTGGATTCATCAGATTCTTCAGCTTCTCTAGATTCTGTTTAATTATATTTATTAATACAGTATATGTTTTGTTGGTAGAGGATGTTTCTTTTTCTGCATGTGTATTTCTCGTCAAGCAATTTAGTTTGAGTGAATTAGATATCAAGCTATGTTGAGTGTTGCTTTCTTTGTTGTGTTTGAGCAAGTGATGGGAATTTTACCTATTTGGTATGCTTGATATTGATCTGATCATATCTTATTGTTGCCATGTTCTGCAACAGATTAGAATTTAGATATTGAAATTCTGCTTGTCACCCTTGTGTTATTACTAATTAGATTCAGAAACTGGCCTTAATTAGCATCATAATATAAATCATGCTTTCCCAGTGACATTTATTTGTGTTATTGTGGCCATCATGATATAAAATATGATTTTTCCAAAGTGCTTATTAGTTATTAATCTGTAGATGGAAATTGTTGAATATACTTGGTTACCTGCTTAGGGATTATTTTCTTTTTCTGAGTGAAGGTGAAGGTGAATAATATTGCATGATATGGGTTGGTTATCCAAGTTGCTTAAGGGCTCTAACCATAGAACTTCAAGAGGGCAATACCATGGCAAATATGGAGAGGACAGAATTTGGGATAACCATCATGCTTCAGTGGTAATCAGAGTTTTTTTTAGTATGCAATTAAACTCATTGTCACAGAGTTACAACTTATCATTAAATAGTGGCAAACTGAGTGCAGGATGATTTGAATGATGTTGAGAAAGAGGACATTGATTGTGCAATTGCACTCTCTCTGTCAGAGCAGGATCAGAAAGGAAAAAGTGTTGTTGGTAAGATTTATGCTTTTGCACATTCCTTTGCTGCTTTGTTTGGTTTCAAAATTTTGTACAGTTAGTAATTCAGCATATGAGGTCTACCTAAATTGCATATTCTAAACTATGTAAAATGCACATTGATTCATTCTAATCAGCAAACAAAAAGTTCAAACACAGTAAGGTAACAATCAGAGAGGGAAGTGAATTGTTAGTCTTTATTAAATGATTGTTAACATAGTTTTCTTATGGAGTCTATGATATCGCAGAGGACGACTCTCAATCCGAAGAAGATGAACAACTTTGTAAAGTTGATGATGAGGAAGATGAGCATACTTGTACAGTTCAACAACAAGAAGAAGAACATCTTGATAAGGTTCGGCCGGATGAAGATGATGAACATCTTTCTAAAGATCAACTTGAGGAAGATGAGCAACTTGCCAGGGCAATCCAAGAAAGTTTGAACATTGATTCTCCTCCTAGTCCTAGATATGAGAATGATTCTATTTTCCAACCTTTATCAAACCTCTTTCCACCAGGATACAGGTAATAAAATTGAAATACTTAACCCCATGGATCCTTATTAGCATACTTGAGAAACAAAGATCAAACCTTGTTCTTGAAAATCCGCTTGCAGAATCTGTGCTGGATGCAAAGCTGAAATTGGGCATGGAAGATTTTTAAGTTGCATGGGAGCTGTTTGGCATCCACAATGTTTTCGCTGCAATGCTTGCAATCTTCCAATAACAGATTATGAGGTTAGTAAAAATGAAGTAAGTTGAAACCACTAAGATGTAATTGTAAATACTAATTCCTGAATCTTCATTCATTCTTTTACAGTTTTCCATGTCTAGCAATTGCCCCTACCATAAATCTTGCTACAGGGAGCAACACCACCCAAGATGTGATGTTTGCAATAACTTTGTAAGTATTTCAGCATTTATGTTATGTTATGCATATTTTTCTATGGAACAATTTCTCTAGTTCTGTCTTTATTCATAGAAATTGCACTAGAAGTATTAGTTCTTGCATTACAGATTCCAACTAATTCAGCTGGTCTCATTGAGTATAGAGCTCATCCTTTCTGGCTACAAAAATACTGTCCATCGCATGATCGAGATGGAACTCCTCGGTGTTGTAGCTGCGAAAGAATGGAGGTCAGTTATATTAGCTCCCAAAACATTCTTTTTGTTACTACTGAAAGAATCTAGGCTTCTGTCATATTCTTTTTCTTTCCTTTCTAGTAGTATCTAATGCGAAATGGTTGAATCAGTGCAGCCAAGGGATGCAAAGTATCTTTTGCTTGATGATGGTAGAAAGCTATGTTTAGAGTGTCTGGACTCATCAATCATGGATACTCATGAATGCCAACCTCTCTACCTTGAAATACAAGAGTTCTATGAAGGTTTAAACATGAAAGTTGAGCAGCAAGTTCCTATGCTTCTGGTTGAGAGACAAGCACTGAATGAGGCCATGGAGGGAGAAAAGAATGCAAGTGTTGAACTTCCAATCAGCCAATGTGCTTTTCATTTTTTCTTCTTTTCTACCACTTCAATCTCCATGTGTCCTGACTTTGAGTTGTTCTTCTGTTTTTCACTGTGGAATGAAGGGTCATCACCACTTGCCTGAAACTAGAGGACTGTGTTTGTCAGAAGAGCAAACTGTCACCTCGGTAGACATTTCTTGACAAATTGGAGCTTTCATACATTTTAGTTCTGAAATAATGGATTTTTTGTATGAAATAAAAGTGTTCCCTAAATTTCATGTAATGCCAGATTTCAAGGAGACCAAAGATAGGAGCAGGCCATCGAGTCGTGGATATGGTAACAGAGCCTTTTAGGCTGATCCGTCGATGTGAAGTGACAGCCATTCTTGTGTTGTATGGCCTTCCTAGGTATCCATTTCACAGCATAGGCTTTCTTTCTCTTTTTATTCGTCTAGTGTTGAAATTTTCTTTTGGAGGCTAACAAGGATCGAACTCTAGACTTTTTAGTTAGAAGATTTAGAACCTCTGCTATCATGTCATAAAACTATTTTTTCCAAAAGCTTAAGTTTATAGGAGGAGACACATGAATAGTTATATTTTTAACAGTGTAAATTATGATCATACACATTTATACATCAAAATTGACATTACTGTTATTTGCACAATGCACATTATTCACTAAAACACAGTCCACAGTGGTTGTAAATGACATCAGTGTGTATAATTCAAGAATTCTATGTTCATAGGTTGTTGACAGGATCAATCCTGGCTCATGAGATGATGCATGCATGGCTCAGGCTTAAAGGTATTCAGCTATCCATGTTAAAAAAGTGATATTTTCATTATCTAAGTGTTAATTTGGACAAAAGTTATGTGTCTTTTACAGGTTATCCCAATCTGAGTCCAGAGGTTGAAGAAGGAATTTGCCAAGTCTTGGCTCATATGTGGTTAGATTCAGAAATATATTCTGCATCCGGTAGTGATTGTTCATCTTCGTCCTCATCATCGCCTTCCTCCTCCTCCTCCTCCTCATCCTCCTCCTCCGCGTCATCAAAGAAAGGCAAACGGTCTGATTTCGAGAAGAAGCTCGGCGAGTTTTTTAAGCACCAGATTGAGGCTGATACATCATCAGCTTATGGAAAAGGATTCAGGTTGGGAAACGAGGCAGTGCTCAAGTATGGTCTCAGAAGTACCCTTGATCATATCCAAATGACTGGAAGTTTTCCATATTGAAAATTTGAAACATGATGCAAGTTTCTCACTTCACATGAACCAGTACCTCAGTCTTCTCATATGAATTATATAGATTCATAGAATTGTATAGTTTAGAATAATGTTTTTTCCATAAAAAAACGGGGATAAAGAGTGAAAGAAACAAAAGCAGTGAGGTGCATTAGAAAAATAAGACATAAGAACTAAAAAATGCTCCTCTGAGCATGCAGTTGCTAACTTGCTCTATTGTCCTGTTAAAATTTGAAACATGTTCTTTATGTATCACAAAATTCTGTTCAGAAGTTCAGAGCAGCTGAAATAATGAAATTATGGAAGTATAGAATTAATTTTGTATCTCAATTTTTGTTCAGACAACATCAATTAAACTTAAACCTCCTCTTAACTAGAAGGGGTAGGCTATGTGAATCAAATTATGTTGGTGTACATAATTCTTATTTTCAAAGAACTCCTTTGAGATTAAGTTCTAATTTCTAAATTGAAAAATGAAAATTATGTTCAATCCCCCCCAAACATACTCATTGGGAAATGGCTTTATTTTTCAAAGAATCAAGTTTTTTTTTTATATGAATTTTTGGATGAGTTAATTGCATTTTTTATGCAAGGGTCTTTTCTGGATATTTAACACCGAGATAGCACGAAATTAAAAAAAAAAAAGCATAGATTTTTAAAATTATGCAAGGATCAATTAAAAGAAATAAAATATTTATTGTCTTATTCTATATATAATAGAGGTATAATCATACAGATAATGAAAGAAACTCGAATATCTCATATTCTGTTATACATATTATAAATTTTAAATTCCGAGAATAAATTAATTTCTTTCATACTTTTCCTTTGTATTATTATTTTTTCTTTTTGAAAATCATTTGTTTTATTATTTATTAGTGTATATTTTCGTATCCTACACGGGATAATACATAAAAACATGTATAGTTTTTTTATTGAAAAAATTGAAAATTATATATAATAATTATTACTATAAATATTTTATAAAATTATAACTAAATTAAAGTTTAACAATTTTTAATGTTAAAAATATTAAAAAATAACTAGTATTTGTCTTAATCAATTTGGAATAATTGAGTAGTTATCTCACTCATCTGTTTAAATAAGTATTAATAGTTCAAATTGCACATTGTGTGTGTAACAATTTATTGGTTAGCCTTAATAGCAGACTTTTAATAAATGGAGTTTTAATTCGTGGTGGATTAGTCATCATCTTACAGAGTTGAAAAATACTGTAAAAAAAATAGTATTTGTCTTTACGGGCCTGCTACACATACAAGCCTACAAGCAAACAAGTTGGCCCAGCCCAAACAGAAATCACGCGCATGAAGAGAGATAAGATGGCGCGTCAAAATCACGCGCTCAACATTCGAACGGTTACGTATGGCAGACTCTTCCACTTCTTCCACTTCTTCCATTTCTCAAGGTGCTTTCAAAACAACGAAACCCTCTCATTTTCGAGCGAAAATCAAGTTTCAAAATATAGAAATCGTAGTTCGAAAACTGCATCAAAACACCATCAACCTCTCTGTGAAGAATCTGAAGAAAAAACAAACCAAGAATACTCAACGTAAGTCCATTAAAATACTGTATATTTTACTTTTCTTCTACGTCGTTCTTCTAGGGTTTACTATTACTCTTGCTTCTTTGTTACACTGTTCTAAGTTATACGTCATTCTTCTAAGTTCTACGTCGTTCTACATTGTTATTCTAAGTTCTCCTGCTATTTTTGTTGATTTTTGGGGGTTTATTCCGTAGATTCGGGGGTGTAAACTGCTTAACCTTGTAATGTGGCTTGATATTGAAGCATGGTTGAGTGATATCTGACTGATATCTATATGGATGTATCTGAATAATATCTATGGGTGTACCTCACTGTAATCAATGGGTGTATCTTGTTTGACATCTTTGGGTGTATCTGAATAATATCTATGGGTGTATCTCACTGTAATCAATGGGTGTATCTTGTTTGACATCTTTGGGTGTATCTGAATAATATCTATGGGTGTATCTCACTGT
>NC_029776.3:8804004-8809249 GCF_000817695.3 Arachis duranensis
GAAGAGGAACGCCTGATGTTCAAGAGGATATTCATCCTCTACATACAGATGGCGTTCCTTTTGCCAACGACGATAAACAAAATATCGCCCGTGCACCTGGCCCCAATTTTTAAGATGGACGGCATATCGGAAAGAAACTGGGGGGGCATGTTTTGACCTTCATGATCAGGGGCATAACAGACTATCAAGAGAAGAAGAAGAAGGCAATCAATGGCTGCCTCTTCGCCCTGATGATAATCTACTTTCATCTTTCAAAAAACAAAGGCAAGAATAGGGTTGAAAGACCACCAAAGCCATGGATTGCCAACTGGACTAAGGAGCAGTTGGTGGAAAGAATGAATGCAGAGAGAGAGGAAATTTTGGTGAGTAATCATAATAAGTTGGTGTATTTTATTTACCCAAATGGTGCTAACTAAAATATCTCATGTTTCAGGGGATTGTGAAGTTGGCAGAGACAAGAGAAAAAATGAGAAAAAAAGAAAAAAAAGAAAAAAAACAAGAAATAAAAAAAACAAAAAAAAGGAAGGCGAGCTCAACATCGTCTTCGGAGACAGAAACTACTGACAGTGACACTTCTACCTCTGAGTCTGAGGCTCAAAAAGACTCAGAGGATTCAGGAAGAAAACACCCCGGCAAAAAGGGGAAAAAGTAGGTACCATACTTGGGTGTAATTTCTTTTTCGGTTTGGGTGTATTTTGTTTGTCCACGTTGGGTGTATGTAGCTTATTAAGCAGGGTGTGTTTCGTTTGCTGTTTTGGGTGTATATTGTATATTTAGTTGGGTGTATCTCGTGAATCCATTTGGGTGTATTTTTAGTATGTTATAAATGACAATTGTTTGCCTTCCAGAATGGACTCAAGAAAAAGAAAGCAGAGGCAAGAGGAGTCAGATTCTGATTCAGAATCTGAATCTGAACCAAGTGATGAGTAATGTCCTGAAATTATTACTCCTTTCTTTTGGCTTCTTTATAAAGATTTTGTGTATTAACTGAAGTGTCTTTTATTGACTTATAGGAGCGAAGAATCATCACATGGGAAGAAGGAGAAGAAAAAGAAAAAAACAAAAACAAAAACAACTCCAAAAAAGCAAGCAATTCTTTGGATAAAATTCTGTGATAAAATTAATTTTTTATTTCTGATTGGTACTGTTTTTTTTTCCACCCAGAACACCACAAAAAAAGAAAAAAGTAGTTGTGGAGGATTCACCTCCTGAAGAAGATCAATACTTTTACGGGTATAGTACCTCGTAAGCTATACTACGGTCTATCATCGTAATTATTTTTGTTAACGTCTTATTTATGAATGTAGTGAGACATATGAAATATCAAGTGACGAACTTGATGAATTGCTAGGGGAAAACGTTCATAAATCTGCTGCAGAGGGGTATGTCTTGCTGGGCTGTGTATTTGATATTTTGGTGTCTTTTGTTTGCTAATAATTGTATCTTGTTTCGCAGGGACAACCAAGCTGACCTGCGATCGACAGAAGGTCGCTATGTGTCCTCTGAAACGTAAGAAGCTTTATTATTTAATAAAATCTTGTTATCATGATTTGGATGTATTCTGTGAAACAATTTGGGTGTATCTTGTTTACTAAGTTGGATGTATATTTCGTTTGAATAACATGAAATCTGTTTAGACTACCGGCTGTGAACTTGGGAAGTGATGATCCTTCCTCTCAAGGACGCACAGAACAGAGTAGTGTAAACCAGCCGTCTCAGAGCATGTAATTTCTCTTTCAAATAACCGTTACTTTTGTTCTTCTAATAACTTCTACTTCTAATTTTGTATATATTTTTTTTAGAAAAAAAGCCCTTTATTATTTTATTCAGAAAAAAAAGGCAGCAAAAAAAAGCAAAAACTGCAAGTATGTAAGTTCTCAAAAAACAAAGCCCGTCTTCTTTTTGAATTGTTCGGGTGTATTTTTTGATCTTCTTTGGGTGTATTTTAGGTTGACTCCGACTGATTCGAATATGATGGTTGTTAGGGAACAAACGCCGTCGGAAGCGCTTGCAATGTGAGTTTTCCAAGAATATTTCAACCTTATAACCTTATTATTTTCAAATACGTTGTTAACCTTTCATTTTTATTCTTGTTTAGAGTCCCGATCCAGTTTTTTGTGCCGGCATCCCAACAAACAACCACTGACGCAGATTTCGAACCAACCCCTATGCTACAGATTGAAGGGGCTAGAGAAACGTAAGAAAATAGTATTGGGTGTATATTTATTTATGGTTTGGGTGTATATTTGATAACAGCTTGGGTGTATATTCTTCCTGATTAAATTTGTGTAACTGTGCAGCACTCCTGAAACCCCCAAACAACTTCAAGAAACAACACCCAAGCTTCCCCCAGCTCCAACAAAAATGTAAGTTCATTAGACTAAGAATCAATCTTTGCTTATCATCCGTATATTCTTATTCTTACTCTTATTCTTATACATAATGACGCAGTCATCCAGACGCAGAGGACGCTGCTGCCCTGTTGATGATGGCAAGGGACGCCGAGGACGCTGCTGCCCTGTTGATGATGGCACGGACAGCAAGCTATGTTCCTAAAACAGATCCGGGGATGCCATCATTCAGCCTCGGATTGACAGATTCAAGCCAGGAGGGGGCGTCGACGCAGGAGACGGAAAGGGAAAAATCTCCAGAAACTGCAACTATGCTAGAACAATTGGACAGTTTGGTCCAAAAATTAGCAAGCAGTGCGTTAGACAATTTGGTCCAAAAAATAGCAAGCAGTGCGGCGAAGGGAAAAAACAAAAGTCCACAAATTCAAAGGGAGACTGGGGGAGAAAGTTCTGGGAAGTTTGAAACTCCTGAGGGAATAAATCAGATTACGGATGATATGAAACAAAAGTGCTACATCTGGGGGACGCGACTGAAGACAGACGCAGATGGCAATACTAACGAGTATGAGCACATGTGCACTCTGATTGCCCAAGATAAATACATTTTGATTAGAATGCACCTTGCATCCCTCCAGGCAAAAAGTGATATAGAATCTCAGGTAATTTTAGACTAACATTAATGTTTTTACACCAAAGTCAACTGCAATGTTTATTAATTTAAAATTGATTTCTAGATTGTATCTGCCATCTGCCTCATCCTAAACTAGAAAAAGGAAAAGAGGTTTCAGGCACAAATATATTGTCTCCCCCCGATATTGTGGTAAGTGTTACTTCTACGAACTTTGGGTGTATTTTATGCATTCATTTGGGTGTATTTTTTAGCTTAGATTGGGTGTATGTTGTGTATTTTCATGTTTTCATTTCTTGTATTGCAATTCTTGCAGAGTATGGCACTTTCTGATCACCCAAACGGGGAATTCATATCTCCAAAAACGAACAAAGAATTCAGGGTGGAAGCCTACCCCAATTTCATTCCCTTCATAGATAGGAAAAAATTAAGTTCGCATCCATATGTAAGTTTTTGTTTCGTAAATTTGTTAGTACGCTTATTTACTTATATGCCAAATAAAATAACAGACTGTTGAAATGTGGCAATCCTTCAGATTTTTGCTCCTGTTTGCCACTCGGGACATTGGTGGTTATGGCTGATAAACACAAGAAAGCGGAAATGTCAAATACTTGACCCGCTACACAAAAAAGCTCCAAGCGATGAGAGAAAGGACATTAATAAATTCACTGTAAGTTGCCTCTGTCTTCTTTACTTTAATAGATAGGTCTGTTTTGAAATTTGAGTTGGGTGTATATTCCATATTAAGTTGGGTGTGTCTTGTCAATTGATTCGGGTGTATTACTGAAGTTGGGTGTATCTTGTCCATTCATTCGGGTGTATTACTGATTTGTTTTGGTATTTAAGGGATATGTATTTTCAAGATTGATAACATATGCCGGCGGGAAACCTCTCGAGAAAGGCGAGAAGGAGAAGGAAATTAAACCACCATATGTTAAAATTTCAGGCCAAAAAACAAGGTATAAATTTGTGACTCTGAACATTAAACTTTCCTAAATGAGATTTGTAATTTATTTTCTTCGTTTTCAGCTATGACTGCGCTATCTACGTAATGAAGTGGCTTGAGTTAATAGAGCCGGAAAACATTAAAAAGGGGAAGTATGAATGGGATAATTGGACACAGGTAACTATCTTTAGAACTATATAACTCTGTATTACTTTACTGAATTAATATTTCTGTTTAAAAATAACATACTTTTTAATTGTAGGAGGAGGTGGACCACTATAGAGTGGAGTATGCTTCCCGGATACTATTCAGTGAGATGAATACACAGAGAGATCGGGCAATTAGAGAGAGTAGTGCTATAAGGCTGTCGAAGCCATCCTCTGTATTATTGAGTCCATTTTGTCAGATTAATTCTGCTGATATAGAAACTATGTAGTTTGTAAATTGAACAAATGATGTAAATATTTGCCATTTATCAACAACTTCTATTCCATGTATATTTTTTCCCATAGTTAAACTATCTGTGCTAGTAAACTGTCTGTGATGTATTCAAAAACTGTATTACAGGTGGTAAAACATAAAGCAAAAAATCAAGGGATACGCATATTATAAACTGTTACACCCAACGCAAGTCTAATAATACACCCGAGGTTGAATAAAATATACACCCAATTGTCTGTGCTGTATTCAAAATGAATGAATTACATGTACTAAAATATGAAAAAAAAAATCAACTGAAATATATGCCCATAACCTGTGAATTTTTACAGCTTTTGATCTATATGTATCTATATATGTGTCTATATGTAAATTGTCAATTAACAAAAATACACCCAAAAGTAACAGTGATTTTACACCCATACGCTTTATAACTATACACCCAAAGAGTTATCCCCTGCTGCTGGTACCCTGAACTGATAATTTATAACTTGTCCCTGATATTGGCTGCAACTTGAATGCCCCACTGATGCAGCATCAAACAGGTTTATCTGAATATAACACTCACGCATTAGCTAAACTATTAACTAGAAAAATAAACTCAATCGCCACAAATTTAAAGAACATTACATTTACCTCGCTTAAAACTTTCGTCTTCTTCTTCTTTGTGGCATTTGCAATCTGTTTCTCCAGCTTTGAACCTAGCCTGTTTTTTGGACGTCCTCTTGTTCGAATCCTTGGCGGGCTTTGAAGCTCGTTAACGGATTCCAAGTTGGCGTCTTCGTGGGATAAAGAAGATGTCCCCTTCCTTTTGCCTTTTAATGCTTCCATCTCGGCCATGACGTTATCGTACGCACGGTGCAGAATTGCAGTCAGCTCCTC
>NC_029776.3:8809414-8810727 GCF_000817695.3 Arachis duranensis
AGCTGGAAACTTATTCTCCGACTTCGTATATTGAATAGCCTAGAGCGGAATTCTTTAATCTGGTGATGCAATTCGCCTTTCCTCTGAATTGCGCTTGGACTTTCCTAAACTTTTGATGAGTGTACGCATCTTGAAACTGAGCTTCAATGGAGGATTTGGTTGCACACGGTATGACCGTATGAAAATCTGCAGCATCTGATTCTCTCTCTGCTTACTCCTTGCTTCCGAGGTAATTATCGTATTGTTTGACGAACTGAATAAGCGAGCTGTTCCGGGTGATGTACTTGTTAAAAAATGAATGCATGCTCTCGCTCCTTTGTGTGCTTCTCATCCCTGCCCAGAAGTGGTGATCCAGATAGATAGGAACCCATATGTGACGGTCTTCGTACAGATCTGCATAATACACCCAAACACACACAGTAAAATACACCCGAATGATCGTACAATTTACACCTCTGCTGCAGATTTTTAAAAACACATTACCTGAAAGCCACTTGTTGTCCGCAAGACCAAAATTCAACAGAAAATTGTTCCAATTCCTATCGAATGAGTCTTTGCTATGAGAGTTCCAAACAACATGGCTCATTTCTTGTTCGATATCGGCATGTCCCTTGTACCCGTTTAATTTGCTTGGAATCTTCTTCATGATGTGCCAAATACACCAGCGGTGAACTGTTGTTGGCATACAGGCCTCTAAAGCCCTTTTCATTAATGCGCACTGATCGGTGCGAAACCCTTTCAGAGCGTTTCCTCCCATGCAACGAAGCCAGCATTGAAATAACCATTTGAATGATTCAATTTCTTCGTTCTTCATCAAAGAGCATATGAGAAGTGTTGACTGACCGTGGTGATTCACCCCGACAAAAGAACCACAGACCAAATTATACCTGAAACAAATTACCATGGTCCAGAATGCAAAATCATTAAGTACACCCCAACAAATGCTTCGAATACACCCAATGAAACAGCCAATATACACCTCTACCGCAGATTCGTAAAAATAAATTAATTTAGCATCATAAACAGGGACAGTTTGTTACCTGTTTGTATTGTAGGTGGTGTCGAATGAAATGACGTCTCCGAAATACTCAAAGGCGGCTCTGCTTCTTGCATCGGCCCAAAAAGCCAGCTTAATCGATTGATCCTCCTCGAGTTCGAGCTCAAAAAAGAAATTCGGATTCTTCTCTTTCATTCTTAAGAAATATTTCCCGAATTCCTTTACATCTTCTTGTTCGGAAACATTCCGCACTTCCCTGGTAATGTAATTCCTCACGTCCTTTTCGATAAAATTTAACTCGCGGTGACCCCCGGCA
>NC_029776.3:8811269-8831887 GCF_000817695.3 Arachis duranensis
TGTGCTGTTTGAGCATCTCTGCTTTGCTTGGACAGCAGGGGTGTGAATGATCCAGCACAACCTTTGAAATGATCCAAGCACCGACATCCTTCAATGTGTGTATATAAATTCTTGCAGGACAGTTTAAACCGGCTGTCGGATTGGTCTTCTCGGTTGGAGATATTTTGGATTTCCATTTTCCCTCTCTGCTACATGTAATCAGTTGATTCTTAATCTCGTTTCCCTTCCTATTTGTGCACCGAACTCTTGTAGAGAAACCTGCAGCCTTGGCGTAGTTCCTGTAAAATTTTCCGGCATCTTCAAGGGTGGTAAAGGTCATTCCGACCTTCGGAACAAGCTCGTCATCAACAACCGAGAGAGGCTGCACAATACACCGTGTCAGAACTGTGAATACACCCATAGATATGATACAAATACACCCAATCATGTCTAATATGATACACCCGAACCGAAACAACTTAACTACAGAATGACCTTTAAAGCCATAAACTGTCAATACACAGGCTGCAGAATACACCATGTCAAAAACTAAAAACACACCCAATCATGTCTGATATAATACACCTGAACAACAACAACTCAATTAAAAATAACAAAAAACCAGTAAAGTGTATATACACCCATACTTCTTGCTAAAATACACCCAAAGTATAATTGATCTACACCCGAGCGTCTGCTATAAATTCCAGGTAATTAAACAATGTTGAGCAATTTTTAAACTACACAATGCTATACAAATTACTGTAAATCAAATCTCAGGAACTTCGTTAGATTCAAATTCATAATCCACTTCGCCTGGATTCAGCACACAATCTGAGCTTGAAGGATCCATTATCTTCAAAACGAGTTCAAACTTTGATTTCAGAAAACAACAAATCAAAAGAGAAAACGAAGCTCGAGTTGCAGAGAGAGAAAAAGATAACGTAAACGAAGAACATACCAGTGAGAAAAGCAGAGGAAAAGATCGATGGAGAAGAATGAGGGAAGACGCGCGAGAAGAAGAACAAGCAAATCTCAAAATAACGAAAACGAAGAAGGAAACAAATATTTTAAATTTGGAAGTTAGATATACGCGGGATATTATATAGCGCGTGTAGTCAACGTACGTGGAGGGGCGCGTATTTTAACTTTATTGTTTAATAAACTTGTAAAGCATACAAGCCCTAATGGCTTGTATGCAGAGCTTTTCCGTTGTCTTTAAAATAGAACAATTTCTTATTGATAGTAATACTTATAGAGATTTATCTTTGTTAAAATTTATTAGGTAAAATATACTTTTCGTCCCTGAAGTTTAACAAAAGTTTCAAAAATACCCCTAAGTTTTATTTTGTTCTAATTTTGTCCCAGAAGTTTTCAATTTACATCAAATATACCCCTAACGGCTAATTTTTCAAAAAATTTAAGACCAATTCAACAATAATTTCATAAGAACAACCCTCAACACAAATAAATTAATAATAATTTTCATGCATTATTGTTAGATTGGTCTTAAATTTTTTGAAAAAAATTTAGCCGTCAATGGTATATTTGATGCAAATCGAAAACTTTTGGGACAAAATTGAAACAAAATAAAATTTAGAGGTATTCTTAAAACTTTTGCCAAACTTCAGGGACAAAAAGTATACTTTACCCAAATTTATTTGAAACAGTTTTATTTATTGGTATCATATTCATTCTTGAAGTCAAAATAATATGATTAACGTTGCTACCTATTAAAACTTTACATTTTATGACATATTTTTCAAGTTTTCAAATTTATAAACTTATTTCATTATAAAAGCTATTATATTGATTAATATTTCTTGGTAACATTATCAAAATACTCTTGTTGAGTATTAGTTTGTGTGAAGAAAGCTGCTCCAATCAGAATGGATCTGAGAGGTATAAGGTGTGTAGAATGAGTGACGTACATGAGGGGGACTCTGGCTCCCCTTTATATAGCTTGGGGTAGTTATCTTATCTTATCTGTTAAGATCAGAGGAATATTTGATTTTGAATATTGGTTAGGAATTGCAGCGCTGGTTTAGGCCGGAATTCTCTCCTTTTTCTTTCACTCTGTTTCGTATTCTTCTCTCTACTGATTCAATTTCTTGGTTCGTTCGTCCATTGCGTGCTTGTTTGTCCTGCGTCACATGCCAATTCTTATTTGTTTATTTCAGTTTACTTCAGGAAATCAGGTTGGTACTTTTTCTGCTTCCTTTTCCTTGTCTTTTTTGCATTTTTCCTGTGTTTTGTTCATTTGGGTCTGTTAAAGAGAGTGAGCACCACTGTTTTGGGGGTGTAGTTTGTGTTTGTGATAGGTAGATGGGGGTGGCATTTGCGTGATTTTCTCTCTGTCTGGTTTGGTGGGTTGATGGTTATGCTTTCTCTTTTTTAGTTATGGCTCGATGGAGGAGCGAGGGTGTTGGGGCTCCCGTTGTCGCAGCCGGTGACGTTCCCCGTACGTATTACTGGGTGACTTCTGACGTATGGGAAATGCCATCTCGGGTGATAGAGGCGGACCTCCAGCAGCTCTGTGCCAAGGGGGCAATTAGCGGGGTGGTGATGCAAAGCGTCAGTACGAGCTCGTGCTCCCGAAGGCCGACAAAAGGGTTTGCTACATAAACCCCGATTTCCCTCGAGTTGCTGACTGGATGTGGATTTACGAGTCTATGTTCACGCGGCTGGGGGTACGACACCAGTTTTCAGAATTCATGCAAGCGCTGCTTAACCGGTGTTCCGTGGCACCGGCACAGCTGCACCCTAACAGTTGGGCTGCCATTCGAACCTTCGAGTTGGTTTGCGAGTACTTGGAGCTTCTGGTGCAGGTGGAGGTCTCCCTATTTTCCTTTTTGTGTACCCTCCCAACCAAGGAGGGAAAACATAAGAAGGGGTTGTGTCATTTAAGGCTCAGCCTAATCGACGTATTTTTGGTTTGTTTGATGACTCTTTTCACGGGTTCAAGGGAAAATACTTTAAGGTGTGTCCTGCTCGGAGCCACCATCCTTTATAGTTGACCCTGGAACTTTGGGGCCGGGGAGTCATATTTGACGTGTGTTGCCTACAAGGCGTTGTCTCCAGAGAACAAGAACATTGCTGATGTTCTTTGGTCGATTTTTGGGGAGCATCTGTTGAATTCCCGGGATGTCATGGGTGATCCGGCGGCGTGCCGAACTTACGTTGGTTGTGTTTAGCTGCTTTCTTTTGGTACCTTTTTTCGTTTCGAGTTTGAGACTCATTCTTTCTTCTTTTCCATTTGTTCAATTCAAATGGCTTGTAGGTTGACCAACTTGGTAAGGTTGAAGGCAGCCACAGTCCAAGAGGAGGGTTCGTCGTCGACGCCTTAGTCTCAACCTCAGGTGGATTCCCGAACTGTCTCCCAGTACCTGGTTTTTGTTGGGGTGGTTAGTGTCGCTTCGCCTGGGCCAGTTGTCGCAAGCAAACTGTTAATCTCCTTGATTAGAGAAAGTTCCAGCAAAGAAAAAATAAGTAAACATAAAAAAGGTTAGCCATTAGAAGAACTTAACACAGTGTCATTACAAAATTCAAAATATTAGATAAATGCTTAGGAGTAGGAATATGATTTCATTGAATGTCATGCATACAGAGATATCTTAGAAAGCTTGAAACCAAAGATAGACAGGTTGTGGTATGTATATAAAAAAGAACATGTAAGTAATTATTATTCCATTTACCTATTTGTATTCCAATTAACTCAGTTTTGGACCAAATTAAATTTCATAAAGCAAAAAAAAAAAGAACAAAAGCCTAATCTTAGAAACAACGAGTTTGCATGAGAGCGGTGATAACAACAACAACAACTGAGATGGTGCTTGAATGACGTCGTTAAGGGATGAGAAAAGGCGGAAATAGAGACTGAGTGAGAGGGAAGGAGACCATGTGGATGGCGGCGCTGCTTGTGACAATAGTGGTGACGATGCTTTGGAGGTCGGCGACAGCACGACGGATGGAAAGAACGGGAGACCCAATGAGGCGGTGATGCTTGGGAGGTGCAACGACAACGAAGGCATGGGGAGGAGCGAAAGGCCAAAAGCAATTACAGAGTTAGGGTACATTTTTTGCAAGCATGTAAAACCGGACCGGACCAGCCGATTCGACCAAAATACTGGTGAACCGAACCCTACATCGGTCTGGTCCAAGGCTAGGATCGTTCAAGGTAAAGAATCGGTATGAACCAATCAAACTAAGAGCGAACCAACAAAAATCGATCAAACCCGGTGGAAATCGGTCCAACCGAACCGCTCAGGTCGTAGATGTGGGCGAATCTACAATGCTCCAGCGCTCTACAAGTCCACCGTACTCCATGTGTTCCAGCGTTACCAAGGCTTGTGATTTTGGAAATTTTTCCAAAACATGGGGTTCAAAACCCTTACCTCAAGGATGCATCAAGAATGATCATACTACCAAACTACAATGCTTCTTATTAATATATATTCAAATTATGACACATATAGCAATTTTTTATTTTACTTATATTCAATTTATTTTTATTTTAAACTCACTCATTTTTAAATTAATTGTATTTTATTTAACTATAAATTTTATTAAATATATACAAATTATAAACACAAACAAATAAATTTTAGAGTAAAGTATTTTTTTTCCCCAACGTTTGGGGTAAGTCCTATAATTGTCCCTAACGTTTTATTCGTCCTATTTATGTCCCGAACGTTCCAAAATTGATTCAATGTTATCCTGCCGTTAACTCCACTGACGGAACACTAACGGAGCTGCCTATGTGGACGCCTTTGTCCACTGTGGCAAACTATTCCACTAGTGGCCGTTACTAAGAATTGAAAAAAAGAAAAAAAGAAATTTTAATTTAAAAGGGTGATGAAACCCTAATTTGAGATAGTCCCTCTTGTAGAATCATCTTCTCACCATCGCCGTCTCTGTTGCAGTCGTTGCTGACTCCATGGCTTCACAGGGCTCCCAGGCGGCGCGTAGCAGCAGTGCTTCGGGTCGAAATAGCAGCCAAGGCCATTGACGGAGAACAACTTGTTACTGTGGAGAGAGGCCAGTGCTTGCAACTTCATCAATGGTAGAAAATCCAGGACGGAGGTTCTGAGGCTATGTTAACTATGGGGTAAGTAGAAAATGTAATTGCTGGGTATGACTGTTGTTTGATTATCTGATTGGAATTTTTTTTTGTTTTGGCCTAGATTGGAGAAGAGTGTGGGTGTTTTATGTGGGTAGCGTCAGAGCAAGAGCCACAAGTTGCTCGATTGAAAAGAAAAATGACAGGCTTGAAGGGTAAAGTGACAACAGTTGAGAGGATGTTAACAACGACAGTAGCAGTTGCTCTGGTTGGATGGATATGTGCTATAATATTACTGTGCGAAAAAATGTCATTGACAAGAAATAGGAGGTTTTTTCTTGAAATAAGACTGCACAACATAGTCGCTAGTGTAATGTCTTGACAATATGTTGTTTGTATTTTGGGGTGTAATGTGTTGGCAATATGTTGTCTGTATTTTGGGGTGTGGCTGTAGGGATTAGCTTGGATCAAATGTAATCTGTTGATTGAATGATTTTGAATGAAAATTCATTGTTAACCAATTTTATCTGTTCAATTTTCATTCTCATGGTACATTATTAAAGTAACTATTTGCAGATATAATTAACTGAAACAGTGACCCAAGAATAGCATAAAGTATTAACCTCAACATTAGGTCTAGTATGGCAATAGTTCACAACTTAACCAACATAGATGTAATGTAGATGTCCAAGAACTGGAAATATAAATCAACTTAGATGCTAAAAAGTGTTTATGAAGTAGCAGCACCACCAAATACAAAAAGTGAAATCAACAACCATAGTTTTTAACCTGATACAAAATGCAAAATACAAAAAGCATCACAAGTCATAGAAATTCACAAGTCACAAAAAATCACTCCACATTGTTCCATGCTCTTGGTGGAGTCTTGACCATGAACCTGAGTTGGGACTGAATGACCCTCTTCACTGGGCTTGGCAGAACCCTTGAAGTTGTTGGGGCTGGTGTAGAAGTAGTTTGTGAATGATCTACTTTAGCCCTTTTTGAAGCAGCTTGTGATTGCTGGGAGCTGACAGCTGGCTTTCTCTTTGGGTGTGAGGATGGTTTTTTGTTGTTTCCCTTTTGCTTCCTACTGCCACTCTCAGTAGCCTTACTAGAAGCAGTCTTGACAGAGAGTCTGGCACTTTTTCTGACCCCTCTCTGTGACCTCCCTTTTGATGTAGAATCAGCAACATTGTTAACCTGCGCACAAAACAGACGGACAGATAATTCAATGAAGCAAATGATGAAGACAAAAGTAAGGACAACAACAAATAATTAATGACATAATCTTGCAACAGGGTTTGGAGTGACTTTGCGCTTCTTTGGACACTCCTTTTGTTTTGACCAGAGCACAAACAATAAGAACACTTTTGTTGTTGTCCTTCACGAGATAGTCCAGTCCTAGTTGGTTGGTCATCAGCAGCTCGTGCCCTCTTCTTCTTTGGCCCCCCCAATAGGTTTTCTATAAATGGGAGGCAACGTATCGTCAAATTGAGTTCTGTCCCAAAGGTTGGGTCCATTAACAGGGAAGACAACATGTTGGTAGCAGGAGATGTATGCAACCTTTTTATAGTAGTCAGCAACATAGCTATCCACGTTGAAGCACATTTTTCTTATACAAGTCATTGCATGTGCATAAGGAATTCCAGACAGTTGGAACTTCCTACATGTGCACAAGGAATTCCAGACAGTTGGAACTTCCTTCCACTTTGTATATGCTTTCCTCATTAGTATGGTTAACTTAATCTTCGGGTTCTCAGCAATTTTGTTCAAAAAAACTGTACTCATCCACTTTGCATGCATGATTCCAATCTTCAACCCCCTAGAGCAGTTGTGCTTGTTGTTGTAACTCTTCAATTGCCAACTTTGCTCATGCTTCATCTTTCCACAATATGCGTAACACTCACATCCCTCCACACATTCCACTTTAACCTTCTTCAGATCCACCTTTGAGAATCTAAGACCCCTCTCACTACTGACAGCAGATGCAGTGGCACAGTCTTTGAACTCCTCTCTTGACACATACAAAGTTTTCACCTCCCAATTGTGTTCACTCATGTTCTTCAATGGCCTGTGAATCGGATACCTCTTTCCCATGTCATCCTCATTATCACTAAACGGAATATCTAGGAAATCGTCAATGTTATAACCTGCATCCTCATCACCAAATCCCCCTACAATTTTTTCCTTTCCAAGATTTTGTGCAGTTGGTTGTGAAGATTGACCCTGGGACTGACTAGGTGTAGACTCTTTTTCCCCCTCTTCCGTGATGTTCACATCAACTAAATCTTCAGCTCCCTCCCTGTCATCATCACTCACCAAAATCAAGACTACCAAGAGTGTGATCTGATGCATTCCCAGAAATTGAATCAGAACTCCATGAACTTTCACTCTCCCTAGGTTCATAGTCATCATCATCAGAGGTTTCACTCCCCTCCTCTTCTTCTTCAACAACATCAGAACTCCTAACAACCTCACATGATCCCTCACTCATGGGCCCAACCTCTTCCACTTTAGTAGGGCTTTCATACACAACAATTGGGCCAGGCCCAGCCTCATCACTTCCAACGACAGGAGCAGTAATTTGCCCCGGTTGCACATCTTCTCCCACTTCACTTGTCTTGTGAACAACATAAACCTCAACCATATCATCCTTCACCCCAATTCTTGCCATATCCATTACATCTTTGTCGTTTTTAAGCATGGTCAATCCTTCCTCTAACCCAGCATTCACAACTTTATACCACACGCAGCGATATCCTTCTTCAAATATCCCTGTCTACTCACTATTTCATACACCTCAATCAAACTCCATTCATCCTCATCACAGTAGTCTACAATGGACATCTCCCCACCCAAATACCTAATGGCACCTCTTTCAAGCCGAAACCTCCCCTGGTGATAAATTTTTACACTAAAATAACTCATCTCTTCCGCTACTTTTCCTATTACAAGTTTCAAACATCATAAAACAATGGTAATCAATGTGCAGGGCAGAAAATGTAAATGAAAACATTCTACTAACATCAACAACCCCAAACCCTAACAACAACAACAACATTGCAATCACAGAAACCCTATGCATTAACATCTTTACTTGCATGAACTATTCCCTTCAAACGAAAATCAAACATAGATTGCACATATACCTTTTCACTCTGTGCCGTTTCAAAATTTTTAGTACCAAGACGGGTCAATGCTCTCCTATGTAGGGAATACCAAAACACGAACTCACTTCAATTCGTCTTCTTCCAGTGTAATCGAGCGCGAAGAATAGAGGAGAAAAAATTGATAGAGTTCAGGGAGTGTAGAATATGAAGTGTTACGTTTTTCTTTCTCTCCTTTGAATGCAAGCGTTTCGTATGCTAAAAGAAAACATTATGCACGAAGGGAAACTCGTGTCAATACACAGTTTGGGGTTACCCACGTTAGGCGTCCACGTAGGCAGCTCCGTTAGTGTTCCGTCAGTGGAGTTAATGAGAGGGTAACATTAAATCAATTTTAGAACGTTGTAGACATAAATAGGACGAATGAAACGTTAGGGACAACTATAGGACTTACCCCAAACGTTGGGACAAAAATAATACTTTACGCTAAATTTTATTAATCACAATTTATTTTTTCTTTTTATGATTATATGATATCTATTAATATTATTTTTTCAATAAATACATGCAATATATAATAATAAAATAAATATAAGATAATTATTTTTATAAAAACAAAATAAAAGTACTTATAATAAAGAAAAAATAATTAAATTTTATATAATTATTTTATATAATTTATTAATTATAATATAATTTTTTTATGATTATATGATATTTGTTAATATTATTTTTTAATAAATACGTATAGTATATAACGATATAATAAATATAAAAATAAAATTAAAAGATCTTTCTCATGAAAAAATACTAGAATATATACTTATTTAATAATAACTGGATTATAATTTGTCGAAACTTAATTACTTTTAAAATATTAGTTAAGATATGTATTTTAAATTTTAATTTTAGATTTTTGACTATTTTATATTTTTATTTATAGGTCTGGTTCTACCGATTCAACTAGTGACTCATCGATTGAACCAATAAACCAATAACCTGATTGGCTTTATCACTGGTTTAATTCTTACAACTACGGTTAGGATTCAATTTTTAATGTTTTTAGAAATTATATAATTACCAATTTCAAAAAAAATTAATTACAAAATAGCTCAACTATGGTTATAATAAAAATCAATTACAAAATGACACATTATAAAAAATAACTTACATATTATTTTAGAAAAGATAGGATAAAATTTACCATTTAAAAAATACTCATCTTTCATAAATTAGACTCATCATAAACTAATTGTTGAATTATTTTTTATTTGAATTTCATGCCAAATGTTGTGAATATGTATTGTTCAAATTGAGGTTTGATGTTTTAAATATCTTTGTTTTTTCGTTTTCAGATTATTAATGAATATAGATAAGAATATATTTAAATTATGAAAGTAATAAGGCACGTTTAAATGATGACAATGCACTATTTTTTTTCTTTGATAAAAAAACTTTCAAAATGACACTTATAAATAGTAAAAAATACATCTAAATTTCATCAAATGTTAGACATTTATGAGATAAGTTTTAAAGTGGTTTCTAAAGTTGCACTCGAGTTTCACAGTAGTCTCTAAATTTAAAAATTACCATATTCATCTCTGAAGTTGCACTTCAGGACTCAGATTCGTCCTTTCAACACATTCCGTCTACCTGATAACATTGGAAAGCTGATATGGACTTCTCCGTGACACGCTGACCAGGTAACAGCTAGCTGTCGTGGATTAGTAAACTTTTATAGTGCAATTTGGTCCCTAAATCAAAATTAAAAATTTTAATCCCCAAATTTAATCATCATTCTCTTCTGTACAGTAATCCCTCTTTTCTCTACAGGCATATATCTTTATATCCCAAATTCACAAGATTTTTTTTTATTTATTTTTAGTTGAAGTATCTTATAACAATAACAACAACTAGAGTCTTCTTAAAAACTATTATTTGAACAAATTTAACTGTCTTTTTTTCTTTTTTCTGTAAAAAAGATGGTGAGAGATTATAGCATAAAAAAAGTTATGTGATATATATAATTAAAGAAATAATGCAAGTTTAGTTTTTAAAATTGTGAACGTTCATAAAAATTTGTTGACTTTTAAAAATGATTAAATTGATTCCTAAGTTCATAAATTGTGAATCTTAACTCATCTCTAATGTTAATATAAAATGTTAAAATGTTAGCATGACATTTGCAAACAAAAAGATAATATGATTAATATTTAATATGATCAAATTAGTGTCTTAAATTAGTTAATTATATTTATTTTGCCTAATTAGTTTTTACTAAAATAATAAATATTAAATTAGGTAAATTTTTGCTATTTTTTTCTCTAATATTACCTTTAATTAATTTAAAATACCTATTTAATTATAATAAAATCTTAGACACGTCATTTTAATGGAGATGTCATATGATTTGAAATGCCATAATATAACACTTTATATTAATACCATATGAATGACAGTTAAATTAGGATGATGCATGGTTATTTTAGAATAGGATTCGAAAGGAAATGTAATGTAGTATATAATAATAACGATGTAACTTTTTAATTCCATAAATACAAGGATAGATTTTTGTAAAATTATATAAAAATATAAAATTGAATTTTCTAAAACGTTTTAATTAAACTAGAGTTAAATGAGTGCATAAAATGTTAAATACAAAGATATAGTATGTGACTTTTAATTAACAAAACATATGCGTGCTTTCAATGAAGTTGTAATTTGTAGTCTTTTTCACATCTATATGGAGAAGAGAAGAGAAGAAAAGAAAAAAGAGAGGTTACTGCTATAGAGAAGAGAATAATAATTAAATTTGGGGATTAAAATTTTTAATTTTGATTTAGAGACCAAATTGCACCATAAAAATTTACTAATCCACGTCAGCTAGCCGTTACCTGGCCAGCATGTCACGAAAGAGTCCAGATCGACTTTTCGGTAGTGCCAAGTGGACGGAATGTGCTGGAAGGACGAAGCCGAGTCCCGGAGTGCAACTTCAGGAACGAATATGAGTAACTATTAAGTTCAGGGACTACTATAAGACTCGAGTGCAATTTCAGAGACTACTTTAAAACTTATCTCGCCATCTATTTAAGTTTTTACATCAATACATCAATCGTAAATTTATATTGATAAAAAAGGCAATAAATTAAATATAATACATACTCTTTGTTCAAATATTAGGAACACAATTGTGGCGACTATATTGCTATTGCAGTATTACATCAGTCAAATTCTACAACCATATTTTATAACCATTAAGATTAACAGAGTGACAATTCGCAACTCACTCCTATTTCTTGTATGCTAATCTCGAAAGATTTTTTGAATATTACACATTAAAATTAGGGTTAACAACATCAGCCAAATTCATATGTATTTACCCATTTCAAATCGAGGTATTTGCCCATCTCAATTCGGTGAGGGCATCGTGATATTACCGTTCATCGGTTATGAAGTTATAACTTGGTCATAGATATTATAAATCGGCTATTAACAACGATATTATAACGTCGAATATGCTATTATTCTCATATTATAACACCATATTCGGGGAAACAACTGTTACTTTTCACTTTCTGGTATAAAGGAAATGGTAAAAAGGTTGTTTGATTTCATTACATTTTTCCGGCTAAAGCTATATACTCATTTACTTACTTGAGTATCGGAGTGCTTTTTGTAAGTACTTACTTTCCTTGTTTTCTCGCCGTCGACGTATATCTTATCTTAACATAAAAGCTTGCAAGCATTTATCAATGGACGACGAACTATACATCGATCAAGACTCAACAAGAACAATATATATTATCAATAATTATCATCTAATATAAAAAAATAATACCTTGAAAGAAAATAAAAGAATCATCTAAAAAATGAAAGATACGAGGAGTGTTAAATAGTAATGAGAATTTAAAATTATATGTAAACAAATTAAAATGATGTATTTAATGTGATTTGTAAGGAAAAATTCAGGCTATTTATTTTTTTTCTGTAATAAAAACTAAAACAAGCAGGAACATAACCCCTCTCTTAGTCATACAATCACTTGAACATAACCATTATCCACAACAGAATCCTTCAATAAAATTTGCTTGAGATTATCACTTGGCTGAATTCATACTAATTGAGAATAAATACTCTTAGTCCCTATCTTAGCCAGACAATCAACATCAACATTAGCTTCTTTTCTAACCCAAGTGAATGACACCTTCCAATTTTTACTTAACAACTCCATAATCTTCTCTATAATATCCATATTATCACTTGCAACATAGTTGATAATATTGTTCAGCAAAATATATATCTCTATAGAATCAGTTTCACAAATAAGAGAATCACAATCAATTTCTCACGCAATCATAAGACCATTTCAAACTGCCAATAACTCATTCCTGAAAATTGAATCAAAGGGAAGACGTCCCGAACTACCTAATATCCAAGTACCATAATAATCACAGATAACACACTCAAACCCGCTACAAGGAGTTTGGAAGAACACTAACATCACAGTTGACTTTAAGAACATTCTGGGGGAGTGGCTGCCACGAAAAATTCTGGATTGCATAATCCTAAAATTTTCTATCCTCCTTCACCCTTTTCAACTCATTCATTAAGGCTCTCGTAAGACAAGAGATTTTTCTCCTAGGCCAAAGTTTATTCGGGTTGAAAAAATTATTACATCTATTTCACCAAATTTACTAAATTTCAGTAGTCACTATTTTTTCTTTACCATTAATAATACTAATAATCCAAAATCGATAGTCACAAACATTAGCATATTCAACAATATAAGAATCTAAAGAATTCCATACGCTATTTATTTGAATATTAATCCTATTGCATAATTGAAAAATTAAATCAAAATGACAAATTAAGTTTAATATAGTAGTAGCAAAATTTTAAAATTAACTTGAAACATTATTATTTTAATAAAAAATTTATTAATAACTTAAATTAACGTTAGCATATTTAATGTAATTAGGTTCACTATATATGTTATGCTATGTTATGCTAAATGAATTGGAAAAAAATTGTTATATATAACATATTATTAATTTTATCTAAAATCAAATAATTGATATAATAAATTAATAATAGATTATTTACAATTGATTATAATTGATTTAATTAGTTTAATCAATCAAACAAAATAAAATTAAAAAATATCTTCAAGAAGAACCTATGTAAGTTCATAATTAAATGATTGAAATTCAATTTGGTATTTATAAATTAATTAAATTAATTAGTGTGATACTTAAATATTTAATTAAATTAATTAGTTAATAATTTAATATAATTAGTTCATCATAATAAATTGTATTTAATGAGTTAAAAGAAATAAATTAAGAAATACTCTTAAAAATATGTCATTTCGATTCCATCATTAAGTACAAAACTTAATTTTTATAATATAGTAGTGTATGAACTCGTGCTCAGCACGGAACAATTTATAAAAGTAAAAAAAAATTATATGTTTGGATATTTAAAAAAAAATAAAATAATTATTATGTTAAAAGATTTATAAAATTATTATCAAAATCAAAGTTTAACTTAAAAATAGTGAGTAATAATTATATTATATTTTTTTAAGTAAAATAATTATACACTGGTACAGAGTTTAAAATAAAATAAAAATATTTATATTAGAATCCTATTTTTTCAAAGACTTTTCTATAAACAACATTGATGGTTGAATTTGCAGATATTCCTATGTGATTCATAAGTAAAATTTTTAAACCTCTCTTACTCTTAAAAACGGAAGGCAAGTGAGTAAGTAATGAGTAATGACAGTTAAAGCTTTACGAGAGGGTGAGTGATCCTCGTCTCTCCGGTTCCTCCGTTGTCACGATTTTCTCACTTCACTCTTCCTCTGTTTCTCAGCTAGGGTTCGTGTTCCAGTTCCAATTCCAGCAAGATGGAGCACGCCGAATTATCCACTGAACAGGTTAGCCATTCTTCCTTTTAGATTAGATTCGTTTGTACTGATTCTGGATTGAGCTATTTCTTTTGCTGATTCCGATCAAATCACTGCGTTCTGGAAGGTTCTGAGGAGGGACATCCCATGGGAGACCTACGTGTCCACTAAGCTCATCTCTGGTACAACCCTTCAGCTCCTACGCCGTTACGACCATCGTTCTGAAACCCACCGTGCCCAATTGCTACATGAGGTTACCCATTTCCTTCTTCTCTCTTCAATTACAATATGTAAAATTCTCTAGTCCGGGACGAATCTTTCAGTAAATTCAAAAATACTAAGGCTTTGTGCTAAATTTATGTTCTTCATAAACTCCTTGCTGAAATACAAGTGGAGTAGATAGTATTTGACTATTTGTGACTGTGGAGTTTAATGTATAATTGTGTTGAGATTTTGTTTCTGTTGTGGCAGGATGGTCCGGCTTATGTTCGCATGTTTGTTCATGTATTGCGTGATATTTTCAAAGAAGAGACTGTAGAATATGTTCTAGCTTTGATAGATGAGATGCTCACAGGTAATTCGAAGGAAACTGGGTTGTTGTTTCGATCTGTATTACTTGTGGTGTGAGCTTTAAGTTGTGCTCTTTTGCAGCCAATCCTAAAAGAGCAAGACTGTTTCATGACAAGACCCTTGCAGATGAAGACACTTATGAACCTTTCTTAAGTTGAGTATTTACTTGAATATTTCCTTGCTCTGCATCTTAATCATTAACCTCTATGTCACGATTATGGAAGCCCGGTTCTCTTGCTCTGCACTCATTTAAGTATTCAGCTGTTATATTTCTTGACTCTTTGTGAAGTTGTTGAAGTATTTCAGCATTTGGCAAATTGGCTTCTATCAGAGTGTATTGTATACATAAAACATCACCATTACTTTAAGCTTTTTCCCTTCTTTTTTTCTTTTGAGAAATTTCTTTTACAAGGGTTCCACATCTTCCACCAGCCATTAATGATCATACTCTGATTTTCATGATATTTATTCTTATGTATATCAACTTTTTAAGAGCCATTAATATCAGCTGAAAACTGCTGCAAAGCAGATATAGATATTTGTCTATATAGGATATGTGCATTAGTGCATGTAGGAAGACTGCTTCACAATTGGCAACTTAATAGTTTATAGTAGCTGTTCTCCTTTTCACACAAAAGATTCATGAAGCTAATGCCACGTGATAGTTATCTATCTTTTGCCTGTATTTCAGGTTGCTTTGGAGAGGAAATTGGTTCATACAAGAGAAAAGTTGTAAGATCCTTGCTTTAATAGTTAGGTAACACAAACTGACACAGTCATTCCCTCGTGTTAATTAAAAAATAAGGCCCACAAGTATATTATTTTCATATTTTCAATTTCTTACTATCATATAATTACAGTACCAGGCCCAAAAATCAGAATGGCGGTGTTGTAAATTCAGAATCAAACTCAAAGAAAGCATTTACCACGATTGAAGATGTTCTAGGAGGATTGGTAAAATGGCTTTGCGAACAGGTATGTGATATCTGGATCGATCATGACTTAATAATCATGGTGTAATAGATAATGGATAATTGGTCCATTTTAGATGTGATAGGTTATAATTTTGGACTGCAGAACTGCACTAAGTCTCCAACCAGATGGTATAACATGGGATCAAGATCCTCTAAAGTGAGGAAGTTGGTAAAGTGAGGAGTTAATCACTCTTAAATTAAGATAGTGGGGAACAAATTTCATGAAAGTTACAAAATTAATGGTGATTAACCCTTCACTTTACCACTTTACCAACTTCCTCACTAGAGGATCCAAAATTCCAAATTCATAACATGTACACTCAGATCACTAGGCAGTTGGGAAAGCTTGAATGACTTAAAAAGCACTTATATTAAAATTCATAAGATAGTCAATGGACTCATTCTACATATTCATTTTCACCTGATCATATAATTATCATTTGTAGTTGAAGAAGCCTTCTCATCCTGCACGGGGTGTTCCAACTGCCATCAATTGCCTGGCAACTCTACTTAAGGAACATGTGGTTAGGTCTTCCTTTGTTCAAGCAGATGGAATCAAGTTGCTTGTACCTTTGATTTCTCCTGCATCCACCCAACAGTCTATTCAGGTAAAGTTGAAATATATCTTTGAGAGCTGATCCACGTGATTTCTGCCAATAGTTAGCTAGGCAGGTGTGATTCATCCTTTTATAACTGAAATGCTTGCTGGAAATCCTGTAGCTTGCATTGCAGTGGCTAAATATGCTTGTTGTGTAGGATGATGTGGTGATTCCAAGATTTTTTTTTCTTTTTTGGACTTGGGATCTCAATGAAATATTCAAGCCACAATTAGGCTAGTGTTAGAACTTAGAATTGATGGCACTCATTTAGGGAATTAATTGAGAATTCTCTCTGTAACAGCTTCTTTATGAAACATGTCTCTGTGTATGGCTCTTATCCTACTATGAACCGGCAATTGAATACTTGACTACCTCAAGAACCCTTCCTTCTCTTGTTGATGTTGTTAAGAGTTCTACAAAAGAGAAGGTATTGCTGATTCCTTTAGGTTATACAATTCATCTCTTCTTCTTTTTCCCTTGCAAAAAAGTTATACCTTCTAGTGTTAGCTGAATTAATTTGAGCTTTTTGTTATATTTTAGGCTAGCAATTACATATGCTTATAACTTTTCCTAGGTGATCTGATATTTTTATTTCTTGTTTTGCTGGTTTTTGTCAGGTTGTTAGAGTTGTTGTCCTTACCTTTAAGAACTTGCTATCAAAAGGGACATTGGCTGCTCAAATGATTGACCTTCAGCTACCACAAGTTGTTCAGAGTTTGAAAGCACAAGCATGGAGTGATGAGGTGAGAGCATGAAAATTTGAAGGACTTACATTGATTTTTCCTAATGTAAATTTATTTTTATGCAAATTGAATTAACTATTAGTATGAGTTATGTGGACATCAGTCACCGGAAGTCATTTTTATTTACATTTTTCCATTAGAGCATTTTTGTGTAATTATTCTAGAATTATTTATTAGTATTGGAAAAATTAATTTTCAAAGTACACAACAACAACAAAGCCTTATCCCACTAGTTCTCTATACAATATTAAGTAAAATTGCTTTTATGTGTGATGTTATTGCAAAAATGCATTCTGTTTGTGTACATGGCTGTTATTTCAATGAGGATGAGTTGGTAAATTAGATCCTGGTTGTTTTAACCAAACATCAGTTTATTCCGAAAATGTATTTTGAGAGTCAAAATGCGTTTTTGGAAATGTGAGATATAGTTGGCATTAATCAATTCTCTCTCTCTCTCTCTCTCTCTCTCTCTCCAAAAAACAAATATCTTTATTTTGAAGCACGTACATTTCTTGCTACTTCATAGGACTTGTTGGAGGGATTGAATTACCTGGAGGATGGGCTTAAGGATAGCATTAAGAAATTAAGTTCTTTTGATGTGTATAAGCAAGAAGTTCTCCTTGGCAATCTGGATTGGTCTCCCATGCACAAAGATCCCATATTTTGGCGAGATAATATTGCCCATTTTGAAGAGAATGACTTCCAGGTATCTCTGCATTTCCTCTTCCTTTCATGCATCATTTCTTATTGCTAATGCTGGATTGAGGGAAATTAATTTCTCTCATTTATGGATTTAATATTTTATTGCTTTATTGTTTCATAATATTATATTACGTTGCATACAATGATTTAGTATTCACCTTGGTGGAAATCATTAGTACTGATCACTGAATACTACTTGGCTGGTTAGCATACGAATGTGTTCTTTTAGTTTGCTATTATTAGGATACACAACATGTAAACTACCTGATGATTTACTCAATGATATACTTTGAATTGTATGAAGGTTAGCTTCCATGTCTAAGCATTTTAGAGTAATTGATTAAGCCACGTGCTATTAGATGGAAGGTTTTCATAATTGTGTTTGGATTGTTGTTGTATGATCCATATTGACCTGGTTAGCCTGGAAAAACCAATGAACTAGTCTCTTGGCCAGTTCAGCTGTAGTTTTAGACCAAATTCACACTCGTCCAGTCAAACCCAGCCACAACCTGTATGACCTGGTCAACTAAGACTTGGTGTAGTCCTGACACTTGTGTTATGGAATTTAATAGTAAATGGGACACACAATTGCCGTAATCTGTTTAATTTTAAGTTTAGTGCCAAGTATATAATTAATTCAAGTATAGACGTGGTCCAACTGAAAAAGAATGTTGCAACATGCTTTGGATTTTGGAAGGACATCTTCAGACATTGAAAATGACATGCATGCTTTTGTTGACTTGATCCGTACTCCCATCACATGCTAACAAATCATTTTGTTCAAAACTATACATATAATGACAATGGATTTATGATCTTTTTACTCCTAACTTAATTACTTTCATGGATCCTATGAGACGTGATCATTTTATTACAAACATGGATGTCTCTTTTACCACAAGAGTGACATGGACAAAGCATTTTATAGCAATTACCTTTCAGCAATGCTTTAAAAGTTAAAGAATTATGACATAATCTCATTGCATATTAATATTTTCAAAAAAGTGGAAAACACAGTGATTCATTCATCTTTGTAAATTGCAGATTATAAGGGTTCTAATAACAATTTTGGACACTGGTAGCAATCCAAGGACTTTGGCTGTTGCTTGCTTTGACCTTTCGCAGTTCATCCAGCACCATCCTTCTGGGCGTCTCATTGTGGCGGACCTCAAGGCGAAGGAACGAGTAATGAAACTAATGAATCATGAGAATGCTGAAGTTACTAAGAATGCGCTGCTCTGCATCCAAAGACTTTTCTTAGGTGCAAAGTATGCCAGCTTCTTGCAGGCTTAGCTCTATTTCATTGGAGTGGAATAGTGTATGCATTACATTCCACAACTTTTGCTATTTCGTGATTCGGAGGGTTCTATCCTGTACAAGGTTCATTCTTTGCAGCTTCATTTTATTTATTATATTCTGTTGCCGCTAAGGTTCGAGCTTAAGAGCAGTTAAAAGTTGTCATGAGAAATACATAATTACGTATCCTTGATATTCGGCTATTCAATAAAGAGTTTGTAAATTTATACTCCATGTTGTGGATATAGTGACATATTGAATTCGATGGAAATTGACACCCCGTTGTTATTGACATTTAATTTGGAAAATGTAAGGAAGTTAATCCCTCGCTAAGAGTTTGTTGTGTTTTTTTAACCAAAATTGAATTGGTCTAGTAGTTAGTTTACTAGTCTGGTTTGAATTTCGCTTTGTGCATGTTTGGATTTGCCATGGATTAATCTTTAATTTGTCTAATTGGGAAAGACTATAGGAAATTAAAGATTTTTCTTTTTGAATGAGGAAATAAGATTGAGTTATCATATGATGCTTCTTGTGGGAGAGAATGACTTAGGAGTTTGGGGCTAAGAACTTGATGAAGACATTCGATCTCAAAGTTATATATAGGAAGCTTTTGCTTGGTAATAAATGCTGTCTTTGCTTGGTAATAAATGCTGTCCTCCAACTCAGGTTTTAATTTGTAAATTTGTTCATAATTGTCTTGATATAACGTAAGAGATTTATTTATCTTGTGTCATTAAGTTAAGATTATAAATTGAAATTTTTTTTTATTAAAAATATAAAAAATTTAAAATCTTCTAATAATAATAAACTTATCTTCGGCTAAACTTATAAAGTAAATTGCTAGCAGTTAAATATCTTGGAGAATGTTTTCATAAAAACGTGTAAAAGATTTTTTTGTAAAAATATTTATATGTCACATTATTATTTGACGTATTAATGAATCAGTAATTTTTTTTATAAGAATAACAATAAACTCAATTATTATCAGATCTAGTTATACCGATCAATTTACATAACCTACTAGATTATATTTTTTTTTAAAACAAAAATCAGGGATATATTTGTTTTTTTTCAAAAATTTAAACATAATTTGATTTAGATTGTGCAAATCGGTCAGATCAAATCGGATCTAATAATTATGGTACGGACAATTGAATTTATTATTGTTGTTATAATAAACCAATTTTATTCTGGTTTATTAAAATTTTTTTTAATAGAACAGCTCAACACAATAATATGGAGCAAAAAAAGAAACACAACTAAAAAAACATAAAAAAAAAACTAAAGAGCAATGAACCCTTATTATTTTTGGCATTGCCATCAACTACCTAATAAATCAACACTACACCACTCCTTATAGTTTAAAAATATCTACGAATAAAAACCTCCACGCATGCACGCGATGCAACTCCTTATAGAATTCTCTAATTGACACAGTCCAACAATATAGCTTAATTTCTCTCCCTGGTAACTAATTTTTCATCAACTTCTAACCCATAACATTCTAATAGTATGTCTAAAACGAGCTCAACAATTATATGCTTATTGAATGAGCCACACTTATATAGGCTATTAGATCTTATTAGATGAAAATCAAAGGCTAATATAAAAGAAGAGCATTGATGAACTCTAATAAATATAGAATATCTTAGTACATAAATAAATGCTTTAAATGGTA